>NC_064291.1:35212335-35433332 GCF_019186545.1 Solanum stenotomum | reverse complement strand
AACAACCTATCCAAACTAATCGCAAACGAAAGAGGAGTCAATGATTCGTAGACTGCATAAAACTTGTATCAATAATTAATTAGACAAGTAATCTAATCGTAACAAATGAAGAGACATAATAAACTGCCAAATGAATTAAATTTGAATTAAAAATGTATTACACACATATTAAAGTTGAATTAGAAGTGAATTAAACATGAATGCAAAATGTAGCAAACGAAAGAGCATTATTGTAAATTGAATAAAACTTGTATCAACAATGAATTAAACAAGTAATTCAATCATAACAAATCAACCAATAAACTGCAAAATGAATTAACTTGTATTAAAAGCGCATTACACAAATATTTAAGTTGAATTAGAAGAGAGAATTAAGCATGGATAAAAAAATGTAACTAATGAAACACATACAATGGTCTATAGAGTGAATTAAACTCATATCAATAATGAATTAAACAAGTAATCTAATAGTAACAAATAATAAACTACAAAATGAATTAAATTTGTGTTAAAAGTGTATTACATAATATTAAAGTTGAATTAGAAAAGAAAATTAGCAATGCGAAATGTAACTAACGAAAGATAAGACAATAATTTATAGACTGAATTAAACTTGTATTATTCATGAATAAAATATGTATTATATGTGTCTTATAAATTATTTTGGTTTGTATCTCGAACATTTGTAATATGTATTGTGCCTATGTTATAAATGTATAGATTTGTTACTTAAATTATTTTGGTTGATATCACTAAAAAAGGAGTGAAGTTTGTAATATGTATTATAAATGTATTGTTCATGATTTTAATACAATTATGAAACATATCTAATACAACTTTGATACAATTGCGATACAGTTCCATAAACTTCACCTTTTTCGAGTTTCAATCTAATATTTCTCCTAAAATCAATTATAAACTAAACCAAACCCTCTTAAAATTGAGATATAAACTCCAAACGACATTTTCAATTATTTGTACGAACTACCTATCCAAACTAATCACAAATTCGTAAAATTCAAATAATGAATTCAAAAGTTGAAGTTTTATAATGACCATCAATGGTGAACTCTTGCTTCTGTAATTTTAGAGATTTAAAATTTCTGCTTAAAAACATGATTTTGTACAAATTTTCGGTCTTTCTATTTCTCTTTTCATCTTGTTTTTGGATAAAAATAGTGAAATATGGGAAAAAACTGATTTGAGGATAGTTATTTAAATGAAAATTTCAAAGAAGAAGAAGAAGAAGAAAAAAAAGAAAGAAAAATAGTGTCAGAGAAAGAGACGAAGAAGCAGAAGAGGAAAAAGAAGAAGAGGAAAAAGGGCTGAGAAAGAGGCAAAGACCGTACAATTTTCTTAATTCCAAAAAAATGTTATATTTAGTTAAAAAAATTATGTTGCCATAGATGGTAAATATATTTATAACATAGCATATTTATGTGATTTACCCTTATATGAATCCGTTTAAATTTCGGTAAGTGTGACATTGAAATTCAATTACATAATAATTATATACACAAGTTCGTGGTTAATCTTTCAAATTAATTTGGTAGCAAGCTTGATAATATTTATTTTCTCTTATAAGATATGAAATAGGTGTTAAAACAAGGTCAATTACTTTGAGCAAAGAAAATTTAACTATCAAGTTGTGTATAACATTGTTATATAATTGGAATTCAATAGTTTATAAAGTAATTATGCAATTGAAATACATTAATCATTAGTCTTTAATGTCATATTGTTGCATAAATCATATTTAAATAGTCTATATATGATTGAAAAAAATTCTTTCAGATTAATTGAAAAGAAATAATGAATTCAAACTATTTGGGAGTAAAATAAGAAATCTTTCAGATTAATTGAAAAAAGAAATAACATATTCAAATAGATTGAGGGGTAAAATAAGGAATGTAAATATCATGTCATGTGAGCTATAGACTCCTATATTTATGGCAACAATAAATTATCATAAATCCGTTAATTATTTATTATTATATTTTTGTATGTTTTATTTCCTGAATATTAAAAATATTACTTAGTGTTAAGATTCTAATGCTAGAACTTGGAAGATAAAAAAAACCTCTTAGGACTAGTAATAAGGTATCTTAAATATGTCATTTACTCAATTTTCTTATTATACTAAAATAGGATGTAGCAAGTTAAGGACCGATAAAAACTTGCCAATTTAATTAATAAATGACATATATTGAAATATTTGAGCATGATTATCCTTAAACATAGTTGTTAATACAACAACAACCATACACCCTCTGTGTTCCCATAAATTAAGGTTTAAGAAGGTTAGAGTATGCATAGACTTTACCTTTATCTCAGAGGTGAGGTAGAGAATTTGTTTTTGATAGACCCTGGTTTAAAAAAATAGGCTAAAAAAGATATAATGAAAGTACAAGAGATAATAAGTAGTACAAAATAACAAATAGTACCAGAACAAATACTACAATAATACTATTATCGAACTACACGAAACGATAAATATAGCCAAAATCGATGAACAAGAAACTACAAGCATAAAACTATGACTATTAGTACGGGCACCAAGACAAAAATAGGCTAAGAAAAACGTACTGAAAGTACAAGAGATAATATACTGTACACAAAACAACATATAGTAGCAGAACAATACTACAATTACTACTACCATCTAACTACACGAAACAACAAATATAACCAAAATCGAAGAACAAGAAACTACAAACACAAAAATATGACTACTAGTAAGGGGCACCAAGACAATGCACTACTACCTACTAGCAAGGACACACTCCTACCTACTAAACTTCTACCCTGATTTGCGTCCCTATCTAAGGTCATATCTTCGGTAAGCCGTAACTGTGTCATATCCTATCTAATCACCTCTACCCAAAGCTTCTTTAGTCTACTATCTACCTTTCTTCAATCCATCCATAGCCAACCTCCCACACCTTCACAATGGAGCATCCATTCTTCTTCTCATCACATGGCCGAACCATTTCAACCTTACTTCCCACATCTTGTCTATTACCAAACTCACTCCTATCTTGTCTCGAATATCCTCATTCTTAATCCTATCTCTCATAATAAATCCAAACATCTATCATGACATCCTCATCTCCGCCACCTTTCTCTTGTGAATGTGAGAGTTATTGACAGACTAACACTCTACCTCATACAAAAAAGTTGGTCTAACCACCACTCTGTAGAACTTGCCTTTAAGTTTAAGTGGTACCTTCTTATCACAAAAACTTCTGGATGCGAGCCTTCATTTCATTCGCCCTACTCTAATAGAGTGAGTAATATCCTTGTCTGTCTCTCTATCTCCTTGGATAATAAACCCAAGATACTTGAAACTACCTTTCTTTTGGATAACCTATATATTAAGCCTCACTTTCATGTCAGCCTCAGCCGTCACCTCATTGAACTTGCACTCCAAATATTCAACCTTGACCTTACTCAATCTAAACCCTTTAGACTTCAGGGTCCGTCTCTAAACTTCTAACTTAACATTAACTCTTTCACAAGTTTCGTTAATCAAAACTATGTCATCAAAGAATAACATACACCATGACACCCCATATTGAATTTGTCGCATCAATACATCTATCACCAAGAAAAATAAAAATCGGCTAAGGGTTTATCTTTGCTGCAATCCCATCAATGTGGTAAAGTGCTTCGAGTTTCCTTTCATTATTTTTACTCGGATCTTGGCTCCATTGTACTTGTCCTTAATCGGTCTAGTGTACGTCATAAACACACCACGAGGATCGAAGCACCTCTATAGAATCTCCTTGGGGACTTTGTCGCAAGTCTTTTCTAGGTTAATGAATACCATGTATAAGTCATTCTTCCTCTCCCTATATTGTTCCACCAGTCTCCTAACAAGATAAATGACTACTATAGTCGACCGTCCTTACATAAATTCAATTTGATTCTCAAAGATAGTCATGATCCTCCTCAACCTCAACTCTACCGCCATTTCATAAATTTTCATCGTGTGCTTAACAACTTGATACCCCTATAGTTCTTTCAATTTTGAATATCTCCCTTATTGTTGTACAATGGAATCATCGTACTCCATCTCCACGCTTCGAGCATGTTTAGCGTCTTGAAAACGATATTAAATAACTTAGTAAGCCACTTCATACTTGTTTGTCTGTGCTTTTGTCACAACCCAAAGTATACCCTAGGCATAACATGACGTATAAAACCCTGAGAGGTCCTACGTAAGCTACTTAGCATACATCATACAAGATAATACAAACAAATACTTTAAAACATAACATTTCATATATCAAAGAGTTTGACAAAGCGGAAGTCCAACATAAGTCTCAATAAGCCATCTAATACATCATAAGGAAAGTGATTGAGTAACCCATACATCACATACAAAATGTGAAAATGAAAATTATATAAAGCTATAAAGTGTCTCGGTTCTCAAAATATGAGGACTCACCAATCACTTGAAGCACCCAATAGATGTCTAGCCACGAGTATTAGAGGTAGGAGCGTCGGACCCTACATTAGTGAAATAATGTAGGCACAAATATGCACAAGTATGATATCAATGCATAAGAATTATGAAATCATACTAAAAAGGACTTTTCCATGACATGCAATGACCAAACTAAATAATAAGATAAAAGGGATTAGAAAACATAAATCATAATCATGGTCAACGCAATGCAAGCTTTACATATTTTAAACACTTTGTGAAATACTTTGAAAGTAACTTAGTTCATTATAGTGGGAAGTTTACGATTAACCGACATAGACCATGTGAGCTACAACATGGAATCCGGTATATCCCTCATACCGAAAAAGGGAAATTCTATTTTCCAAGGTAGAACCCGTACACATCATATCATATGCTACATGTGTATCCACTAGATAGGTCATTAAGACAACTCCTACGAGAAACGTAGTTTAAGATTACAGGTTGCTACTAGAGACTAACCTAATTGAGCCTCCACCTCAAGCCACTCGGTACTAAGTAAAAATCCACAAAATAATTATTAATCATATTCATATTATCATCCATGGAAAAGTACAATTAAGATATTAATCCAAGTTAGAAACATCATAGAGTATCTCTTTAGATTATGCGTGAGAAAACCTTTCACCATCCATGATCTTTTCATAATAGCTTTATAAGGCTCATAGTCATTATCTGCACACTAAAAATGTCATAGTACTAATGAAAATAGTTTTAAAAGTGTGATCTATAATCATTGATGGCATATCAGACTACCATATTAATAAAGACCTAATTTAGGAAAATATCCCAAAAGCATTGATGACAAATCTAAGATGTCATTCATGTCATGTGACCAAGCTTTATAGAACATATAAATACCTTCGTCTATAATCTTACTTGAGTCATAATCATTACTTTCATAAAAACATGCATATCTTCATAAATTCATAAAAACATGGTTCATAAGCTTCATCATATGTTCATAGTAAAAAATCATGGATCATGCATGGGTTCATATGAATTCAACTTAAAAACATGTAAATACTTTCAATTCATGCATAGAAAGATAGAAAACAATCAATTGAATCATAATTGAAAAAAACCCATGAAGATTGAATAATACCTTAACTTTGAATTGAGAATCTAACTTGTGAAATTGGAGATTTTAGGAACCCTATGGAGGAAAGGACTCCATAGGTGAATACTACATACCTTATAGATCAATGCCCAAAAGCTATGGTGAAATTGAGACCTTGGTGATTGAAACTCTAACTTTCTCTTCCTTAGCCTTAGAGAAAATTTTGGGGGAAGAATTTGAGGGAATTTAGGAATTACGAGAATGGATTTAAAGTAGGTAGATTTAGGACTTAAAGTCTTTATACAGGGCTTAGGATAGAGGCAAAAACGACATAGTATAGGCTTAGCACAATTAGGAAAAGATAACAAAAAAACCTTAAAAATAATTGTCGGACTCGACCTACGGTTCCGGCCTACTTTCTACGGTCCATACTGATCAATCGTAGATCAAGTACTGGGACCATGAAATCATTTATCTTTTGATGGAACACTTCTACAACTCGTAGGTCTTCCTAAGGCTGGGCACTGGACCGGGTTGTACCGGTACCGTTCCGGTACCATTCCAGTTCATTCTGGTCCGGTAGTCTTCGGGACGGAATGGGACACTGTGAACCAGTACACGGGACAGAACGATATCAGGATTTGATATCGGTATACAGGTACCAATTTATCCCGATTTATTTCGGTTCCGTTCCGATCCGGTCCAGTTTCGGTTAATTAGTTTTTATTAATTAATTTATATGTTATATTATAATTTATATATAAAAAATATGTCTTCCTAGTTCCCAATGCCCCAGACAGCTTTTCAGCAACTGCTTGCCTGCCCCTGCCCCTTGCGGCCTTGCCGACCTGTCTCATCCCCTGTCCCCACTCCCCACTGGCTAAGCCCCCCAACGAAAATATTTTCAACGAACTCCAATTCATATTCCATTTCAACGACTATATTTTCCAATTCCAACACCAAATCACAATTTCTAAAAACTACATATACTCCCTCTCTTTATATTTTTAATAACAATTTACGTATTTATAGTATTTAACAATTAACAATCATCAATTTCTCTCAATTCTCAATCTTTCTCAAAGTTTCATACTTTCAATATTCAAGTTCAAATTTCAATCATATTATTTTGTAATTGTGAAGATTTCAATAATCATTTGGTGAATTTTGGAGTAGGAAACTAGGAATCTTCTTCAAACTTCAAGTTTCGACATCAATTTTTCAATTTTCGGTTACAATCATTTGTTCTTTACACAATCATTTGGTAACTTTGTTCCACTCTCTAATCTTATATTTGTTTTTTGTATTTATTATTTGTAAGTTGTTCTTGTTATATTTTATTTGTTCTTGTTAAATTTTGTATTTCATAATTTATAATTTTATATCATGGAGTCTTCTAAAAAAAGTTGAGGTAAAAAAGGTATTGTACATAGAGTAAAAAATATGTTTACAAAATATAAGAACGGTTCTAGTTCTTCTAAATCTAATTTTCCTCTTGTTAGAATGAATACTGATGAATTTACTCATGTGAATGAAACTAGATTTTCTCGTCCCGATCCTATAGAAATTAATTTGGATACTCCTATAATTTTCGAAGAGGTTTATGAAAGACATTATGATAATTATCAAGAAAATGAAGAAGTAGAAATTGATGAAGAAGATTTAGATGATACACCGACTAGTCCCGACCTCAATAGTACTGAAGTTCCATCTCAAGAGGACAATCCTCCGGTTGGAACTAGTCGTCCCCCTATTGTTCCAACTAGAGGTAAGACCAAGGTACAACATACTTTAAAATCAAATGTGTGGAAATTTTGTTATTTGAATGAAGAAAAATTTTTAGTATATGTAATATTTGTAAACAACATTTTAAATATACATCTGGTGGGAGTGGAGGTTCAACGGGGGGATTAAAAATATATTTGATTAATAAGCATAGTAAAGAGTGGTTTGCATATATATCTTTTCTTGATGTTTGTGAAGATTCTAATGTTGAAACATCGGCTAGAAGGTCAAAAATGGTTCAAGGTGAATTAAATACTTCGAACCCAAGTGGTCCTCTTACACATCAAACCTATAATAAGGATCGTGATCGTGAAAATTTTGCTAAAATGATTGTTCTTTGTGGTTTACCTTTTAGTTTTGGAGAACATCCGGGTTTTATTGCATATATTCGTGATACATGTAATCCTAATTTTAAAGGTTTATCAAGAAGCATGGTAAAAAGAGATAATTTTGAATTTCAAGAAAAATATTGTCAATATTTGCGTGCCTATTTTGAAATAATGGATTGTAGAGTTGCTATTACCACTGATATGGGTCGTAGTCCTAATGGTTTTGATTATTTAACTGTTACTGCGCATTGGACTGATTATAATTGGAATTTACAAAAAAGAATTATTGGTTATAAAATTTGTCAAAAGAAAAAAACTGGAATGTATATTGCTACTACTGTGTTGAAAATTTTAGATTTTTTCGGTCTTTGTGATAAAGTCATTAGTATTACTTTAGATAATGCTTCTGCTAATTTAAATGCTATTAATATGCTAGAACCTAGACTTTGTCCTATTAGTAAATATGCTTTTCATGTTAGATGTGTTGCGCATATATTAAATTTGGTTGTTAGTGACAGTGTGAAATTATTTGAAAATAGTTGTGATAAAGTTGATAATGCTTGTTTTTATATTTTTCATATGCATAGTAGTAGTAGAATTAATCAATTTAAAGAGCTTTGTAATGCATGTAAACTTCCGTTTAGAAAAGTTCTGAAGCATTTAAAAACTAGATGGAATTCATTTTATGATATGCTTGAAGTTGCTTATACATATAGAGAACCTATTACTATGCAATTTAATAGTCATAATGCTTATCCTGAATTTAAACTTAATGATAGTGATTGGGATGAAGTAAATTAACTTAGAATATTTTTGAAATCATTTTATGATGCTACTAAATTTTTTTCTGGAATGTATTATCCTACTATTTATAAAATTTTAATACATATATGTAAGATTTCATATCTCTTTTCTGAATATAAAACAAATGAATTATTTACCAATGCTATTGAAGTTATGATTACAAAATTTAAGAAATATATTTTGAGCAACTTACAAAAATGACTATATTTATAGGGTTATTGAAGTTCAATAGCTATAAGTATGTTATTTACAATAAATGACTACATTTTATATCTTTTTTTCACTGTATTTTTGTATACATTTTTTATTTTTCTATTTATACACTAATTCATCTTTAACTACAATAAATTAAATAAGGAATTGACTCTAAATATAACCCACTATCCTTATTTACGTCCATACAATGAGCAACTTTCCATTATTAACATTAGAACTAATAATTACTTCTTTAAAGACATACCCGATCATATTCTTATCAGTTTAAATACTCCATTCTCTTGTTGTCTCAAAAGATGTGGTATTGATATGTCATAATAATGATTGAATAAAATTTAGAAAAAACGTTAATTAAAAAATCAATGAAGGTAAAAACTAAAATACATTTAACTAAAAATACACAGGAATACATACCCATATATTTAGGATATACCTTTTGAGTAAATATACAATTATTGAATAAAAGTGATTTTATTTGCATACAACTATTTTTTATTGGATTTAACTTTAAACATGAACATGTTATAACCAATGTGTGTATTTTTGGAGCCACAATAAATCCTATTATAAATTCATCCCGAACAAAGTTATGTTACAAATATTCCTTGATAAAAATGGCTAAAGAAGAAGAAACCGTGTGAGCAATTACTATAGCAATACTAATATACATAAATATAGTTAAATAAGATACAACGAATATGCATACAAAAATATAGTTAAATACTAATATACATAAATATAGTTAAACAACATACCACAAATATGCATACAAAAATATAGTTAAATACTAATATACATAAATATAGTTAAATACTAATATACAAAAAATGAAGTCTATCAACGATTCTTAATTGCCCAGAAAGAAATTCACTTATTCATTAATTAAAATACTTTAAGCCAAATTAATTAGGCATGAAAGAGAAAAAGTTGATGATGGTAAATACTGGGAAAAGATCAGTAAAACGTGCCTACAATAATTAATTAGGCATTCAATAATAACTTTTCTATTTTGTATTTATTTATATTAATGTATATTTAAAACTTATTTATTTGTATATAATTAACTTTGCTATTCATTGTATAGTTATATCTATATATTATGAAAAAAATAAAATGTAGCTATTTTTCTTGAATATATAGTAATGTTTGCCATATTCTGTAGTTTTTCCATATTTTTTTCCTATCCCTCAAATTTATTTAACTGCAATTCTTTTCAACCCCGAATATAAAGAATATGGTGCAAAAGCTTTAGTTGAATGGATTTATCAAAATTTAGATATTAAACCAGAAGAAAAACCTGATTTGGTAACATGTCAAAATAGTATAAAATTACTTGTTAAAGAAATGTATGATAAATATTGTTCCTTAGATTATGTTGAAAATCCTCAAATGTCTATGCCTCGAGTAAGTGCCCATGGTAGAGTGAAACATAAACTTGGTCTTGACTTTCTAATAAATGTGAATTTGTTAAATATCTTGAACAAGGTTCATATAATATTACAAACGATGAAAGTATACCACAACTATTGAACTGGTGAAGGGCTCGTGGAACTCAATTTCCAAAACTTAGTAGGATGGTGAAGGACGTGTTTGCAATTCAAGGATAATCAGTAGCTTCGGAGGCAGCTTTCAGCGTGGCAAAATTTCAAATTGGAGACCACAAATATTTGCTAGCAGAAGACAGTTTGGAGATATCCGTGTTGTTTAGAGATTGGATAAATGTTGAGCGGAGAAATCAAGGACTTCCAAAGTTAGATAGTCAATTTGAACTTTTCATAGATTCAGCCATTGGATGTGGTAGTGACGATGGCATGGAACTTCAAGATCGTCAACGAGCTTTACCAAGACCAGTAGTTGGTTACGGTCAATCTATAGCTGAGTTAGTGAAAGGATTTACGGGACTATACAACTATTAGTATTACATTCGAGGCTTAGTTGAAATAGAACCCTTCCTAAAAGGTGGCTCGTAAACTATGCACTCTACTAATAGTTGTAAATTGTAATTTGTAATACAAATTTAAATAAATTGGATTGATATTTTTTTAATTTGTGTCATTGTTTTATCCTTATTTTTATTTAATTTTTTAAAATTACAAACTTAAGTTATTTAAATTACAAGTTATAAATATAACTTATAAGTTATAACATATTAATAAGTAATAACTTATAAACTTCAAAAGTTCAAATCTTAAAAACTTAAGCTCAAAAACATTTTTTTTAAAAAAACTTTATTAAACTTAACTTGCAAACTTAATAAACTTCAAAAGATTCAAATCTTGAAAATTTAAGCTCAAAAATATTTTTT
This sequence comes from Solanum stenotomum, assembly GCF_019186545.1. NCBI lineage: Eukaryota > Viridiplantae > Streptophyta > Magnoliopsida > Solanales > Solanaceae > Solanum > Solanum stenotomum. The sequence goes on along the minus strand of NC_064291.1, from coordinate 35,422,344 downwards.
TTTTAAAAAAACTTTATTAAACCTAACTTGCAAACTTAATAAGTAAAGATTAGAAAAAAACATTCATATTTTCGTATTTCAAAAAATTAAAATAACTGTTGTAAATCATTTTGGTGGTTAAATGGATGACTATAACTCCTTGGTTAATGTCCCTCCTTTATGAGTAGTAATGTTGTTAATAATGTGGTCAAATGGATGACCATAACTCCTAGGTTAATTTCATCCTTTATTGGTAGTAATGTTGTTGATAATATGGTTAATTGGATGACCATAACTCCTAGGTTTATTTCCTCCTTAATGGGTAGTAATTCTCAAGGTATAATGTAATGTTTATGGCACCTTTTGGTATTCCTCAATGTAATCCTATAAATAGTGGTGTTGAGAATAATGTTGTATACGCTTGAAAGAAAGAATGATAGTTTATATTGTTCCTCTTGTCTTATAGTCTTCTTCTCTTCCTCTTTATATTGTTCTTTTGTCCTTAAGTTTTACAACACGTTATCAGCACGAAACTCTAATATCATTTCGATTTTTCCAAGTTAAGCTTCTGGTATGTATTCATATACTTAATTCTCATTATTAATCACTCTAATATAATATACTACATATTATGAAATGATTAGGTGTTAAACAATGTGTGTATATTTTTGGTAGTTAAACAATGAAAATATATAAGTCCAAAAAGTTTATGTTCTCGCTTAATCATCAAGTGAATTATGCTATTTTAAATTAGTTAAATTTTAATTTTGTCTAGCAATTTTTCTAGAAATTATTTAAGTTATATGTTAGGCACAATGTTCATTTAAATTGCTCAAAAGTTTGATACTAACACATTAAGTTACTAATTGATGTTACTTTATACAATAACATGTGTCATGTTATTATCATTGAAAAAAAAAAGTTTTGTTAATTACTTGTGTACTCACTATTTATTTTAGTCTAATTTAATTATTTTCTATGATAGTTTTATCATGTCGAACTTATCAAAGCTTGAGTTCGTGGCACTTGACATTTCTGGAAATAATTACTTGTCATAGGTACTCGACGCTGAAATTCACCTTGACGCTAAAGGTCTTGGTGCCACTATTACCAACGGTAATACAACATCGAGTCAGGACAAAGCAAAGGCAATGATTTTCCTTCGTCATCATCTGGATGAAGGATTGAAGGTTGAATACCTTACGGTGAAAGATCCACTTGAATTGTGGACTGGTTTGAAGGAAAGGTATGACCACCTTAAGGCAACGGTATTGCCAAGGGCTCGTTATGAATTGATTCACTTGCGGTTACAAGATTTTAAAACTATATGTGAATATAATTCTGTTGTATACAAAATTACTTCCCAATTAAAATTATGTGGGGAAGATATAAAAGATGAGGACATGTTGGAAAAGACTCTCACAACTTTTCATGCCTCAAATTTGGTATTACAGCAGCAATACCGTGAAAGGGGATTCAAAAAGTATTTTGAGTTGATCTCATGCCTTCTTGTGGCTGAGCAACATAATACTCTTTTATTGAAAAATCATGAGGCCCGTCTCACGGGAACTGCTCCGTTACCGGAAGCAAATGAGGTTGAAGCACATGGCTAGTCTGAAAGAAGACAAAATAAAAATCAAGGCCAAAATAATGTGCGTGGACGTGGCAATGGCAGAGGACGATATAATAATCGTCGTGGTGGTGGTCGCCACAAAAGGGAGAACAATATGGGTTCTCAAAGCAATCCTTCAAGAGGCAATTGTCATCGTTGTGGCATGAAAGGGCATTGGAAGAATGAATGCCGAGCAGCTGAGCATTTTGTTAGGCTTTATCAAGATTCCTTGAAAAGAAAAGGAAATAAAAATGGTGCATCTTCTTCTAATGCTCGGGTGGAGTCACACTTGACTTATAAAAATGATGCCGAGGCAGGGCCTTCACAAAAATATGATGACAATATTGAAGCAAATTTGGCTTTAAAAGATGATGATTTTGGTGACCTTGATGATATTACTCATTTGGAAGTTGAAGACTTCTTTGGAGATCAAAATTAATGTTTGATCATTTGATTGGGGAAAATAATTATGTTGTTTTATTTATGTGTTTTTTTATTGTTATGTTTTTCTTTATGTTGTTTTTATATTCCAAAAAAAAAAAGTACTTTTATTTTCTTGCAAAGTTGTTGATTTTTCATATTTCTTATGATGTACTTTTATTTTATGAAGATAAATAAAATTCCCCAATCTTCAATTGGTTCAAGATGAGTAATGGAGATATGTGTCTTCTTGATAGTGCTACAACTCACACTATTTTAAGAGAAAAGAAATATTTCTCTACTTTGATTGTGAAAAAGGTTTATGTTAATACAATATCTGGTAGTGCAAAATTAATTGAGGGCTCTGGAAGAGCGGCCTTACAACTACCTGGGGGAACGATATTAACTATTGAAAATGCATTGTACTGTAGTAAGTCTCAAAGAAACTTATTAAGTTTCAAGGTTATTCGCCAAAATGGCTATTATGTTGAGACTGCCAATGAAGGAAAGGTTGAATACCTTTATCTTACTACAATAAAATTGGGGCAAAAATATGTGCATGAAAAATTATCCGCATTTTCTTCTGGATTGTACCATACAAGTATTAGTATGGTTGAATCACATGCCATAGTAAACAAGGGCTTACTAATTCTAATGAGTTTATCATTTTGCATGACCGGTTGGACCATCCCAATTATAATATGATGCGCAAAATTATTGAGAATTCACATGGGCATAATTTGAAGAATCAAAAAATTCTTCATTGAAAGAAATTCTCTTATGCTGCTTGTTCTCAAGGAAAATTGGTTATTAAACCATCAACAACTAAGGTTGGGATTGAATCCCCTGCATTTTTTGGAACGTATACATGGTGATATATGTGGGCCAATTCACCCTCCATGTGGACCATTTAAATATTATATGGTCTTGATAGATGCATCTACAAGATTAAGAGCACAATTTCCAGATTATGCAATAAAGACAATTCGTCTTGATAGTGCTGGTGAGTTTACATCGCAGGCCTTTAATGATTATTGTTTGTCCACTAGAATAACAATTGAACATCCAGTTGCTCATGTTCACACTCAAAATGGTCTAGCGGAATCTTTGATTAAGCGTCTCCAATTGATAGCTAGACCATGTTAATGAGGACAAAGTTGCCTGTTTCAATATGGGGACATGTTATTTTGCATGCAGCAACATTGGTGCGCATAAGACCAACTAGTTATCATGAATTCTCTCCATTACAGTTGGTTTTTGGTCATGAGCCAAATATTTCCCATTTTAGAATTTTTGGATGCGCGGTATACGTTCCAATTGCCCCATCGCTACGCACAAAGATGGGTCCCCAAAGAAGGTTGGGAGTGTATGTTGGGTATGAATCTCCTTCTATTATCAAATATTTGGAACCTCTGACAGGAGATATATTTACGGCAAGGTTTGCTGATTGTCATTTTGATGAATCAGTATACCCAACATTAGGGGGAGAACATAAACAGTTGGAAAAAGAGATAGATTGGAATTCATTATCTCTATCTCATTTGGATCCTTGAACAAATCAATGTGAGCAAGAGGTTAAAAAGATGATTTATTTACAAAATGTTGCAAATCAATTGCCAGATGCATTTACTAACCTTCCAAGGGTTACTAAATCTTATATTCCAGCTGCAAATGCTCCAGTTCGAATTGATGTCCCGATTGGACAAATTGTTAAAGCAAATGAGTCTAAATCACGTTTAAAACGTGGTAGGCCAATTGGTTCAAAAGATAAAAATCCTCGAAAAAGAAAAGGAACAAATGATCATGAAGATCATACCATAGAGGAAATTGCTCAAGAAGAGCCCTGAGACATAACAAATGATAAGACCACAAAGAAGGTCCAAATAACTGAAAATAATGAGGATGAAGAAATCTCAATAAGTTATGTCTCAACGAGAAAAATGTGGAATCGAAATAGTATTGTGGTGGACAATATTTTTGCTTATAATGTTGCTGTTGAAATAATGCAACATGGTGAGGATTTTGAACCAAAATCTGTCAATGAGTGTAGACAGAGAAATGATTGGCCAAAATGGAAGGAAGCAATTCAAGCGGAATTGACTTCACTTGAAAAACGTGAAGTTTTTGGACCAATAGTCCAAACACCTGAAGGTGTCAAGCCAGTGGGGTACAAATGGGTTCTTGTGCGAAAACGAAATTAAAAAGGTGAAGTCGTCAGATATAAAGCACGACTTGTGGCATAAGGTTTTTCGCAAAGGCCTGACATTGATTATGTGGAGACATATTCTCCAGTGGTGGATGCAATTACCTTCATGTATCTAATAAATCTGGCAGTTCATGAAAAGTTTGAAATGCGTCTAATGGATGTTGTCACAACCTATTTATATGGCTCATTGGACCACAATATTTTCATGAAAGTTCCTGAAGCATACAATGTACCTGACGCATATAAAAATTCGCAAGAAATTTGTTCGATAAGGCTTCAAAAATCCTTATATGGATTAAAACAATTAGGGCGAATGTGGTATAGTCGTCTTAGCCAATCTTTGCTAAAGGAAGGGTACAAAAATGACCCTATTTGTCCTTGTGTTTTTATAAAAAAGTCTGAATCTGATTTTTTTATAATAGCTGTATATGTTGATGATTTAAATATCATTAGCACTCCTAAAGAGCTTTCAAAAGTCGTTGAGTGTTTAACGAAAGAATTTGAAATGAAAGATCTTGGTAAGACAAAATTTTGTCTTGGCCTACAGATTAAGCATTTGAAAAATGGAATATTTGTTCATCAATCAACATACACAGAAAAGATTTTAAAGCGATTTTACATGGATAAATCATATCCATTGAGTACCCCGATGGTTGTGAGATCGCTTGACATACATAAAGATCCATTTCGACCTCAAGAAAATGATGAGGAGCTTCTTGGCAATGAAACTCCCTATCTTAGTGCCATTGGGGTGCTTATATATCTTGCTAATAATACTCGACCAGATATCTGTTTTGCAGTAAGTTTATTGGCAAGATTCAGCTCGTCTCCAACAAAGAGACATTGGAATGGAGTCAAACATATATTAAGATATCTTCAGGGAACCATTGATATGGGATTATTTTATTCTAATAAATCCAGGTCAGAAATGATTGGTTATGCAGATGCTGGATATTTGTCTGATCCACATAAAGCTCGATCTCAGACAGGCTATTTATTTACATATTGAGGCACAACTATATCTTGGCGTTCAATGAAGCAAACATTAGCTGCTACTTCTTCAAATCACGTCGAAATAATAGTCATCCATGAAGTGAGTCGGAAATGTGTTTGGTTGAGATTAATGACTCAATATATTCAAGAAATGTGTGGTTTTTCTATGGAAAAAGATATTCCAACTACATTATACGAAGACAATGTTGCATGTATAGCTCAACTGAAGGGAGGATATATTAAAGGAGATAGAACAAAACACATTTCACCAAAATTCTTTTTCACTCATGATCTTAAGAAAAAAGGTGAAATAAATGTTCAACAAATTCGCTCAGTTGATAATTTAGCGGATCTTTTCACTAAAGCATTACCAACCTCAACATTTGAAAAGTTGGTATTCAAGATTGGAATGCGTCGTCTCTAAGAAATTAAATGATGTTCGCAACATGGGGGAGTAAACTATGCGCTGCACTCTTTTTCCCTTGACCTAGGTTTTATCCCAATGGGTTTTCCTGGCAAGGTTTTTAACGAGGCAGAAAACAAAGCATATTACAAGATATGTGTACTCCTTTGTCCTTCACTAAGATTTTTTTTTTCCATGGGATTTTTTTTCTTAGTAAGGTTTTAACGAGACATATTATCTATTAATGGTCATCCAAGGGGAAGTGTTGTAAATCATTTTGGTGGTTAAATGGATGACCATAACTCCTTGGTTAATTTCCCTCCTTTATGAGTAGTAATGTTGTTGATAATGTGGTCAAATGGATGACCATAACTCCTAGGTTAATTTCATCCTTTATTGGTAGTAATGTTGTTGATAATATGGTTAATTGGATGACCATAACTCCTAGATTTATTTCCTCCTTAATGGGTAGTAATTCTCAAGGTTTAATGTAATGTTTATGACACCTTTTGGTATTCCTCAATGTAATCCTATAAATAGTGGTGTTGAGAATAATGTTGTATACACTTGAAAAAAAGAATGTTAGTTTATGTTGTTCCTCTTGTCTTATAGTCTTCTTCTCTTCCTCTTTATATTGTTCTTTTGTCCTTAAGTTTTACAACAATAACTTATTTTTTTAATCATTTTTTGAAATATTTAGATGTGTCGTCCCGTTTATCCCATCTCGTTCCATTCCGGTTTGTTCTGGTTCCATCTCGGTATATAGTGGGCGGGATGAAACCGAGTATCCGTCTCGATAATTTCCGTCCGGTTCATTCCGATACCGGTCAACGCATCCCGTTTCGATCCGGTACTGATTCATTCCGGTCCGGTGGTTACGTTCCGATCCGACGCCCAGTCTTAGGTCTTCCTACAATCCGTAGACACCAACCGTAGAAGTCAACTTTAACCCTCAAAATTTCACCAAGTCTGAGACTCACCTATAAGACCTATCTACAATTCGTACATAGAATGACGGACCGTCCCGGTGAATCGTAAAAAAGGTATTGGGACTTGATTTTAAAAAATTATTGTCTCCCTTTCTACGGTTACCATATACGGGGGCGTAAAAGCTTCTACGGTCCGTAGATGGGACCCGTAAAACCATACTTCAGCCCAAAAGGTCCTTTTCTCCCTTTTCCTAAAGCCCGAGGTGTTGCAGTTCTTCCAAAAATCTAGTAGAATCTCGCTTGGTCGTGTAGTTCTACTCCTACGCATTCTACGAATGACGTCCTTAACCTTCTCAATCTTTATACCCCTACAATAATCATAATTGTGACGCCTCTATGAGTGTTTCAAATCCCCCAACATAATGCGTTTGTCTCTTTCTTCATTCAAGAATTTATGAAAGTAAGTCTGCCATCTCTTTCTAATAAGTACCTCCTCCACCAGTACTTTGTTTTCCTCATCCTTGATACACTTTACGTGATCAAGGTCACGGACCCTTCTCTCTCTAACCTTAACTAGCATGATAATTTCTTATCCCCGTCTTTGTCCTAATTCAACATATAAACCCTTAAAGACAATTGTTTTTGCTGCCGTGATCGCTAACATAGCCTCTTTCCTAGCCTTATAATTTACTGTAAACATTAAATACATATAACTTTTTATCAAATTATACTATACTTATTATTTAGCTTTATCTTCTACAAATAAAATACTAACTTTCATCCCACATGGTATCTAGATAAAAAAATTTTTGTGGGAAAACATGCTTACATATTGTATTACAATTATAATAATATATATTCCCACTCTATATTTCCCTTCCAACAAACAACTCTCAAACTATTTTTATGAGAGAAATGATTTTGGGTCATTTTATAAAAAAATTTTCTCAAATTCATTATGTAAAATGGCAAGCAACTTAATTACTCCTATTTTTTTTTTACCCCTGGTTCCTTTATTGTTTCATTAAGGGCTCGACATGACCCAAGTTAAAAGATAGAAAAAAAGAAAGAAAAAGATGAGAAAGTGTTTTAATGATCACATTGAACTGTTACATTACATTGTACAAGCAACCCATTTTTGTTGTTTGGTATTTACCATTGTTGATGCTTCTCCCTTTTCTTCCAAGTATTGAACTATTTTACTCTTCTGGGGATGAGAAGGAAAGTAAGCTCTGAACAAAACAGTACCATTCTTGAAAAATAAGCTAGTGGTTCCTCCTCTACTATTTCCATCCCCATTTATGGTTTGAAAAAGACTGCATTTCTTAGGTGGGTTTGGTTGGGTTGCTTCAGATCCAAGGTACTCAAGTTTTATGTGATAAAAGGGTACCATCTTTTTCAGGGTTTCTTTCTTGTGATTCTTGACACTTTTTGCCAAGACCCCTTTTTTTCCCCTTTCTTTGATTCAATTTATCAAGCTTTATCTCGGTTTTCAATAGTTCATTGGATTTTGGGAAGAAAGTGCTGGCAGGCAGACAAATCTAAAATCTTACCTTTTTTTGTATTTTTAGGTGAATTTTCCAACCAAAAAGGTGTTTTTTCTTACCAGATCTGACTACAAAATTGTGAATCAGGGTATGTGTTAGATCTTTCTAGGCATGGAAAATGGTGTGGTGAAGCTCATGAGAAGATTATTATTAGTTTGACAATGACAGGCTGTGTAATGTTGTTACAAGATAGTGATTTTGATGGACGACATGTGTTTGGCGGTTGCTTTGCCATTTAGATTAGGTAATTTCATCTCTCACAACCAAAGTCAAATGGATGTCACTAGCCTAAAGTCAATGGCTGACCATGCTACAACTTTGTATCCAGAATCTTCTGTTTATGATGATTGCAATTCTGTTGATTCACAGAAGAAACACCTCACTGTTACTGTACCTGAAGAAACTGGTATGATATCTGAAAATGAAAGGAACTGGATTGATGTTGTCAGGGAAAGTGAGGATGATGAGATCTTATCACTAGATGGTGATCAAATTCTTGATAGTTCATGTTCCCTGTCTGTGGTGAGTGATTCCAGTAGTTTATGTGCTGATGATTTTATAAATTTCGAGCTAGCATCTGACGTAGACGGACATAATTTGGTAGATGCTGAGAAAAACATTTGCAATGTCAAACTTATAGCTAAGGCTGGAGATCTGGTAGAGTCAGGTGCTCAGGAGACAGAGAGCAAGCCTCTGGCAGTTGGGGAAAAACTTGATGAGCAGATTACGGATGTCTCCAGCTCGAAATCAGCTGAAGCTGTTGTTCAGCTACCTTTAGATAAAGGGTTAAATGCAGCAGTTGGCCGCAGTATTTTTGAAGTGGATTATATACCCCTTTGGGGATTTACATCTGTGTGTGGAAGGAGACCAGAAATGGAAGATGCGCTTGCAAATGTTCCTAGGTTCTTGAGAATTCCTATACAGATGCTAGTTGGCAATCGTTTGCCTGATGGAATGACTAGGTATTTAAGTCATTTGACAGCTCATTTCTTTGGAGTTTATGATGGCCATGGTGGCTCTCAGGTATCTTCCTCTTTTTGCTTACACTGTTACAAGCTCATAGGTTTGTATGCCTCCTCACTGATACCTCAGTACGTATATATTTGATACAAAATTGGGATTTTTATTTTCCAGGTGGCAAATTACTGCCGTGATCGAATTCATGCTGTATTGGCTGAGGAGTTGGAAACCATTATGGCTAATCTCAATGATGAAAGTATTAGACAAAATTGCCAGGACCAATGGAAAAATGCATTTACCAACTGTTTTCTCAAGGTTGATGAGGAGATTGGAGGGGCGGGAAATCGCGAGGCTGTTGCCCCAGAAACTGTAGGCTCCACGGCTGTTGTCGCCGTTGTTTGTTCGTCGCACATAATTGTAGCAAACTGTGGTGATTCAAGGGCTGTCCTGTGCCGTGGGAAAGAATCCATGGCATTGTCAGTGGATCACAAGGTAAGTGAAACAGTTGTTCTAATATGACTTTAATTACGTGTGATGTCACTGACTAATCCTTGTGTGCCAATTTTTGTTTATATTTTTTTTATTAGCCAAACCGAGAAGATGAATATGCAAGAATTGAAGCTGCAGGAGGGAAGGTTATACAGTGGAATGGGCATCGTGTTTTTGGCGTTCTTGCTATGTCTAGGTCTATTGGTATGTTTCTCCCATCTACCCTGTTATCTAGCATTTGTAAATCATGACTGAGGTATCCATGTGTACTCCATGTTATTGGTTTTAGCAAAAATGTTATGATCTTTTGCATCCTGCGTCTTCTCGTTTCACGAGGTACTAAGCTACTAGGTATTATTACAGGTTACCTTATAGAATAGTTTGCTTTTAGATGTCAGCTGGCTGGTGTTCTTAGAAAATATCCATTTTGAGTGTGTGTTTAACCTGAGCATACCTAACTTTCATCACGATATTGCTCAAGACTTAGGGCAGGTTTGGTGTGAGGGATAAAAATAAATAGTGATGGGATAAATTTTTTGTATCTTGTTTGGTTGCATGTTTGGGATAACTTATCCCACCATTTATATCATAGTGATGGGATAAGTTATCCCATATACATGGTGGGATAAGTTATCTCAGGATAGCTAACCCAGGATTAGTTATCCTGGGATAACTTGTTCCCAACCAAACGACTGATTAAAGTTTTGGCACTTCTAGAGCATCCTCCCTTGTATAACTGATATCAACAATTCACGTCATAGTAATAGTTGGACACAACAGTTATTGGTTATGCACACTGCTAGAATAAACAAACAAGATGACCACAGTTTCAAACTAAGAATCGGGCTTCTCATGTGATATAGATCCGTGATATGGTATAATAATCCACTCTATAGTGGTAGGGCCTTAAGGTTCATATGCCCAGGATGTTAGAAATGGTACCAGAGTCTGCACTTGAGAGGATCTGAGGTGCTAAAGAAAATATGTTTGTATCCAATTACTCTTTCCCATATTCCTGTGGCAGATAAGGAAGGCAACACTCATATAGAAGTAGAGCAATGGCTTCATGATGTAGCCTTAAGCATATACTAATTCTGAAGTGCTTAGGCTTCTTACAACTTGCAAGAGAAAATGTGGATACTTATGGGTTTCAACAAAATAATACCGAGAGAGGAGATTAAAATGAGCGAGATGAATGAAATAAGTTGAATGTTGATTGGAAAAAATCAAGGTTTTGCCCAGAATTTTTTTTCCCGGCCAACATTTGTTGAAGCACAATAAAATTAGAGACAAGAATCAGCTTTTATAGAAGGATCAAACAAGTAATGTGTGTTCTTAGATCCCTATCATCCATTTTCTTTCCCTTTCTTTCTCCTATTTGTTTGATGAGTTGTCTTTAGAATGGAGATCGAAGGTATTCAATATGAGAAAGAAATATTTAGGGTTTATCTTCATAAAAATAAAATAATAATATTTTGGGTTTATTTTGAAGCCTTCATCTTTAATATTCTTGGAAATTAAAAAGGAACATGTGGGTGAGAAGATTTAGAGACAAGAGAGAGATTGACTGGAAAAATGTCCGGCAAAACCTTCGATGAAGATTTTCATGGCTGGACTAAAACCAATATACAGAGAAAATGAGAAAGAAAAGAGAAGCAATAGGAAGAAGGGCACACAGAGAATTAAATTAAGTGTAATTAAGTTTAATTAATTGAATAATCACCAATTCGAAAATGCCTTTACAATTTAACTCTTTTTAAATATTTTTTTTGCTTCTCACACATGTAGGAGAGTGGAATCACTTCCTTTGCTAGGTCATCTCTTAGGGGGTAATTCGTTCCACATCAAACAAGAATAATGTCTTTTTGTGCAACTTTAGGATGTAATTTATTACTTCTCCCTTATTATTTTGAGTAATGTAATTGATCATTCTCAAAAAAATTTTGAGTAATGTAATTGTTAAAGTCTAACGGATCACTGAGGTTACATTTTAGAATTTGTCTAGATTCATAGGACATAAGTTGGAGAATATTACAGATATTTTTTCATATATTCTTGTCATAATTTTACTTGTATTATCAATTTTCGTTGACCATTCCAATGGGTACCGTATGTTGGTCACCAAAATAATTGAGAAGTTCCTTCTCTTCTCTACTCTAATTTCATTAGTGTTATAGAAGGCGTGCTTAAGTATTGAAGAGGCTCAAAACATGTTGAGCTATTTTCCACGCTTAATGTGTGCTTCGATGTCGTCATTAAGGCTCTAAGACAAATGTTTCCCTGCGAGTGAGCATTTCCTGAAGAGGCAACACTAAACAATTGGTATTACACTTTTATGAAAAAAAGTTCAAATTCTTTATTTATATATTTGTTATTCATACTTATATTTCTTAGTCTTGGAGTACACACACCCACGCCCACCCACCCACCCACCTACCCACACGCCACACCCACACACACACACACACACACATATATTATTTTTTTTCTACTAGCACCCCTTTTTCATTAAAGCCCACACTTTACTTGTGCTTAAAACCCCAACAAACCTTAGAGCTTTTTTGCGCTTTTGACTTTTGATAACACTGATTTTCACCTTAATCAACAATTATTCCATGTTAAAGATCGGAAGAAGTGTCATAGAGTATAGGAGGTAGGAGGTTAGCATATAATGAGGAATAAATACTGCCTTTACCAGACATTAAACCAACCAAGCTCTCCTTTTATGTTGTCTCCATGAAACAAAGTAGGAATTGTTGTGCCTTTCCATCAGTGGCTAGTGCTGGCAAAATGGGCGGGTTGGATTGGATACTGGCGGGCTGAAAATAGGTTAGACAAAAATAGATAACACATCCAATCTGCCCATATTTATTATGGATAAAATGGGTAGTGACAGATAATATGGATACCATATTTCCTATCCATTTATAATTCCCTTATCTGGTCAGATGGTAAAACAATTATTTGGCAAGCACTGAAATTGTAAACCTTTTTTTTGGTAAAACAGCACAAACAAATAAGATTTAATAGACTTTTTTTTCCTTTCTGCCAACTTGATTTTTTGTGTCAATTTTTCGGCCAAACACCACCAAAAAGGAACAAACATGAACTAACAACTCATTCTGCTTAACTAAAGGGATGATATTATGTAGCATTTTAATAATTTGAGACAGTTCTAAATTTAGATTCTTCCTAATTTTAAAACCCCAGATGGCATATGGACTGAGATTTTATTAGGGCTGACTTCAAAAAGGAAGACTAATTAGAATTCTAATTAGTCTTCCATTTACTACAATTAAACAATTTGTACTGCAATGGAGGTTGACTAATTTGGGTTATGAAGCTTTTCTTTTTTGTTGTTGTAATCAATTATGAATCTTTATTAATTCTTAGAAGATATTTAGCTTTGTGCTTGATCAACCTAAAATTTAATTGGATAATTGTCATCTTTCATTGCGAATTAATGTCCTCCGGAAAAATATTTGAAGGGAAAAAAGATCGAACTAGTCAACAATCCTTTAATATCAGAAATACTTCGAAAATTTATCATGAGAGTATTCCAATTTGAGAACAAAGTACCGTAATGGAATGTCAGATAATATGGTCATCTAGAGACAATATATTGTGTGGGGGGAGGGGGACAAAACTTGGATGTTAATGCTTGAAAGAAGAGCTTTGATAGCTTGAACCCCACTTTTACATGGGTTGATCCATATTTGACCTGATTTAAATGAACCAATTATCCAATTTTCATTTTTAACTGGCTGGGTTAGACGGATACTTTGGTTTTTCTTCCATTTTTCCAGCACTAATTGTGGCCACAAAGGCACACACTCTGATTAATGATCTTCAATTTGAGCCTTCTTTTTTTTCTAATCATCACTTGTCTGACCCTGGTTGGTTTCAACTGTCGAACTATGACGTTCCACTTGCTGAAGATTGTAAGTAATAATACTAAAAAATCAATACAAAAGATGCATGGAAATATTTGGCACCTTCTTTGTTTTCTGATCATCCATTTGTCTGACCCTGGTTAGTGTAACTGTTAGGTTATGACCTTCAACTTTCTAAAAATTATAATTAAAAAATAAAACAAAAGATGCACGTGAATCTTAAGGTCCTCATTTGTTTTCTGATCATCACTTGTCTGATCCTGGTTAGTGTGACTCTTGAGTGTTATGACCTAACATCCTTGAAATTGTAAGTTAAAACAAAACAAGAAAGCCTGGGAACCTTCTGTATCCTGGTCCTGGGGAGGTGCTCCTTTGATGATGATTTGCACCTTTTTAATTTCATATTGCTGAAAGATTGCTTTGTGGTGAGAAGGGAGCTCATTTTGTCACTTCTGCTGTGCAATTCTTTATATAACTGTGACTAAGTGTGCCCTTGCCATCTGATATGTAACTTGAAATGTTGGAATGTTCTTTTTCTCATTCTATCTTCAATCCAGCATTGCATAAATGACCAACAAATTGTAAATCTGTGCTGAAGGCTGGCTTTGCTTCGAGCCATCTCTGTGCATTGGCACATGTCAAACATGGTCTGTAAATTTAAGGGATATTCTAGTGCCTATAAGATGGTAGTTGATGTTGATCATATAACATTTCTAATGTCATCTTGGAAGATATGGCTAAAGTGACGTTAAGTAATTTAAGTTGCTGTACATGAGTTCATTTAGCCAGTATGCCCCAACTTCTGTCGCCCAGTTGTGCAGGCATGTGCATGCTGGTGACTGAACATCTCTGTCTTGATGTAAATTGTTTGAAAACTGTGGAAGGATTATTCAGTGAGCTCGCCAGAAGAGTATAATGTGTATTCAAACTACCACTCTATTTTTTTTTCTTTTTTTAATTTGACATGAGAACCACCATTTAGCAAATAACTTAGCGATGGTGGTGCCCTGGGGAATTTTTCAGGGGTATGGACTTTGTTTGGGACTACAATTTGACGCATTAGATGTCCATTTGCATGACCCATTTTCTCCAACCCTGCTAAATACCTCTCCTTGTTTTTGTTGGTATGCAAGTCTTTCATCTATTCCCTTTTTTACATTTTATTTAATTCTTGGTTGCAGGAGATAGATACTTGAAGCCCTGGATAATTCCTGATCCAGAAGTAATGTTCATACCTCGAACCAAGGACGACGAATGCCTTATCCTTGCAAGTGATGGTTTATGGGATGTTATGACAAACGAAGAGGTCTGTGATTTGGCTCGCAAGCGCATACTCCTCTGGCATAAAAAGAATGGTGTAATGCTTCCTTTGGAAAGGGGCCAAGGAATTGATCCAGCAGCACAGGCAGCAGCAGAATGTTTGTCAAATCGAGCTCTTCAAAAGGGCAGCAAGGACAACATAACAGTGATTGTTGTGGACTTGAAAGCCCAAAGAAAGTTTAAGAGCAAAACCTAACATAACTGATCTATCAATCAGCTGTTTCCATTTATAGGTTCACAATATTGATGAAGACTTCATATGATTCAATATAGCCAGCCCTTTTAATTTTTAGCAGGGGACTGTGGGACTAAGGTTTTCATTAGAGTAGCTTACTGTATGTATTGTAGTACTTGTTCCATTCTCTGTATGTAGTTTTCTTCCTTTAGCTGTTTGAAGTAGGAACATACATTATATCCTCCGAGTTAAGGCGGCTCTGTGAGGTTATTTGCCTCAGTATTACTTGTAATGTTGTTGTTGGAAACAGTAACGAGACGAATAGAGAGACCTCTTCTGAATTGTATGCAAAAGATGCTTCTTCTTGTACTTATATGGATTTAAGAGTATAGACAGGATAAGTTGATTCAATTGAAGGACTGTAGTAGTCAATCCCGTCCATTTCATACATATGATAAAGAAGTTGGATAAGAGGATGACACTAAGTATCCTGCTCAATTCAATGATCAAACTGAATCTATGTTGAAGGTTGAGGCATCCATATCTGTGACTGTGATGATGGATTCAACCTTCAAGATTCTTATTACTGAGCACATTGCATCTATGAAGTTATCCTTTCGACATTTTAGTAACTTTTCATGTATATCTCTATCTATCTATGAACCGTGAAGAAAATGATGGACTTAATTAAACCCACAGATATATAGGGATTTGGTTATGGGTCGATATTCAATAGCGCGCTAGTCCCATTTTAGGAGTTAGGATGGTGGTTGTGGAGGAGCTTTCATTCATACTAAGTGTCCATGATTCAAAGTGGCCTAAATGATTTGCCTCTGACCATTTGACTCTCTAGTGCAAATTAGGTGGAGCACTTCATCAGATCATTCAATTGGATCTGCCTAACATTACACTTCCTGTGGCTACCAACTAATGCAACAACAGATATTTTCAGAAGAATTACCATATCACTGTCAAACTAAAATACATTATATACATCAAGAAACAAGATGTAGGATATGAAATTCTCAAGACACAAAAGGGAGATTGGAAAGGCGACTTGGCAACTGACACTGCCTAAACATGCTAGCTAACCAATCCAGATTAATTAATATTGCATCTAAACGGTGACAGTCAAGTATGAAGGTAGTCAAATTGTGTTCCTAACAGAAATGCTCATCTATTTAATTAAGAGATATCTCCATTTCTGGTTTGCTCATCTGGAGCACAGCAAGAAAAACAGTTCAATATCAACCATTCTGATTTATCAAATATGTAACCTATTGCCTATAGTTTGATGAACAGCAGATATCAGAGTCCTCCCTCTTTTTTCGTTTTTTCTGAGACAAGTTTAGAAAGTACCATGATTAACATTCACGAAAAAGTGGAGACGCTCTAAAGGGGGCATTAAGTTCAAAAAAAAAACTTCAGTATTTCCTGTATGCTAGCTCCGTCACTGCCTCAGAGAGATTCTTCTCTTTTTGAATGCTCTGAACCCAGTTTGCATTAATGTGAACCCTCTCGATGCTCTGCTTCAACGTCCTTGCAATGTACGGCTTGGTACGGCTAGCAAAGAACTCTTCAACTTCTTTTGCCTTCTCATAGGACGAGAACTGAAGAAAAGAAAGATTGAGCCAAAAGATCAAAGACAATATGTAATGGAGTGGTAACTCATAAATTTGCTTTCCATTCTTGTCATTTCATTACAAGGCAGAAGGCAACAGATACTACTTTTGAAAAAAGTTGTCCTACAAGTATACAAGGTTTCAGTACAATCCATGTATTGGTTGTGATATATTACCAAGTTACTAAGTTCACAAAAAGAAAAAAGTTGTCCTACAATAGTAAGCAACTTCATGCAAATGTTTAAGAAAGATGGCAAGGGAGCAGAAACAAACCGGTGACACTGTTGCACTGATGAAGCGGGTCAATAGAAATCCAGAGCCAAAGGTCTTGTGGATATGATCCCACTTTTCCTGCATTCAAACAATTTATTAGGAAATAAAGAATCAAGCATGTATGTCTTGTTGCATCTTCCTGAATAATTATCAGTCACGAAATGCAGCATTTTGTGCTAATAATTCTATAAGAACATGTAGCACTTCCTCCAAATGAGATAATTGCAATTTGTATTAATGTGAATTCCTCACTCTTACAGCCTACGTCTTTGTAAGTTACAGTTTAATACTCCTCCGTCCCAATTTATGTGGCACCGTTTGACTTGATGCAAAGTTTAAGAAAGAAAGGAAGACTTCTAAAATTTGTGGTTTAAAACAAATCCTAGATATTTGTGTAGCCATAAATAATGTCATCAAAGGTAAAAGGGAAATTTTAGAGTTAAGTTGTTTCCAATAATAGAAAGGTGCATTATTTTTGGGACAGACTAAAAAGG
This sequence comes from Solanum stenotomum, assembly GCF_019186545.1. Lineage (NCBI taxonomy): Eukaryota > Viridiplantae > Streptophyta > Magnoliopsida > Solanales > Solanaceae > Solanum > Solanum stenotomum. Next base: position 35,405,029 of record NC_064291.1, on the reverse strand, counting down.
AAAGTGTGCCACATAAATCGGGATAGAGCGAGTACAATTTTTCCAAGATATCTTTTTTTTCTAAGCTATGTCTTTACAAGTTACAGTTCCATACAAAACAAGGTATCTTATTTGAAAATAGTAATTCAAGAAATAATTCGAGCAATGCAATACTTCATGGAAAAGGAGTACTCACTTTTAACCATTTCCAAGCAGTTTCGCGGCCTTCAAAGCTAACTGCAAGACCGAAAACACAATCTTGGCTCCGTACCTGAAATTTCCAAGTCATAGAATACTCTCAAAACATTTTGTCAAAAAAAATAATAATACATGAGCTCCCTCCCTAGAGAAATAACCTAGTGCTCCCCAAAAATTTTGAATACCTCAGAACATAGCAAAAAGTTGAGGATTTCAAGTATAATCTCGGGGTCCTTGCAAGATGCCAATGCACCTATAGAACAAGAAAATGCACTTATTGGTTTAGCATACCCATCACCTGATAACCAAAACATTTAATTACACACTTGGCATGAATTGATAGATAACTTCACCTAAAATTCGTGTCTTTTCCTGGCTGAGGTCAGTCTCTCTGTAAATTCTTAAGAGAGCTTCAAACCCTGATCTATCTGATTTATTCACCCTTTGCATCACAGCTACATAAACAGCCTGCAGATGGAAGGAGGGATCAGTGATCACAATCTGTGGAAGGTAAAGAAGAAATAAATATTGTTATACTAGTGTTGTAACCTTTCTCAAGTCAGGAGGAAGAACAGCTGTGTTTCTGTCATCCAAAAATATGTGGAAGCGCCTGATTGCTTCATTTATTGTTTCATCATGTCCAAAGGCAGCCAGAGCATTCAGAAGTTCCCCTCTCAACATGGCATCTAGGTGGCTTTCCCCTTCTTTAGGATCCCAACCAAGTCTCCTGTCGATAAAAGGGAAGTCCAATTAGAAGCAAACCTTTTGTTGCCAAACTGGAAAAATGAGCTTAATGGTCAACCAGGAGACCAACACTAAAATTCCTCTCTTTCAGCTTCATGGACAACTTTTCTTCTCTCATAATTCTTCTATCAGTGATGAATAAAGAGTTAACATGCCCAATTTGTAAAATACCATTACCCATTCATTCTTTTCTAAAGACATGATTGGCAGAAGATATCTTTTTTCTTTTATTTTTTAGGATAAGTCAGCAAAGATGTCTAGTTAGAACTACACTATATCTCTAAATTCATTTCAGTGCTTATTAACAGCTCTCAAGTCCTCCTAATTTAGCAGTAGAGCTACCAGACAAAAGATAACAATATGCAAGAAGTTATAAATCTTTATTTGCATGAACTAGTCTCAGAGAATAGAAATTGATTTTCTTGTCATGGGTTGACCCATAAATGTCAAGAAAGCCAGAGCAGGCATAATCTGGTTATGATTTCTGTTGCTCTCTGCTATATCCAATAGCTTTTTCTATTAAAGTTCATCTATCTATGTTTATAACACTGGTAGACATCACTCCAACTATGTGCCTTTGTCTCTTTCTTAACTGCTTCCACCACCCCCAGGGCCCAAGTATTCTCCTCCCCTTGGAACTTTTATGTGGAATTCACATGAGCACATCTTTGGATGAAAGACGACCAAAAATACAAAGATAAAGTAACATGCTTTGTACTTTCAAAAAAGAAGTAACATACTCTGCAGAAAACTGGAAGAGATTGATGAAAAACAACTTTATGTGATTTTGCAAGTCAGGAACAGCCTCAGCTACAATTCTTGAAACTTTGTAACTTATCTGCATGAAGAATGGAAAACAGTTAATTTTGGACTTACAACACTAGTACTTAAAAGAGGTCTGTGAAGTAGTCAATTACGCTTATCAGATTTGACAGAACAGTGTAGTCGAGCTCCTCCCTGAAAGAAGCCATCAGGGCAAGCAAAGATGACAAAGACTGATGACATGCCATAGATAAGGCATATGAATCATCCAAAATGCCTGTTCAGGAAAATACAATCCAATCAGCAGTCGTTTTAACTATTAAATAAAAATAAAGTTAAAAAATGCAGTAATTACCGTATTTATCATTTGTTGACAAGACCTTGCTCTCTATGGCATATCTGAGTCTAGCTGACAGCTCATCATCATATTTGACTCTATAAAAACCTGTCTGCTCCACATTAACTTTTATCCAGGGATTTCCTTTAGATGAAGAAGAGCATAATAAGTCCTTCATATCAAGGGCTTCTGACTTTTCTTGCATTAAGAAGCTTTTACGAGCTTCATAAGATCCACAACAGAGTGTTAACGGAACTATCCATTGCCCATCACCATGAGAACCACTCAGTAAAAATTGTGTCTGTTGGATAGAAACACAAGTATTATCAAGCCCAAAAGGAGTATTAAAGAGTTCAGTATGGAGAGAACTGGAGTTGGGTAGTGGAAATCTGCATTAGCCTGAGTGGTAAAGAAACCGAATTCATAAGTTAGAAACAAGATAACCTGCTCGCACTCCAGCTTTTGGTCATTTATTTTGACAGAGACAACTGGGTAACCTTGTTGCTTTGTCCAGGAGTTCATCAACATGTTCACAGGTTCACCAGACTCCTCCTGAAGGACAGACCATAAATCCTCTGTCTTTGCATTTGAGCAAGCATATCTTTTTATGTAAGAAGCAAGTGCCCTCTGGTTTAATGAAATATTACAAGAGACAAAGTCATTAGTCCCATACAAGCAAAAATCTACATGGTATTATGGAAAGAAAATCTAGAACATTTATTTTATGATGGATGGTATATAAGATGATAGCGAGGTTTCTCTTTTGACAAATTAATGGCTGCTGCTTTAAGAATGATGGTCAACAGCAGTACCCAATATATCATCATGATCCCCATTACAAGATTTCTGGTATGCTTGTCATCACATTATAAAGCCCAACACAAAATTAGGGGACGGTTCAAAATCAGTGCAATCTACTACTGGGCTGGCATAGACACAATTTACTAAGGAGACTCACGGACGCTCACTAAGAAATCTAATTAAAGAATACTTCAATTTGGAAAAGCTTTAAGTCACTACATTCAAGAGAGGAACACCATTAATGTGTTGGCTGCTCTTAACTACTTTAATGGGATTAACAAACCTATTTGAATTTTGGAAAGTCAAATATTTTAAATTTTCTTACTAGGCAATTAATGTTGGAAGACACGAGTATCCTTACATCCCAAAATCTAGACTAATGTGATTTCATTACAAGAATAGCAGTCAACCCCCACAGTAAGAATCACAATCATTCAAGAAGAACTTATATATAATACTCTCTCTGTCTCATTTTATGTGACACATTGTCAAAAAAAGATGACACCTTACTCATTTTGGAAATTATTTAATCTTAGCATCTCATTTCACTCCTAATGACATAACTTGTTAAGATCACTTGATATAAAAGTTCAATCCTTTATAAGGAAGGAGAGACTTGAGAGAAAATGAAAATAACATGTGGAACTCTCACCACCTATCATAGTATCACTTAAGAGGATATATATATATATATATATATGGCTTACATGTCAATGTCTTCTAAAATCTTAAACTACATACCAAATCAAACATCTTCACATAAACGGGGTGGATTAATAATTAAAGGTGAGCAAAGTTTCAGTGTAACTTGGTAGATAAGCCTGTCAAAATTTACTACAAATAATACTTTACAATGAGTTCACTGGTAAGGAAAGATAAGATATTAAAAAGGGTCGTCGCACTGAATGGTATAGTTCTTCTTCTAATTCCACCGCCGCACTTACCATCTCCAACTTCTGATATACAAGTGTTTGGAGAGGTAACTGTATATCTTTTTTCATCGAACCAGGTAACTAGTATATATCAATAATAGCACAACAGAATGGGGGAGAAAAATAAAGAAAAAATGGGATTGGAATGAAGACAATAAAAAGGAATGTAAATGTAGTAAATAATGGGAAGAAAAACCTGGAAACTTTCAGGTCCAAGATAGCTCTGTAGCATCCGAATGACAGATGCACCTTTTCTATAACTAATTGCATCAAAAATTTCATCAATTTCTCCGGCATGATTGATGTCAACCTGGTAAGACAAAATAAGATTTGTATTAACTCTAAGGGTAGCACAACTAGTAGATGTCCATAATTGGAGAAAAATCACAAAATGGAATCTTGCATTTAGGCTTTAGCACAATACAAGAACCAGACCGGAAATTGCTCCATACCTCAATCGGATGGGATTCTGCGAGCCCATCTAGACGAAGTCCCTCAGTGGCCTCTTCAAGAAACTGAGTCCAAATTTTCCATTCTGGGAACAAGCTGTCAGTCGCCAAATAACTTACCTGAATGCCAACCAGAGAAAAATTACAATGAACAGCTTAACGACTAAGTCAAGTCAACGAACAAAAGCATATACTTCTAAGAAAAGCAGCATACCCATGTCGCAAACCCCTCATTCAGCCATAGATGTGTCCACCATTCCATTGTTACAAGATTGCCAAACCACTGATGAGCAAGCTCATGAGCCACCACAGTTGCAACCTGAAGAAAACCAAAATTTTATTCAACACATCCAAAGATAGAATCAGTCGGTTTAATACCACGTGTCATAGGAAGCCAATCAACTTCCAACAAATATAGATTACCCTCTGCTTGTTAGCAGCGGCAGAATGCTTATCATCATAAAGCAATGCTGTTTCTCGGTATGTAACTAGACCATAATTTTCCATTGCGCCTGCAGCAAAATCAGGAATTGCAATCATGTCCAATTTGGGTAGTGAATATGGTGCAGCAAAGTACCTGCGAGTATTTTACTCCACAAATTAGAATACATTTCAAGCAGTTGTTTAGAACGTACATTATCAATAAAAAAATCTAGAAACTTTACTTCAGGGTAAAACTTCGCATGATCCCTCTTCTTCATTAGTATTTCTTTTCGATAAATGAAATGACAAAAGCATATTTAATCAAAGTGATGCATACACTTTGAAGAGGGGCAGCGTTTTGACAGCAACATGCAATGCAAAGTTTCCTTGATTTGCCTTGCCTACCTGACAGTATACTCGAACAGGAATTCCTGCACAAAGCAATGTTAATTTACCAACGAAAAATGGTCAAAGACATATTCACTAATGCCAGAATATGTACCATCAGATGTATGATCCTCAACATAGTCGAATAAGCCAACCACAATTGCCACCAAGTATGTAGACATGATTGGAGACTCTTGATAATGAACTGTTTTAAGATTCCCCGTCACTTTTTCTTCTTCAACTGGCATGTTAGAGAGAGCTACCAGTTCTGATGGTACTTCAAGTGTAATTTTAAAGGTGGCCTGGATGGTTAATATCAAGTAGGAAAAAGTAGAAAATGAAACTTGAGTCCCTAATAGAACTAGAAGAACCAAATTCTGTAAGTAACAGAAAAAAATACTTGACAAAGATTAATAAAAGAAAAGAAGATTAGACCAAGTTCATGTCTGTTTTGTCACACTAATAGTTCACGTATGATAAATATCTAACGAATAGCTGCCGTCAATAACAATTTAACATTACAGAGTTGATAAACAAAGAGAAAAGTGCACAGGTGGAAACACCAAAGATGGTCATATGCTGACAATACCTTACAAGCAGGTTCATCCCAGCATGGAAAGCAACGTCTGGCATCAGCTGGTTCAAATTGAGTAACAGCCATATTCCGTTTCTCCCCATTATGTTCGTAGGTACTGCAAGGAGCCAATCAAGACCGTTAAGTGATCTATAGATAGCACAATCATAATGAAGTATACTGAAAACAGAACTGCAACATTTTCCGCTCTTGTTTTACTGTCAAACTAAGATCACTAAAGGACTACTACCAACTGACAGGGAAGGAAAATGTTGAATTGATATACTAGCTTCCTAATCAACGGGATACATCATAGAACTACTACAGTTAGGCCACAACAGAGTAAACTCAACCGACTTGTTAAGGTACCTTCCAGACAGAGCTTATGGAAGTAGGTATTACCTTTCCAATGATACTTAATTAATCAATTATCAGCCTAATATATTATAACAAGCAGATATAGATTCTAGGTAAATATAAAAGATAACACCAAAATGAACATGTTTTGTGAAGTTCAATTGAAGATTATTGGGGTCTTCGAAAAGCATAAACAAATTCTATGATGGAAAAATTATGAACAATCAACAACCATCTATACTCGGGAAAATAAAATAAACAGTCAACCACTACAACAGAACAGAAACCAATTCTCTCAAAACATAATACCTCCTGTAAAACCCTTTCATCCTGTCATTCAGAGTTCCTTCAAAGGCCATACTGAGAACTCCAAGACCAACTGGCAAACTTTCTCCAAACTCCACCACCAATATCTCATCCTCTTCAATCAACCCCACTTCCAATGCCTCAAATACCTACACAACATGTCCAATTAATTTATTTTTTATCAAACTATTTTCTCTAACTTGTCCAAAAGAGGATCAATCTTCAAGAAAAAACACCTTATTTGAAGATTTGAAATGAACAGCTTTGCGGTCAACAGAGAGTTCAGCAGCATTGAGAACAATGAATTTGGTGGGAGAGATAACATCGAGGGAGATGTCAACGGCGCCGACGAACTTACAGGTGACAAGGTCGGGTTTCAACTTCAAATCGTATCTCTTTGGAACAGCAAATTTGGGAAGACGAGATTGTCCTTTGAATTGATCGTAGTTTTTCTCCATTGTTCACTCAAGATTGTTGCGTTGAGGGGATTTCAGTATCTCTATCTTATATGAATTTTGGATCTGGATGATTACAACTGAGTATGAACTTGGAATGACAAAAAAATGGTTTATTTTAGTTGTTAATATATTTTGGTTGATTAAAATGATTCGTAATGTTTAATAAAAATATTTATTTTAATCTTTGATATATCGTCTTCGAGTTATTTGAGCTTAGCATATTTGACCTTTAATTAATTAAAGGCCTAAGTCATCGACAGACACTTAAAGTTGTCCGCATAATTCACTTAGACACTTAAACTGAGGCTTGTACCTATTGAACACCTCTACCCATTCAAATTTGAATCAATTAAACATTTTTTGCCTACATGGCATTTTAAGTGTGATGCACGGACAAAGAGCGCGTGAAAGCAACTAATTAGACTTTTTAAAATAAAAAACTCCTTTCTTCTTCCTTGTGATTGCTGCCATTACTCCTCCACCTTATCACCAAGCAGCAACCACCGTCGCCACCGCAATCTCGCACCAATAACTTTCTTCTTCCTCTTCTTTGCTTTTTATCCAACCATCATTATCATTATAGTTTTTCATATTTTTCATTATCACCGTCATTATATCCATTTCTTCCTGTTCGGCACCTCTTCCATTAACGCCACTGCTTGTTCACTTTTTTTTTCTTCAAATATAGAATCGATTCAAATTTTATTTCCTTTTTTTTTTTAATCTTTGTCATATTGTTGATTTATGGAAGCAAACAAACTTACAAATTTATAACTTAATCTTACTTTGGAAAACTTATGGCGGGGCAAAAGAAACTCGAAAGGCTTATTCGAATCCTGTCGGTTGGTGACGATGAGTTTTTCACTCATACAAGGCTACTCCTCGCCGGAGAAAGAAGAACAAGAATAAGAACCCCAATACGACATTGACGACGACGGAGATGATGAAATTCCACAGAATTGTTACAAACCTTTTTTAGCCCTAACCCTTCTTCTTCCGAGCTCTCGTCTGCCATTGATGCTTTTTTCGAAGTAAAATTCTCTAATTTACTCTTCTTTTTTTTTTCAATTAATGCAGAAAAATAATAATCTAGAAGGATAGGGCAATAAGAAAGCTATATCCTCTTTTCATGTTAATATGTGAAGTACAGTTTGAAGCATTCATGCTTAAAATTATTGGAGATTTCACGGTCGTCGGAGTTTTTAAACAATGTTAAAGAGTTGGAATGGACAGCGCTATAGTGGTGGAATAGCAGGGGAAGGGTTTGGGTGGTGGGTCAGTGGTTGGGATTACAGACTATTTTTAATTTTTTTTTAATAGTAAGTGATTTTCTTTTTCCTTCACATTATAATACATTTTAAAATATTTTTTTAAAATTCAAATAACACGTGTCATTATTTAATTTGTCAAATTGCCACGTCATCGCGAGTGTATTTCACTTATTTTATACTTTTAGCTGATGATCCAAAAAATGTTCAAATGGTTCAAATTCAAAGAGGTAGAGGTGTTCAATAGGTACAAGCCTGAATTTAGGTGTCTAAGTGAATTATGCGGACAACTTTAAGTGTTTGTCGATGACTTAAGCCTTAATTAAAATATGATATTTTGATTCCTAAAATTATTACATTTGAGAATTATTATCTAAAGCAACATATATATATATATATATATTATTCTTGGATATCTTTTACTTATATTGACACTCAATTATTATCTTCTTTTAGGAACGAATATCTAGTTTGCTATAAAAAAATTTTTTGAGAAAATGATCAAAATAGTCCTTAATGTATGGACTTAGATTGATTTGGTCCCTCATATATGCAGATTATGGAAAATGTCTTTTATCTATGTAAAAGACTTGTCAATTTAGTCTTTCACCCTAAAATCCTAACGACACAAAATTTTGTTGTCAAATTTAACAAGATGTGCAACTCACGTGACATACAAAAATCTTAAACAAAACCTCTGTCTTCTTGGATCAGTTCCAAAGGATGAAAACTCCCGCCTTTCCAACAAAAAAGCCCTTTTCTTGTAAAATCAATCAACACAAGTTTTTCCACTGTTAAACGATGTTAATCAAAAGAAACTCCAAGGTATCGAGCCCCTATTATGGTAAGAATTTATCTTTGCTTTTAGTCGAGGCAATCCAAAGGCCAGCCTATTTGGTATTCAAAATTTGCAGAGTTGTTAAGTACTATTTTTCCAATCATTTTATATAAGATTCATTTTTTTCTTTTTGGTGATATGAAAATCTACCTTTTGGTTTGTGTATTCAAGAATACTAGTATACGTGCCCGCGCGATGCGCGGATATTTCAAAATGTAATAATTTTTAATTTAAAAATAACTAATTGAATTATTATTGAGTTATATGTGTAATCATATATAATATATATACACTTGATGTTAATAAAATTTCTGCCTATTCTATTTGCACTGAAGATATGTTCTTCCAACATACCAGATAATATTCTAACAATTTCTCCTTCTCCTATTATAGTGACGATTAATAGCATATGTATAAGACGATGAGATGATGTTTGTGCTAATTAATTAAATTTTAAATTCATAGAACAAATTTGAATATAGTATTAAAAACAATGACTATACTTTTAGGTAAAATCTAAATATAATTTACAAAACATATTGTAATCTCTTTTGCACGCTCCTCTAGTTGAATCCTACAAAATAAAATGATTTCATTTCATTAAGTATAATTTCATAATAAGAATACATAAAAGTTATAGTGACTAAAAAAAATAACATAACTAAAAAACACACCATTCATATCACTTAACAAATATTATCGTATTAACTTGATAAGACTATTTTTTTAAAATTTATTTATCAATTGTGAAATGAAAAATGTTTGATTCACAACTGTTTTTATAAGGCTAGTAGGGAAGGAAAAATCATTTCATCCAACTTAAATTTGGCGTAAGATTTTGTGTTGTGTGCAATAAAAGTCATAGTTTATTAATGAAGTCATCAAATATTACTTACCAACATAAAGAAAAAGTTCATCCAATTTTAAGTACTTTTGTTGATGTTAAACTATTTTCACTATTATATATATATATATATATTGGACATTTATTTTATATCCCACGAGATAAGAGAAATTCTGCTCCGAAATAAGGGTAATTTGAATGGTGAAAATCATACAAGGATGATGTCTTTCATTATTTGAAGTACAAATTCCAATTGAATTAAAAAAATTAGAATTTGTACATTTAACATCATGTTTATGGTAAACAAAAAATGCAAAAAAAAACTACTTTCTTTTTTTTATTTAGAATTATTAGAATAGGATAGTCTTGAGAACAGCAACAATAAGTTTGTCAGATGACCATCTGCAGAATTCTATGGCAAGTTGAATACTATTAAATTGTAGTTTATTAAGAATGTATTGATAAATATATATATCAAAATGAAATCGATAGAAAGATAATGTGCAAAAATCCTTTATGTTGTTCAATAATAACAAATGAACTTAAGTTTAATTAGAAATTTATTGACTGTTACTTAAATTTTATTGTATGATCTCGTTTTAATGTGATCACATCGTTACCTTAATATTTTCTTCTCATTTTATCTTCACTTATTATTTAATAATTTTATTTTTTCATTTGCCCTACCTTTTTATAATAGCTTTATCATTGACTATATTCACAGATAGAAATAATAGAAATTGTTTTGAGAGAGTGCGTTACCACCAAATATTGAATTAACACACTATTGTGTTAGAAAGTAACACCATGGTGTTAGAAGTAATAGTAAAAGTTGAACTCTAACTTTTTCATTCTGCAAAATAAACTAAAATTATATTACATCTAGTGCATGGTGATTTCTCTAATGAAAAGGTAGATTACGCAAACAAATAAGTTAAAGAACAAACACATTAACATAATAGTAAGCTTATTCTAATAATAGCCAAATGTTCATAATCAACAACAAATCAATTATGCTGCAATTAACATGTGAAGCATCCAAAAGGCAATGATCATAAAATTGAAATATGGGTTTACTCCTTCTCTAACATAGAGAACGGTCATAAGATTTCGGTCATAGACTTTACTTATATAAAAGTTCATCAAAAGAAATTATCACTGATATATAATTTTGTCCTCTATCACAATATTCTACCTTATTTAACATGTGTGTTGTTTAAGTCTATAAAGTTCCATTCATATGAAAATTTTCTCAGTAATTTTGTAGATCACAAAATATAAAATCAAGAAAGATCATTGAATCTTTTAGTAAATATTCTAAAACAATTGAATAGAAAATATATTGATCTCAATTATTACCTTGCGATCCATAAATACCAAAATTTCAATTATATTCATGAATGATATCAATATTTCATTGTCGTGCAATCTGCTGAGTGGAGGTTTTCAGATCAACAATCATAAGATGATATGTTTTCAAATATTTTGAGATGTATTTATAGATGATAGTAACCTTTACAATGGTTTACACGATTGAGTAGGAGACCACCCAATATTTATGACTTCAACCATCTAGAAAGTTATCAGGGATTGGAAGTTTTCTGACTCAACAATTGACAGTTATTTTTTAAAATCATATAATTTATTATTTTTTTAAAAAAATTCAAGAATTTTCTGGTGCTGACATGTGACACCTTTTCCTCTCCTTTTATATATAGATAGATTTAGAAGATATGGTGTACAAAATATACATGTTTTGTAACATCTAGAATGTGGCCTTAATCGACTTAAATATGTAATCTTTTAACTACAAATTATGTGTTCAAGGAGTCTTTTTTTAGTATCAAAATTTATCATAAAGGATCGATAAAACATCAACCAGCCAAATAGTATGTTGGTGGTATCATTGACTACTTTGATTATGTTGAATTGAAGAATCTCAATCTTACTAACTTGAAGAAGATGGTCGAATTATGTGGCTACTTGAATGATTCAATTATATTTTGGTATAAATGTGGGAAGCTTGGTAACAAATGGAGATTAGTCTCCACGGAGGTTGAATCAAATAACATAAAAAAAATCATCCCCAAAGATAGAATAGTGGAGTTATATTTTGAGCATTCGGACTCTTATATTGGAATAGACTATCCAATTGAGTTTGGTTGCAAAACTAGTCGCATTCCAGAGAATAAGATGTTGTTTGACCTGTTGACAAAGAGTTTGAAAGGAAAAACTTATCTTCGCAATATGATTTTGAGGATTCTGAAAATGAATTCTCCAATGATGAGGTGATGGTTGATAAACAAGGAAACTATAAACATAGTTTTGAGGATGTCAGAGAGCTTATTACTGATGAAATTCAAAAGAAGATGTGACATGAAGATGGGATCCTGATTGTGTGAACTTTGAAGACAATAAGAGTTTGAATGGTGATTCAGACGAAAGTTTTGATTTTTTGAAGTACAATGCAAAGACTGATGGGAAAAATTCAATTTTGACTTTGGAATATATTTTCGAAAGCAAAGAAGAGTTCAAAAATGACGTAGCAACTAATGAGGTAAGCCAAAGAAGGTACATTTAGTGGAAAAAGAATGATAAAGTAAGGATGAAAGCAAAGTGCATACACAATAATTGCAGCTGGATAATAATGGCGTAAAAAATGCACAGGAAAAATACCTTCCAGGTAAAAACTTATAGCCCCTCACATAGTTGTAAAATTTGGCACCATTATAACAAGATGGTAACTTCTTTATTCATTGCAAGGACCTATCTTGATAGAATTAAATATACTAGGGGATGGAAGATGTCTGAATTCAGAGATACGGTTAGTGTCGAGCTTAAAGCTCATGTTACTTTAACTCAAGCTAGGACGGCTATGAAAAAGACAATTCCATTACTTGATGGAAATTTAAAAGATCAATTTGCCATTCTTTGGAACTATGTTCATGAAAATTGACAAAACAAATCTAGGCACTTCAATTTATATGAAGTTTACTGATAATGAGATGCCTAATAAGCTATACCGATTTCAAAGAGTCTACTTATGTTTTGTTGCTTGTAAAGAGGCTTTCAAGATTGGATGTTGCGGAATAGTAGGTGTGGATGGGTGTTGGTTGAAGGGACCGATGTATGGGAATCAATTATTGACAGTAGTGTGTCTAGATGCTAACAATAACATATTTCTAGTAGCATATGTCGTTGTTGAAAGGGAAACCAAGGAGATGTGATCATGGTTTTTAAACCACTTGGCTGGTGACTTAGAGATTGACGAACAAGAAAGCTAGACCTTTATGTCAGACAAACAAAAAGGTCTTGTCGAAGCATTTAACGAGATTTTGCCATATGTTGACCATAAATTTTGTGTGCGACACCTCCATAATTATTTTAAGAAGGCTGATTTTTTTTATTTTGTCCCTCAAGAATGCTCTTCGGGTTGCTGCAAATGCTTCAACTGTGGAGTTTTTTAAAATTTGCATAGAGAAGATGCATGAATTATATGTCGAAGCCGCTGCATGGTTGAATGAAAAATCACTAACTGAATGGTCTAAATCACATTTTCTACTGGCGCTAAATGTGATGTTTTGTTGAATAATATGTGTGAGTGTTTTAACAATATGATTCTTTATGCTCGAGACAAGCCAATCATAACTTTATTGGAGAAATTAAGATATATTTTTATGGCTAGATTCCAAGCTAATAGGGAGAAAGTAGAAAGATGAAATTCAGGTGATATTTGTCACAAATTAAGAGCATCTTGCACAAGAATGAATCTGCGGCAGCTGAGTTTATTTCAAAAATCAAATCAGTGGAATTATGAGATTCTTGAAGCATCAATTGCGGACAATTGGGATGTGGACCTACAAAACAGAAAGTGTAGTTGCAGAAAATTGACTATAACATAAATTCCTTGCAAACATGAAATATCGGCTATTTAGGCTAAAAATGATATGGTTCTTGATTATGTTGATGATTGCTACAAAGTTGATACATATAAAAGAATTTATGAAAATACCATCTTTTCGATAAATGGATCACAATTGTGGCCTAAATCAAACAAGGTTCCTCCTTTGCCTCTGAGACTTGTAAGACATAACAAGAGGGGAAGAAACCAGAAATTGAGGAGACGAGAGCAAGATGAGGCAGGATCAAGCAGAACAACAAATGAAAAAAATATATTTGTTAATTGTAGCTCTTATGTCACAAGCCTGACATTAATATAAGGACCTGTAAATTTAAAAATTATGTGCAGTCTAAAGTAAGTGCATATGACTCAACTTTTTGGATGCCTCATACTTCATCAATTCCTGAAAAGTTATTAGTAAATTTTTGGCATAAAATTTGATTTGACTCTCAATTATATTGTTTTATAAACACAAAACTAATGCATTGTACACTTGCAAGTTAGAAGAGCAAATCTTGGACCAAGTCAAGATTATTTTGATACTTAATATGGTGTTGCTATCAATTTTGGTTGAGCTAAACATGGTGCCACAATTTTTTTTGTGTGTAATGGACATAAGTACTGCTTGATTTGTGAAGGATATATAGTGTTGCTGCTACTTTTTATTTTATGAACATGGTGCAATTGCTGTTTTTTTGTGTGAAAAGAATAGATGGTGTTGTTGTAGCAATAATTCTTATGGTGATAATATTATGTTGTTGTTTTTCAAGTCATTTGCAGCTAATTTTTTTTATATCGTGTGGATGGGCTTAAGATAAGTGCTTAAAATATGTTTTTATTTTATTTTATTTCAACACTATAAAAGTCCTTAAAAACTATTTTGACTTAATGCACTTAAGAATTGTGCTTGGTATTGCACGAATATGATGTATAGAGTAGTTATCACAAGTAATGAAAAGTGATATGGAGGAGTTTAATAACTGAGATTGCACCAGAGACACCTTTTTCTATAATTGTGATGTTGTTGTTGCTGCTATACAAAGCACACATCTTACTAATAATTGCCTCCTTATTGATGAAGACACCAACACAAATGTTCATCATAGTGTAGCTCATGAGTTCTAGATCCCACAGGGATGTCAACATAATAAATGAAATGACTAACAACGTCATGACAACATCATAGAGTATATTCTTTAAACTAACAAAATCATGTTCTATTACTGCCCTAGGAAATCATACACAATCATGCAATCGACTTTATCATTGGGTACGCTTAAAAGAGGTTGGGATCGGAATGACATATGTGACAAGAAGCAATGTCCAAGTCGTGATTTTTGACGGGACCAAAATGAACATACTAGAAAAAGCCTATTTGGTGCTATAAATTGGATCAATAGGATTTTTGGTCCTATTTCACATGATGAATGCATCAAATTCATATACAACATATCAATGGATCAGCCTTGTATTTATCTAGTAGGATTTTCCTTTCCACACTGCATCAGGGCATAAAATATAAATTGGTTAGACGAGACATAGTAACATAGAGAGAGGCCGACAACTTTATCAGTCCAATGTCCCTTATTAATTAATTGGACAATTCTACTTTTCACACCATGGAAGAACTGAATATTGGGCAAACAAATTAGAGAAAATGGTGCATCAGATCCTAAGATGGTGGTCACCAAAATATTAGATCACGAGTTCAAACTAGAAATGGACCTTAGAGCGAATTTTGATAGGATCATTGAGACGATATAGCTAAAGCATTATGAAATTTAAGGTTATCATGTGGAACGTAATGTATCAGCAGTTTTCCACAATATATTGGCCTTCAAATGACCACCTTAAATGTTGTTGACTAATACTACAATAATACAAGTACAAATAAAAATAAATCATATCATAGTTTCTTCGAATCAATCATTTTTTTGCTTCATTGATTTTTGGCAGCTTCATATGTTTCCACATTTTCTTCGAGTGCGATAATTCTATTCAATAGTTTTGAAATGTCAAATTTGATCCTCATCATCTTATCGAAATGCATCTGGTGCATGATTTCAATTTCTCCAATTTGCCAATTTATAGTTTTTGTTGTTCTACTCTTGTGTGTTTAATAAATAACAATTTTGATGAGTATGTCAGTAGCTGTCTTCTTCACCTTTGTCGGAACCTATCCAAACACTATCAACAATGGAAAAACTTGTGTCGATTGATTTACAAAAAATAATAATAATGGAAATGCTGGAGTTTTCACCCTTTGGAACTGATTCAAGAAGATAGAGGTTTTAAGATTTTTGTATGTCACGTGAGTGGCAAATCTCTGTTAAATTTGACATAATTTTTTTTTGTGTCATTAGGTTTTTAGGGTGAAAGACTATATTGATAAGTTTTTAACATAGATAAAGGATCTTTTTCATAAGCTGCATATATGATGGACCAAATCAATCTAAGTCCATACATTAATGACTCTTTTGATCATTTTCTCATTTTTTTGGTACTTACTTTTACTTATTTTCTGCTTCTAATATATCTTACATCTTCATTAGGGTAATATATTACTCAATTACATGGTGTTAGTGCCTCATAAATTTGTCATTTGCTACACAGTTGATTGTGCATTCATCATTGACTCATATTTAACCATCAAATGTTAAAATAATCAATTTACACCCACGTCTATTTAACAAATCACAATATGATATCACATTCTATTGTCTCTAACTCTTCGCTAGTGTTGAGTCTATTATATCGTCTATGTTCTTAATCAAAAAATTTTAACATACATTAGCTTTAGGGATTAAAAGAACAAATTTCAATTAATTGAAGGTCAAATGTAGTAAGTCACATAACACAAGGACTACGTATGCAACAAGGCAATAACTTGAGGATCAAATTTTCTTTTTCATTTTTTCCCTTGATATATTAACTTGATTGAAATGATTCTTGATGAATAACAAAAAATTCTTTTTGGCCTTTCATCCTAAATCTAATAAATTTATTAAAATAAAAGTGTTAAATTTAACTATAGATCTTATGAGGCTAACAAAATTTATCATTATTTTTGTCACAATCCGAGCCTACACCCTAGACGTGGCCGACACTCGAGAACCATTGCTAGTCCTTAAGCGAACCCTCATCCTGACTGACTACAAGCGAATGACTAACTCAAGCATACATAAGCATCGAATTGAAAGAAGTGTTTAAAAACAACTCTAAATATACTGAGTATGAATTATAAGTTTAAATAAAACATCTGAAAACTGAAAGCTCTCCATAACAATCTATCTATGAAGCCTCTACTATACAAAGATGAGTGTTGGGATAAGACCCAAGACTCTTCAAAAGAACTACTACTAGCAACTCATAAAATTGGAGTGCTCCGAAAGCAAGGAGACCTCACTCGAAAGTTGACAAACGGATGAAGTGATCACAACAGACTTTTGTTGAGGTACCTAAGAACCCGTATTTGCATCATTAAAAGATGCAGGTCGAATGACATCAGTACATTGAATGTACGAGTATGTAATATAGTTGAATAACAAATAACTGAATGAAAGGAATATTGTAGATGTAGATATATACTCAACTGAATGTAAAGAAATAAAGAAGTGAAATCATTTAAACTTTATAAAAATACTTACTCATCTTGAAACTCAACATATTAAGTGATACAATAAAAATACACTTTTAACTATATTTGGGAGATTCTCTAACCAACAACCACCACTATGAGGTACGTGATGATACATCGTCTCGCCCACACTGCCAGAACTATCATATACCTTGCCGGGATATAGAACACCTCAACTAAGTGGATCCACTAAACTCTGCCCGAAGGCACTTAGGGTTCATTTAAAAAGTATGATCCTTAACCTATGTTAACATACATGGTTTATGAGGAATGTGAATTGTCTAACCTCATCCCCATATCAGTGCTTAATACTACTCCCAATAATATATACTCATGCTCAATGTTTAAAAACATACTCTCCCTTTGATTTGAGATAATTGCTCAAACTATCCTCTTAAAAGAGATTACTGCTCTTGAAATATCTTTGAACTCATAACTCATTTAGAAGTCAAAGTTTCTTGAAAATGCATTTTTGTGTATCCCGAAGCAAGAAAAATTTATCATTATTCAGTGTTAATGACTAAAAACATAGCTCTAAAAGTGAGATTGAAATACTATATCTTTAACAATGTGTTATCAGTAACCTTAGAGATTGACTCTCTTAGCCTAAAAAGGATATTTGATGAAATTTGAAAAGGGAATAGAATATATATTTAAAGAAGGAAATCAAGTGACTGATTTTTTTGCTAATATTATTTTTAGTTTCGCAGGTACATAAACTTAATAATATAATTCAATTAAGAAAACCTTAAAATAAGTAAAATCATTATTATAGTTGGACAAGATCAAAACTCTTAATCTTCGATTCAAAAATGTCAAAAAAAATATTTAGAAGCATAAGAAATTATGCATTCACACTAAGAAACAACATCGCAACTTAATTCAGAGGGTTAATTACATCCAATGTAAGTGAGCCCAAAAATAAATTAACCCAGTGAAAGCATGCTATAAAGAGGTGTATTATCTTTAAATTGGAGAAGAGGAAAGGTCTCGAGGTCATACCTATTAGATCTGAAGCTTTATGCCGTGATATTAGCTTATTTGAGCACAATCTGCAGAAGCAATAAAGATAAGACGGCATGACCATAATTAGATCTGTCATCAGGAAATGGGGGCAAACAAAATACACTAATTGAGAGATCAATAAGTCTTCGTATAGATCGAATTCATGGCGTTTATGAGATTTTAAACATCAAAGTGAATTTTACTCAAGCTCATTATTTTGATATTCTAAATCTAGTTAGTGAGGTGAAGATCTAGTGACAGTTGAACGATTTCATCGAACCCCTCAGAGTTAGCTAATCTTGATTGTTCAACTTTCACCTAGATCTATATAGATTTTTCCTATTATTGTGTATTAATGTCTATGTTCTTTCTCCCGAAGAATATTTAATAGGATATTGATAGATAGATTATATTTTTTGGACCCAGGTCACTCTAGGACCCAAGTCATGTACAAACTATATTTTCCTTTTCAAATAAATGTATTCCTCCCCAATTTGACTGTTTTTAAAAAAAAACTTATGCAAAGAATTTACTGTGAGATATCTTATTCTTTTGGTTATAAGAGATCCTTTCTTAGGAATTCAGATCTAAAAGGTCATTTTTCTAGTAGAAGTGTATAAAGCGACACTCAAAATGAGCAAATCGCTTATAGCTCAGCGATGTAACACCTTGAAAATTGAACGTTGAGATTTTAAGGGAAAAGTTTCTTTTGGCACTGATGCAGTGATCTACGAGTTTGACCTACAGACCATAGGAATCCCCACAAGCCATAGGAAGGAAGTCATAGGTCTTGTTTCGAGATTTTGAAATGTCAAGTCCTAGTAAGTTAACCTATGAAAGAACAAGATGAATCGTAGAGTGTTCCACGGGTCGTAAGACTGATTCGTAGAGTTGATTTAGATAAGTGGTTTGAGTCCTCAGGTCTACAATAGGGTTTGAAGGTTATATGTGTTCTACGGGTCGTAGAAGGTACACATAGAAGCTATCCAAACTTAGTGAAATTTTGGACTTGAACAGGTTCTACGATTGACCAGGACAGCCCATAGAATGTCCTATAGACCGTAGGTCCAAACAGTAGACCTGTCTTTCAAATTTTAATTAAGGGTGTTTTAGTCTTTTTCTACCCAATTAAACCCTAAACTATGTTTTTTTTCCATATAACCGTTTTTACTTTTCAAACTTAGCATAATTCCTATCATTCACTCAACTCCCCCAAAATCTCTCACCTCTTCTTCTCTAAATTCTCTCAAGAGCTTCAAGGTAAAGAACTAGGGTTTCAAAGGATACAAAGTTTCATTCTCCATTGCTTTAAGGCTTTGATTATCAAGGTATGTGAGAATTTACAAATGAATTCCTCAAAATCTCCAATTCAATTTCACCCAATTATCTAGGGTTTCATGCATGCAAATCTCTATGGACCATGCCTATGTCTACTTTATGAACATGAATTATGTTTTATGCTTATGGACGTATGCATTATGATTATGAAATTTATGTATGTTTTATGAAAATGATGATATATGAATTAAGGATGTTTTTCAGATAAGTATCATATGAATGAAATCATGTTTTGGATGCTTAGAGAGGTAAGTGTCTAATATGAAAGTTTTATGAAATCATGATTCGAAAGGAGTTACTCTAATATGAACTCATGATTTGATTGGTAGTCTTAATTGTGCCTTTCCAAGTATTTTGATATGAATAGTATTATGTCTTTTTCGTTGGGATTTACTTAGCATCGAGAGGACTTTGGAATGAAGGCACTACTGCTAGTGGAAGTTTGGTCTTTAGTGGCAATTCCCTTGTCCCAAACTATGTGCCCCCATAGTATTGTCTTAAATTACCCAAGCTAGTGGATACACCATAGCAATACGAATGATACATAATTCTACCTTGACAAGTAGTTAACCTTTTTGGTGTGAATTTTATGCATAGATTACATGGTCTTATTGTCGGTTAATGATAAATATCCCACAAGTAAACTATGTTTTCGTTAAAGGCTTTATAAAAGTTCTCAAATGGTTATAAGTATTCATTGACCTTGTATATGATTTTTTATTTCTTTATAAAGACTTTTACCACATTTTACTTGGTTATGCATATCATGCTTTTAAAGTTTCTCATATGATTGTGCCTACATTTTTATGCATTTCCCCATATTTAGTACATTCATCATACTACTGCATATTTGTGCCTATATTGTCTCATAATATAGGGTCGCTCCTTATCCCACTCTTGTCTAACTTGGATTGTTCTATTAGCATATTAGATTGGTGATTCCTCATGCTCTGAGGAAAATACCATTGATGCTTTAGTTGTTTTTATTATTCTTTTGTTTCAGACTTGTACGTGGTGTATGAGTTACGTCGTAACCACTCTTATGATGTTTAAAAGGCTTATGTTAGACCTAGTAGTATTTCGCGTATTTCTTATGTACTATGTTGTTATTTTTATGTTATCTTATGATTTGAGACTTATATTAGCTATATGTTTTTAATTGTATTGTTATTACATCTTGCTTATGTCAAATGACTTGTTTAGAATCTTTTGAGATCTTATTTGTTATGTCACATCTCGAGTATACTTTGGGTCATGACAAACTTGGTATCTAGAGCATTAGGTTTTTGAAAAGATTCTAGGATGTCTAGAAAGCCGCGTCGAGTAGAGTCTTGTTCATGTGTGTGAAACGCACCACATTTATGAATAAGAGGCTACAAGACAAATAGGAAACTTCACTTATTTCACTACTCTAAAGTTGTGTGATAGAGTTCATCTCTATAAAGGTCTTTCCCCTAACTCTTGTCCGATGTCTTTCTGGATATTCCTTATCGAAGAGCAAACACAAGAAGGATTATGGAGCTCTAGGTTCCTCAAGTGTCGGTCGATCCTTTGACCGAGCAAGTGACTCATGCTAAATTTCGAGTCATTTTCCAAGTGTTGGATCAAGCTATGATGCCCAAGCTAATAGAGAGGTCATTGCTCCCATGAACCCAAATGTGGGTATGACGATAATAAGAGTGAGAGACTTCACTACGATGAAACACCCGGAGTTTCATGGGTCAAAAATTGATTAGGATCCTCAAGATTTTGTTGATGATATTTATAAGATGGTGTAAATCATGGGAGAGCCAATGGTGGAAAAGACAGAATTGGTCTTTTATCAACTCAAGAGTGTTGCTCAAGCTTGGTTCAATCAATGGAAGAAAGAGAGGGTTATTGTTACGAGTCTTCTTGATTGGGACGTAACCCATACATCACATGAAAAGTGAAGACAATAAATAATAAAAAGCTCGGTCCTCGAAACAAGAGGACTCACCAATTCTCAAAACTACTAAAGTGATCTATTGCCACGGGGATGCGAAATTTGAGCATCGGACCCTACATTTGGAAAGAATGTAGACAAAAGTATGCGTTAATACAAAAATGTACCAATTATGATAGCAATGCATAGAGTTATAAAATCATGCTAAAAAGACTTTTCATGACATACAATGACCAAGCTAAATCATGAGATAAAAGGGTTAGAAAATGTAAATCATAAAATATGGTCAATGTAAGCTGACATTTTTAAAAGTTTGTGAGATACTTCTAGAAGTAACCTTAGTTCATTATTGTGGTATATTTACCTTTAACAGACATGTAGAGACCATGTGAGTTGTAACATGGAATCCCGTGTCTACCCCACACCAAAAAGGGGTGTCCTACTTGTCAAGGTAAGACCATGAAATTCTAGCTTACATGGGTCCACTAGCTAATGTCTATCTAAGACAATCATTCTATGGTGGTACATAGTTTATGGGACATAGGTAATCGCCACTTGTTCGCTCAATTCTGAGCATAAAACCCATGGAATATTCATTAGTCTTATCTTATATTAACATTCATGAGACATGGGTATTCGCTGCTTGTCTTATCATTAGAGGACATAGGTAATAGTCGTTGCCTTATCATTCATGGAAGGACATCAAGTAGCCAATCCAAGCTAGGTTTCATTAGAATAGCTCCTAAATCTCGATTCAAAGTTTAGTTGAGAAAATCTTTCAACTCTAAGAATCTTTTATGTGGAAAACCCTTTCACAATCATGTTTTAATGTGTGTGAGAAATCCTTCCACAACAACAACAACAACAACATGGATGTTTTACTCTCAAAGCAACTTAAATCATTTTTCATCAATTTCATAAAGAACATGCATATCTTTATAAATCTATCTTTCATAGTTCAAAATCTACTTCATATAATCAAAGTCTAGAAATCATGTGTTATGCATGGGTTTATGGGGATTCAACTTGAAAATATGGATTATCTCAATTCATGAATAATAGTTAATAAAACAATCAATTAAATCAACATTGAAAGGAACCCATGATATAGAAGAAAACCCTAACTTCAATTGGAGATTTCTAACATGTAAATTGGAGAATTTTGGAACCCTATGGAGGAAAGAGTTCCATAGGTGAACACTATCATACTTGGAGTTCAAATCCCTTAAGAAATTGGTGAATTGGAAACTTGACCTTGAAAACCCTAGACTTCTTCTTCTTCCTTAGAGAGAGAAATATTTGAGAGGATGACTTAAATTCTTGAATTGAGTTTGTGTGATTTGGGGTTTAAAATCATTATATAGGTCTTTGGTAGAAGGCAAAACGACGTAGTATTGAGTTAAAACAATTGGCAAAAGTCCCTAAAGCCCCTGGCTTAAAAGTTAACAAAGTGACTTCAAAGAAGCCTTCACGGGTTGTCTAGAGCACCACGACCCGTTTAGCTGGTTGTGATGATACTCTGCCTGACAGGGCATCACTATTTTGGGCATAACGTTTTATTTAGAGCTTGGAATTAGGAAAACTCAATGGCGTGAGGACTCAATTATCTTTAATTGGATAGGTCATGGAACACCTAATTCATTTTGTGCTGAAAGATATGATCGTTTGAAGTTGACCCTAAACTTTAAGTCTATTATGTATCTTCATGGTCCGTGTGAAGCTTCACATGCCACTTAATTAGACGTTTGTGGTGCTTTTCCAGTGTCACGCCCCGAGGCTACCCCCGTGACATAAACACGGGACCTAGGATCACGAATGACCCCAAGCTAAACCTAAGTTGGCATATCATAAGCAAACTGAACATATGTATGAAAACACGAACTAATGCGGAAGCTAAATCAATTTATAACTAATAGTGGGGAATACCCAAAACTGATCTGAATATATAAAACTTACTAAGAGTTTAGTGATACTGAATATTCACTCAAAGCTAAAGCTGAATAATCTAATACTATGTCTGAAAACTAAAATAAAAGACTGAATATGAAAACATGTTTATTGTCCTCGAATTATGAGGACTCACACCACAAAAGTTGTTGAATGCAGACTGATAAACGATCTAAGCGTGATCTAAATACTGAGTACTTGAAACTACACCATGAAAGGATGTAGCGCAGAGTATGTATCAATACTTGGAATGTACTAAGCATGCAAGATATGGATAATAGCTGAACAAACATATAAGTTGAACAAAACATAACTGAGTAATGACATAATCTAAACAAAATAATATTACTGAAATATACTGAAATGAAATTAACTAAATGCAATGACCAAGTACTGATTATTAACATAACATGCTGAGACTGAATACTGAAGTATAACTGAAAACTTGGTCAAATGTACTAGAGTCTGACCGTGGGAGCTACTATTAATCGACATAAAATCATGTGAGCTAACTGTGGAGTCCGATGTATATTCCCCATCGAGAGGGCCCAATATACCTTGCCAGTGGTATAAAGGCATGACTGACGTGATCACTAAATCTAATGCCTAACAGAGGGAACTTATAAACCTACAGGGCATGTAGTTTTGGGACTATGAGGGTACGCTGAACCCTAGTCCAACTCGGTGCTAAGCCTACTCCCAACTGGAATTGTGTCTGACAACACATGACTGAAATACTGGATAGTTAAATATTCTAACATGCAAATCTGAGAATGCAATATTTATGAACTGACAATGTAACATTCAAAAGTGGAGCATGTATATCTGTTTAATTGACCTAACAAGTGTTATTCATGAACTAAGAGAATCTACACCACATGCAAAGAACTAAGCAACGATTTCACGAAAACATGATAATCTAATTAGGGACACTATAACAACTAAATCACAACCAGTATCTAAGGTTTTAAAAACCCTAGGTCTAAGCAAGATATAACGAATCAAGAATATGACTGAATTCTAGGGACCTAGTGGATNAAAAGTGGAGCATGTATATCTGTTTAATTGACCTAACAAGTGTTATTCATGAACTAAGAGAATCTACACCACATGCAAAGAACTAAGCAACGATTTCACGAAAACATGATAATCTAATTAGGAACACTATAACAACTAAATCACAACCAGTATCTAAGGTTTTAGAAACCCTAGGTCTAAGCAAGATATAACGAATCAAGAATATGACTAAATTCTAGGGACCTAGTGGATTAAAGGAACCCACTAGTGAAATTCCACATACCTGGTGACGAAATCTATGGAGAAATCCTTTGATTTTGGGGCTGGAACTAAAGAAAACCTGTTGCGTGTTCCTGAATGCGGGGTCTCGTGGGTAAGGCATGGACAGTTATTTTAAGGGCACAATGGGACTTTTCGATTTTAATTAGATTAAAGTGGTGTCATTTTACCCAAGCCTAGGACACTTATATAAGTATTTCTAACCCCTAAATTAAGTCATTCTCTCAAATTCACCAAAATAATTGGGTTCCTCTCCCAAATAATTCTCTCTCTAGAAAATAGAAGAAGAAGGAAGAGTTGAAGTTATGGTCAAGATCAAGTCTCCATTCCTTAAGCAATTGTGGTCTTTGTAATCAAGGTATGATGGCTTTTCATTCTTAGATTCCTTTTATTTATGGAGCCCCCATGTTTTCCCCAATTTAGAAGAAGAATTCCCTAATTCTAGTTAGGGTTTCCTCTAATGTTATGGTAATTAATCCAATTGAGTGGATTATGGGTGTTTATGATTAAATTGATAGAATTACATGTTTTTAGGATGAATTTACATGTACCCATGTTTCTAACCTAGAATTGATGTAATTGGGTTTTATGCCATGAAATGGAAAATTGAGAATTTAGATGTATTCTTCTAGGATTAATGTGATACATTGTAGAATGCTTGAGAGTGAAGCATATACATATATGAATTGCTTGAAAGTAAAACTTCTAGACATTAATTGATTAAGGTCAAGTATGTATGATGAATTATGACTTGTAGGTTTTGAGATTAGGATTGTCTTGAGACTAAGGCATGTAGGATGAATGATGATTAGTAAGGCTTTTAGAGTAAAGTAAATATGATGAGTTATGACTAATATGGATTTGAGAGTAAAGCTTAATTGATGAACTATGATGATTGGGGCTTTGAGAGTAAAAATTATATATATATATATATATGTAGATAGAATTGTTGTGGAAGGATTTACCCACATAATCTATACTATGAATGTATGAATGTATAATGTGAAAGGTTTTCTCACATAGAATGATTCTAGGTTGAAAGGCTTGCTTACCTAAAATGAATCAAAGTATGTATGAACTATGATATCTTGAAGTAGTGATATGAAATCCCTCCATGAAGCTTGACTTGGTAAGACAAGACCATTTCATGGTAGCTTGAGTTAGTAGATCTCATGGATAGCCTTGAATTGAGAAATAGTACCCTTTCAGTGGTTAGCTTAAACTAACATGAGAGGATACTTGCATGATAGCATGACTTAGTAATGCCAAACCATTTCATTGGTAGCTTGGATTGAGAAGTAATACCCTTCTTTGAGTAGCTTAGACTTGCATCGTAAGGTGTTTTCCATGATAGGTTGGTCTAGCATGATGAGGTGTTTTTCCTTGGTAGCCTTGAATTGGTAAATTGTAACCATTCATGAGTAATGAGTTGTCTTGGATTAGTAAGATGATATGCCTTCCATGAATAGTAGAAGTAGCTAAAGAAGGACTAGTCCCTAATCAAAGTACTATAGTATGATGAAACAAGATTTCTTCAAGGAAGTATTGTAAGCATGTTTTAATATGAGATTTACTTGTATGATAGATTAGCTTGGATTGTTGCTTGAGTTGTCTTCCTTGATATGTATGACTAGAGGTGGATGACCCAAGTATTTACTATTGATAAGTTGAGGTCACTTGAGAAGTATTCCACTTACATTATGATAATTTATGTGCATTGATTATGCTTATGATTTATGCTGTTATCTCTTATGCGTATGGTATATGTTTTATGTTTACTAATGCTTATGTTATGCCTATGTTGATGTTTATGCTAGCCATCATATTTAGTACATGTTTGTACTAACTTATACTTTTTCCTACATTTCTTATCCAAATGTAGGGACCAGCGATATTGATTCTCACACTCATGGCTAAGATCATAGTAGATCAAGGATTCAAGATTTGGTAAGTCCTCATAGCATTCGAGGATTTGACCACCATTTTCCCTTTATGTCTTTCATTTCATTTTAGAACTATTGTATGGGTTGTGTCCCAAGATTTATTCTTATGTTAGATGGTTTGAGACAAGTGTATTAGACTTTCACTCATTTTATAAAGACTTTGATATTGTTGAAAATGTTTTAAATTCCCGCTCATTTCTATTATCTTATGTTGTGAAAGCTAAGTGGCTTGTATGAGGCCTCTCGGGGTCTTGTACGCCATGGTACATCTAGAATGTACCCCTGGGTCGTGACAAACTTGGTATCAGAGTACAAGGTTTAGAATGGTTCTAGGATGTCTCAAGACACGTCTAGTGGAGTCTCGTTCATCATAAGTGTGAAGCGCGCCACATTTATGAATAAAAGGCTATTAGATGCTTAGGAAATCTCACTTCTTCATTACTCTAAGTCGTGCCATAGAGTTTAACTCTATAAGGTCTTTCTTCTAATTCTTACTTGATGGTCTACATGTTATGACTACTACAAGGGCTAATGCTAGAAGGAATGATGAGGACAATATGAATCAAGAAGTTCATCCCCAAGCTCTGATTGACCCTATGACTAATAATGTAACAAATGCGGAGTTTAGATCGACTTTTCAAGCGTTGGCTCAAGTCGTGATGGCCTAAGCCAATAGAGATGTGGTAGTACCTGTGAACCTAAATATGGGTACGGTGGCACCAAAATTGAGGGACTTTACAAGGATGAACCCTCCAGAATTTTATGGTTCAAAGCTTGATGAAAATCCTCAAGAGTTCATAGATGAGGTCCATAAGGTGTTGGACATTATGGGAGTTACTTCAGTGGAGAAGGCAAAATTAGCCGCTTACCAACTTAAGAGGGTTGCTCAGATTTGGTTCAACCAATAAAAAGAAGCAAGACCGGTAGAAGCGGGTCCCATAGAGTGGAAAAGGTTCAAAAATGCTTTTCTTGATAGGTTCTTCGCTCTTGAGATGAGAGAGGCTATGGTACTTGAGTTTATTAATCTTCGGCAAGGTAATATGAGTGTTAAGGAATATGCTTTGAGGTTTACTCAATTGTCAAAATATGCTCCATCTATAGTGGTTGACTCTAGGTTGAGAATGAGTAAGTTCGTGTCGGGAGTATTCGACTTGGTTGTGAAAAAATGTTGTACAACTATGTTTGTCCATGACATGGATATTGGTCGTCTTATGACTCGTGCCCAACAAATTGAACATGAGAAACTAAAAGGGAGATCTAGGGAGAAAAGGAGGTCTAGAAATGATGATGATAATTCCTCTCATACAAGGTTCGATGGACATGGTCATCCTAAGTATCAACAAAGGTTTTTCAGGAAAGGTTCCTCTAATGCTCCTAAGTATAATGAAGATAGGTTGTCTAACCCTAGACCGCAAGGAATTAGTAGTGAATCCATATGGCCTACTTGTTCTAAGTGTGGAAAGAGACATGAGGGTAGGTGTTTAGCCGGCATAGAGGGTTGCTTTAGTTATGGTGAAAGTGGCCACAAAATGAGGGATTGTCCAATGGCAAAGGCTAAGAGAAGGGAGGGTAAGCAATCTCTTCCTAGTGGTTTGGGTGCGAATACTCTAATGCAAAATAGGTTCTATGCTCTCCAAGCTAGAGATGAACAAGAGTGCCCCAGATGCGACTATCGGTATATGTTTTATGCTTTATTAGATTTCGGTGCTGCTTTGTCTTTTGTGACTTGATAGACTTGATATGCTAGGCCTTAATTTTATCATTGGTAGGGATTGGTCGTACTCTTAGTATGCTTCTAAGAACCCGAGGTGGTCATTATGAATTTTGGGGATGTTTTTTGGTTTGACTAGTGCCCCGGTGTCAAGTAAATATTTAAGAAATAGGGTGTTTAAATAATACCTTGATGTGTTAAGTTTGTAGACTTCTCTAAAAAGGAAGTAGTATAAGTTCACCATGATTTAGAATCGTCTTGTGTGACGAGTATGAAAGCTTAGTGATGTTTTGATCCGACCTTAGTGAAGTGAAACAAATGGTGCTTAAAAAGTCCGTTTAGGCTTGATCCCAAGGGGGAGATGATGTGCTTAGATAGCAAGGTCGTTAAGTGTTCCTAATGTTCATGATTTGGGTTTACTTGAATTTCTCACCCTTGAAAAGTGTAAGGAGTTTGGGAAGTTTAGTCCTCGTCTTGTAGGCCCATATGAGATCTTGAAATGTGTTGGTAAGGGTGCTTATGAGCTAGCTTGCCTAATGAGTCGGCATCGGCGCATCCGATTTTCCATGTCTCTATGATTAAGAAGTGTGTTGGAGATCCGACATTCATAGATCCCTTAGAAGGGTTGGGATTTAATGAGAATCTCTCTTTTGAAGAAGTACTAGTTGAGATTTTAGACCGGCAAGTTAAGAAATTAAGGAGTGAGGAAGTTGCTTTCGTGAAAGTGTTAGGAAGGTGTCATTTAGTTGAGGGTGCTACTTGGTAGGCCGAGGCCGTTATGAAGTCCCATTATCCTCATATTTTCCTTCTACTCCTCCTCTAGCTTGAGATAAAGAGTTCTTCATGATTTGCTTATGCTATGAATTGTTGTGAAGTCATGTGTGTTTTAGATGTTCCCATGATTTCTTTATGTTATGCATGTTCATAAAAAAGCTTAAGTTTTAAAAGAAAATGAGTTTATGTGATTGGTTTTCCTCATGTGATAGTGCATTGAGTATGAGTTGTCTATAGACTTCATGAGATGAATTGATGAACATGCCTTAGCTTGGAGTTGAGAGATTCCTCCTTGGATGTTTACTATGAGTATTGATTGCATATAGGCTCCATGAGATTAGTTGAAAATGTTTTTAGCTTGGAGATGATAGTTCCTCTTTGAACATGAGAGATATTGAAATTTCATGCATTTTTTGTTGTTAGATGTAGTTCCTACCTTCCATGTGATGCATTGAGCATGTTTAGCTTGGAGACGATGTTTCCTCATTGGTTGTGTGCATTTAGATGAGTTGCATGCATGATGGGTTGCTAGTCCTGAGTCGTTTCCTTCAACAAGTGCTTAGAATGTCATTTGAGGACGAATGTTCCCAAGGGGGAGATAATGTAACACCCCAAATTTGAGATAGGGGGCATAGCATGTTAGAACTTCAAGGTTCCACCTCACAAGGACCAGCCACGGCTCGTGGGTGGGTCCATGTACCGTAGATGGCTCCGTGAATGAGCACTAAGAAAACTGCCTAAGGAAGTAGCCACGCTAGGACCCACGCTCCATTGATAGGTCCACGACTCGTGGCAAGAGGAACCATAGGTCGACCAAAAAGTCTCTGAATCCACCCATGCTACGGTCCATCCACGGTCCGTCAGCGGGGTCTCGTGGGTAAGGCATAGTTGGTTATTTTTAAGGGCATAATGGGACTTTCCAATTTTAATTAGATTAAAGTGGTGCCATTTTACCCAAGCCTAGGACACCTATATAAGTATTTCTAACCTCTAAATTAAGTCATTCTCTCAAACTCACCAAAAGAATTGGGTTCCTCTCCCAAATAATTCTCTTTCTAAAAAGTGGAAGAGGAAGGAAGAGTTGAAGCTAGGGTCAAGGTCAAGCCTCCATTCCTCAAGCAATTGTGGGCTTTATAATTAAGGTATGATGGCTTTTCATCCATGGATTCCTTTCATCCGTGGATCCCCATGTTTTCCCAAATTTAGAAGAAGAATTTCCCAATTCTAATTAGGGTTTCTTCTAATGTTATGGGTATTGATCTAATTGAGTGGATTATGGTTGTTTATGATTGAATTACATGTTTTTAGGATGAATTTACATGTACCCATTCCTAACCCATGTTTCTAACCTAGAATTGATGTAATTGGGTTTTATGCCATGAAAGGGGAAACTAAGAATTTAGATGCATTCTTCTAGGATTGATGTGATACAGTGTAGAATGCTTGAGAGTGAAACATATATATATGAATTGCTTGAAATTAAAACTTCTTGACATGAATTGATTAAGATCAAGTATGTATGATGAATTATGACTTGTAGGTTTTGAGATTAGGATTCTCTTGAGACTAAGGTATGTAGGATGAATGATGATTAGTAAGGCTTTTAAAGTAGAGCTAATATGATGAGTTATGACTAATATGGCTTTGAGAGTAAAGCTTAATTGATGAATTATGATGATTAGGTCTTTGGGAGTAATGCTTATATATATATATATATATATGAATGTTGATTTGTAGATTGAATTGTTGTGGAAGGATTTACTCACATAATCTATACTATGAATGTATGAATGTATAATGTGAAAGTTTTTCTCACATAGAATGATTCTAGGTTGAAAGTCTTGCTCACCTAAACTGAATCAAAGTATGTATGAACTATGATAGCTTGAAGTAGTGATATGAAATCCCTTCATGAAGCTTGACTTGGTAAGATAAGACCATTTCATGGTACCTTGAGTTAGTAGTTCTCATGGATAGCCTTGGATTGAGAAATAGTACCCTTCCAATGGTTAGCTTAAACTAGCATGAGAGGATTCTTGCATGATAGCATGACTTGATAAGGCCAAACCATTTCTTTGGTAGCTTGGATTGAGAAATAGTATCCTTCCTTCAGTAGCTTAGACTTACATAGTAAGGTGTTTTCGATGATAGCTTGGTCTAGCATGATGAGGTGTTTTTCCTTGGTAGCCTTGAATTAGTAAATTATAGTCATTCATGAGTAATGACTTGTCTTGGATTGGTATGATGATATGCCTTCCATGAGTAGTAGAAGTAGCTAAAGAGAGACTAGTCCCTAATCAAAGTAATATAGTATGATGAAACAAGATTGCTTCAAAGAAGTATTGTAAGCATGTTTTAGTATGAGATATACTTGTATGATAGATTAACTTAGATTGTTGCTTGAGTTGCCTTCCTTGATATGTATGACTAGAGGTGGATGACCAAAGTCTTGACTATGGATAAGTTGAGGTCACTTGAGAAGTATTCCACTCACATTATGATAATTTATGTGCATTGATTATGCTTATGATTTATGTTGTTATCTCTTATGATTATGGTATATGTCTTATGTTTACTAATGCATATGTTATGCCTATGTTGATGTTTATGCTAGCCATCATATTTAGTACATGTTTGTACTAACTTATACTCTTGCCTATATTTCTTATCCAAATGTAGGGTCCGGCGATATTGATTCTCACACTCGTGGCTAGGATCATAGTAGATCAAGGATTGAAGATTTGGTGAGTCCTCATAGGATTCGAGGATTTGACCACCATTTTCCCTTTGTCACTTTCATTTCATTTTAGAACTATTTTATGGGCCGTGTCCCAAAATTTATTCTTATGTTAGATGGTTTGAGACAAGTGTATTAGACTTCCGCTCATTTAATAAAGACTTTGATATTGTTGAAAATGTTTTAAATTCTCGCTCATTTCTATTGTCTTATGTTATGAAAGCTAAGTGGCTTGTATGAGGCATCTCGGGGTTGTCACGACCCGGGAGCAACCCCTAGTCGTAACCGGCGTACTCGACCTCGAAGAGGTCTAATACTGAAATCTAACTGAACTGAGTTCGAAAAATCATGCAAATATGTTGAAATGCAAGAACAACGTGAGGAACAAGGCACTGAGATTGAATTTACGCAAGAATAAACTCAGAGACTGAAGAGGAACTATTACCTCAAGCTGAAACAGAATCGAAAGGAAGAGGTGAGGATATTTGGCCTTCATGGCTGCTTCTCCTTCCTAAGTAGCTCCCTCTACGGACCGACTCTTCTACAAAACTTTCATTGAAGCAACTTTTTTATTTCTCAACCTACGAACCTGACGGTCAAGAATTTCAACTGGCACTTCTTCATAAGTGAGACTATCCTTCACAACTACATTTTCTAATGGTACTATCGATGCCGGATCACCCACAAACTTCTTCAACAAGGAAATGTGAAAGACTGGATGAACCGCTTCTAGTTCTGCTGGCAATTCTAACTCGTAAGCTACCTTACCAACCCTTTTTAGAATTTTGTAAGGATCTACATATCTCGGACTGAGCTTCCCTTTCTTGCCAAATCTTATCACCCCCTTCATAGGTAACACCTTCAGGAACACCCAATCATCGATTTGGAACTCTAAGTTCCTTCTCCTTACATCTGCATAGGACTTCTAACGACTCTGGGCTGTTTTAAGTCCATTTCTGATGAGCTGAACTTTTTCCATAGCTTCATGAACCGAATCTGGCCCAATTAAGGCCGCTTGACCTACTTCGAACCAACCAATCAGGGACCTGCATCTACGCTCATATAGTTCCTCATAAGGGGCCATCTGAATATTGGAATGGTAATTGTTATTGTAGGCGAACTCTATGAGAGGTAGGTGATCATCCAACTTCCCTTGAAATCGATCACGCAAGCTCTCAACATGTCCTCTAAGGTTTGACGCTCTGCCTGACCATCCGTATATGGATGAAATGTTGTGCTAGATTCACCTGAGTACCAACATCTTTCTGAAAATATTTCCAGAAATGAGAGGTAAGATGAAGACCTCTATTTGAGATGATAGACAAAGGAACCCCATGCAACCTGACTATCTCGTTGATGTAGAGTTTAGCGTAGTCCTCCGCTAAATCTGTAGTCTTGACATCCAAGAAGTAAGCGGACTTAGTAACTCTGTCTACTATCACCTAAATGGTGTCATGCTGTCTGCGAGTATGAGGTAAACCTGTAATGAAGTCCAAGTTTATCTCTTCCTACTTCCATGTAGAAATGTCAATCTCTTAAGTCATACCTACTGGTTTCTGATGTTCTACCTTGACCTGTTAACAATTAGGGCACTTAGCCACAAAATCTGTTATGTCCCTCTTCATGTCGTTCCACTAAAAGACTTACCGTAGATCATGGTACATCTTAGTAGCACCTGGATAAATAGAATACTTGGAGTTATGAGCTTTAGTAAGGATCCGCTGCCTCAACTCACCCAACTTAGGAACACATAAGCGACCCTGGTAACGAAGCATACCATATCCCCCTTGGGAGAAAACCTCAACTTTCTGCTGATGAACTGCACCCTTCAACTGGAGTAATATAAGATCACTATCTTATTTTTCCTTAACCTCTGCTACCAATAAAGATTCTGATATGTTCTGAACTATCACACCACCATCTGATGTATCCGTAAAGAAAACTCCTAAGCGAGTAAGCCAGTGAACCTCTTTGTCTAACTCTTTCTTTCTTCCTCAACATGTGCTACACTACCCATAGATAGTCTGCTGAGGGCATCATCCACTACATTAGCCTTACCAGGATGGTAAAGCACATTCATGTCATAGTCTTTGAGGAATTCAAGCCACCTTCTCCGACGAAGATTCAATTCTTTCTGGGTGAACACATACTAGAGGCTCTTATGGTCTGTGAACACATCTACGTGAACACCATACAAGTAATGTATCCTAATCTTCACGTCAAATACTACAGCTGCAAGCTCGAGGTCATGAGTCAGATAGTTCTTCTCATGGACCTTAAGTTGTCTAGAAGCATAAGTTATAACCTTACCTTACTGCATCAACACACAACCTAGGCCGACTCTGGATGTATCAAAATAGATCACATAGCCGTCTGAACCATCTGGTAGAGTCAAGACGGGACCTGTAGTCAACCTAGTTTTCAGTTCTGAGAATCTNTGGACCTTAAGTTCTCTAGAAGCATAAGCTATAACCTTACCTTACTGCATCAACACACAACCTAGGCCGACTCTGGATGCATCAAAATAGATCACATAGCCGTCTGAACCATCTGGTAGAGTCAAGACGGGACTTGTAGTCAACCTAGTTTTCAGTTCTGAGAATCTTTTCTCACATTCATCTGACCATAGAAACTTAACCTTTTTTCCGAGTCAACTTAGTTAATGGGGAAGCTATGAATGAAAATCTTTCAACAAATCTCCTGTAATAATCGGCAAAACCCAAGAAACTTCTGATATCTACTGGAGAGGTAGCTCTGGGCCATTGCTTCACTACCTCTATCTTCTGAGAATCCACTCAGATTCCTTCACTAGACACCACATGACCAAGGAAAGTGACTGATTGCAACCAGAATTCACATTTGCTGAACTTAGAGAATAACTGCGATCTTTGAGAGTTTGCAGAACTACTCTTAGTTGAGTCGCATGCTCCTCCTCATCCCGAGAATAAACGAGGATATCATCAATAAAGACAATAACCATCAAATCCAAATATTGTTTGAACACCCTGTTCATTAAGTCCATGAAAGTTGCAAGAGCATTTGTTAGTCCAAAAGACATAACTACAAATTCATAATGACCATACCGAGTTCTGAAGGTTGTTTACGGGATGTCACTATCTTTGACTCTGAGCTGATGATAGCCATATCTGAGGTTTATCTTCGAAAAGTAACTAGCACCTTGAAATTGGTTGAACAAGTCATCAATCTTAGGGATAAGATACTTATTCTTGATTGTGACTTTGTTCAACTCTGTTAGTCAATGTACATTCTAAGAGAACCATTTTTATTTTTCATGAATAACCCTGGAGCACCCCATGGAGAGATACTAGGTTTGATGAAGCCTTTATCTAGAAGGTCTTTCAACTGCTCTTTCAATTCTTTAAGCTCGGCTGGAGCCATTATGTAATGAGGAATCAAAATAGGCTGGGTATCTAGAAGGAAATCTATTCTGAAGTCGATCTCTCTTTCAAGAGGAACCCTGGGAAGATCTTCTAGAAACAGTTCTGGAAACTCATTTACTACTAGGACTGACTCAAGAGTTGGGGTTTCAGAGTTTGAATCTTTAACCCGAACAAGATGATAGATATACCCTTTAGAGATCATATTTCTGGCCTTAAGGTAAGAGATAAATCAACCTATAGGGGCTGAGCTACTACCCTTCCATTCTAAGACTGAATCGCTTGGAAATTGAAATCGAACGATTCTAGTTCTACAAGCGACTGAGGCATGACAGGAATGTAACCAATCCATGCCTAGAATGATATCAAAATCTACCATTTCTAACTCTACAAGATTTGCTGAGGTGACTTACTGAGAGACTGTGACATGGCAATTTTTGTATACCCGTCTAGCTATAACTGGTCACCAAGTGGAGTAGAGACTGAGAAGGGTTCTGAGAGAGTTTCTAGACTGACACCGAAGTTTACTGCTATATAGGGAGTTACAAAAGACAAAGTAGCGCCTGGATCTAACAATGCGTAAACATTTAAATGAAAGACTCGTAACGTACTAGTGTCCACATTAGGAGAATCTTCCTGGTCCTAGCGAGCCTGGAGAGTATACAACCTGTTCTAGTGCTGACCGCCACCTATACCAAATGAAGCACTCTGCTGAGTTGGGCAACCTGCTGGTGCTGTTGGAGCTGTAGACTGAGCCCTATTGTTGTTACCTTTTTGCCCCTTCCTAGCAGAAGGGCAATCCTTCAACCTATGGCCAGACTGACCACATCCAAAACTCCCTTCCTTGTCTGCAAGACACTCGCTCGGATGGTTCTTGCCACACTTTGGACAAGTTGGGAAAGTCTTGTTACTTGAAGCACTCCCTTGAGACTTAGAATCTGATGCCCTACTCTTCTGATCCTATCGAAACCTGGGGGATGGAGCACTAGCTGATGAAGGTGTTGGGGTTGTATACCTCTGCTGAAACTGTGATCGATTACTACCACCCAACTTTTGTTGAGAGTACTCATATTTGCCTGTTCTAGCCTTCTTGTTGTCCTTAGCCATTTCCCTAAGCTTATCTCCCCCAACCTGCTGAGCATGAGTCATAACCCTAGAGATATGCATATCCTCTAATAGCATAGCATTCCTGCACTCTGTCTTTATCAAGTCAGATACCAAAAATAGAAACTTGCTCATCTGTGCCCTTGGATCGACAACCATGTGTGGAGCATACCTTGAGAGTTGGGTGAACTTAAGTTGTATTCTTGGACTGACATTGTACCTTGTCTCAAGTTCATAAACTTCTGAGCTTTAGCCTCTCTCAACTCCCTTGGGAAGAACATGTCCAGAAAAGCTCCAGTAAAACACTCCCAAGTCACAAGAGTTGCATCCACACCCATATTTTCTTTCAACTGAGTGAACCAAATGTGAGCTACATCCTTAAACTGGTAGGATGCCAACTCAACCCTATCATTACCAGTCACTTGCATCACTCCAAAGATTTTCTTAACTTCATCAAGGAAGTTCTGTGGGTCCTCACCAACCTGTGACCCTAGAAATTCAGGCGGATTCATTCGAACAAAATCTCGAACCCTGGCTGCAGCTGATCCATTATTATCATTTGCATGAACTAGAGCCTGTTGATTGTTCTTGTTGGCTACACTCTGAGCCAAGAGTTGGATCGCACTCCAAAATTCTACATTCGTGACCTCATGGTCTAGGACTGGAGGAACTGCATTAGCATTGCGTGCATAAGCATTCCGTGCGTAAACTTTATGAGGAGACATAATTTGAAATGCATGACAACGGATTAGAACAGAGAAATTGGATCATACTGTAGAAATCTGACGTCTAGGATTAGAGAAATCAAGGATTGTATTGATAAAAATAATGTTGAGTTACAACCTCCTTATATAAGAGAGAATTGTAGAGTCATAAGTTAACTATACTTAGAGTCCTACTACAATACCTATTACTACTATATAATAATAATAATAATAATACAAATATAAATAATCTAATCCTAGTTGTACTATAATCTTAATCATAATCTAATCCTAGTCGTAATATTATCCAGATTAATATAAGTAGTCTAATCCTAGTGCGACTCTAATTCTACAGCAGTGCTGTAAACTCGTCAGTCAGCTTCGTTGGACACATTCCTTTGACATGTTCCAATCGTCAGCTTCATTCTTCTTCAACACTTCCCTTCAAGCTAGTGAGTAGAGGAACGGTTACTCCTAGCTTGATTCGAATACGCAGCAAAAAAAACTTTGAATACCCAGTAAAAACTTATTTTTGTCAATGCTTCGGTATGAATGCGATGTCTGTTTATCTGGAGTGGATGTTGTTGTTTCTTCCTCCCCTGCCTTTTGGGCAGAGAATACCATGTTATGGTTTTGTCGTGACACCTTTTCTTCATCTTCCCTTATATCAAAACTCGTGAGAGTATAAACAAATTGATTAAATGTGGAATATGGTGTCTTACCTAATATGACAAAGGTCTTGTATTTGAGACCTAAACCTCTAGCAAAATTAATTATTTTTGTTGCTTGAATATAATCTTTTTCCAAGCATTCCCATCTCATTGGCAGTTGAGCAACCCACAATTAGGTGCATGCTTTTTTTTGGTCAAGGTGCTTGGGATCCAACTCCTTAGTAACACATCTTTCTCCTTCCAATCATCAATGATGCCACCATCTTTTGCATCCTTCCTAACCGCTACAACTTCTCTAGCAGTCTGTCTAGTGGAACAACTACTTTTACTTGGTTCATAGATGAGATACGTTAGTTTCATCACCTGAATCAATTGGAATATTTGTGTCCTCTTTATAAGGTAGTTTGTTGGCTTAAGTTTAATGGAGCAAGTGACAATGATTTGGTGAAGTGATGAGGTTGACATGGTTTTGTAGAAGGGGCTTTTGCAACATGTTTTTTTTTTATTAATACTCAGAGAACGGAGGAACTTTTATGCTCTGATACCATGTAGAAATCTCACGTCTAGGATTAAAGAAATCAAGGATTGTATTGATAAAAATAATGTTGGGTTACAACCTCCTTATATAGGAGAGAATTGTAGAGTCCTAAGTTAACTATACTTAAAGTCCTACTACAATACCTATTACTACTATATAATAATAATAATACAAATATAAATAATCTAATCCTAGTTGTACTATAATCCTAATCATAATCTAATCCTAGTCATAATATTATACTAATTAATATAAGTAGTCTAATCCTAGTGCGACTCTAATTCTACAACAGTGTTGTAAACTCGTCAGTGAACTTCGTTGGACCTGTTCCTTTGACATGTTCCAATCATCAGCTTCCTTTTTCATCAACACTTGTTGTAGACACGTCAGTTAGCTTCGTTGGACCTGTTCCTTTGGCATGTTCCAATCGTCAGCTTCTTTCTTCTTCAACACATACCTCGCGCACGATTAACAGTAGCAAAGAGAGTAATTTTTTTCTTAAAACACTTTGTAGCCTCCCTCTCATACAATGTGGTGCACTTCTCACCATGAAGGAGACTCTACTTAGTGCGGCTTTTAGATATCCTAGGACTCTTGAACCTAATGCTCTGATACCAAGTTTGTAATGCCCCAAGGCTACCCCCTTAACGTAAAAACGGGACCTAGGATCACGAATGACCCCAAGCTAACCCAAAGCTGGCATATCATAAGCAAACTGAACATATCTATGAAAACACAAACTAATGCAGAAGTTAAATCAATTTATAACTAATAGAGGGGAATACCCAAAACTAGTCTGAATATATAAAACTTACTAAAAGTTTAGTGATACTGAACATTCACTCAAAGCTAAGATGAATCTAATACTATGTATGAAAAGCCTCTACTGACTAGAGTTGTTGGGACAAGCCCCCAGCTAACTCTAGCAAAACTGAAAACTGAAATAAAAGACTGAATATGAAAACATGTCTATTGTCCTCAAAGTATAAGGACTCACCATTGAAGCTGCTGAATGTGGACCGATAAATGATCTAAGCGTGATTTGGATGCTGAGTACCTGAACCTACATCATGCAATGATGTAGCGCAGAGTATGTGTCAGTACATGGAATGTACTGAGCATGCAAGATATGGATAATAGCTTAACAAACATATAGGTTGAATAAAACATAACTTAGCAATGACATAATCTGAACAGACTAATAATACTGAAATATACTGAAATGAACTGAACTGAATGCAATGACCAAATACTGATTATTAACATAACATATTGAGACTGAATACTGAAGTATAACCGAAAACCTGGTCAAATGCACTAGAGTCTGAATGTGGAGCTACTATTAACCTACATAAAACCACATGAGCTAACTGTGGAGTCCGATGTATACGCCCCATTGAGAGGACCTAATATACCTTGTCAGGGCTATAAAGGCATGCCTGACGTGATCACTAAATCTGATGCCCAACAAAGGGAACTTATAAACCTACGGGGGCATGTAGTTCTGGGACTATGAGGGTACGCTGAACCCTAGTCCAACTCGGTGCTAAGCCTACCCCCAATTGGAATTCTGTCTGACACAATATAACTCAAATACTAGATAGCTCAATATTCTGACATGCAAATTTGAGAATGCAACATTTATAAACTAACAATGTAACATTCGAAACTAGAGCATGTATATCTGTTTAACTGACCTAGCAAGTGTAATTCATGAACTAAGAGAATCTACACCACTAGGGTTCTGAATTTCACGCAAGAACNGCAAATTTGAGAATGCAACATTTATAAACTAACAATGTAACATTCGAAACTAGAGCATATATATCTGTTTAACTGACCTAGCAAGTGTAATTCATGAACTAAGAGAATCTACACCACTAAGGTTCTGAATTTCACGCAAAGAACTAAGCAATGATTTCACTAAAGCATGATAATCTGATTAGGAACATTATAACAGCTAAATCACAATCAATATCTAAGGTTTTAGAAACCCTAGGTCTAACCAAGATCTAACGAATCAAGAATATGACTGAATTATAGGGACCCTAGTCGATGAAAGGAACCCACTAGTGAAATCCCACATACCTGGTGACGAAATCTACGAAGAAATCCTTTGATTTTGGGGCAGGAACTAAAGAAAACCTGTTGCGTGTTCCTGAGGGGTTGGTCACTTTTTTTCTCCTTTTTGCTCAAAGTTTGATGAATTTTGGGTGAATGAATCGTTTAGGGTAAAATCTGACTAGAATATTAAGCTAAAACTGACCAAAATGATGTAGTTTAGGGATAAAATAATTAGGAAAAGACCCAACTACCCATAAACTAAAAGTAGACTGGGCCATTGACGGACCGTAGGTCCCTCCTAGTAGGGCGTCGTTTGGCATTTGAGGCTAGATTTCGGTCACGATCCACGGACCCTGGACCACGGATCGAGGTCCCACCTATGGCTGGTAGGTCCTGTCGTGGTTCTGAACTTTCTGGGGAAATGTTGAGGTGCTCAACCACGGAACACACCTACGGTCCGTGGTTCAACCTACGGTCCGTAGGTGGCCTCCGTCAGTGGAACCTACAACTTCTGAAAATCTGTAGTTTTTCCTTTTTTGAATCTGGGGTGTTACATCCAGTGACTTTGGATAACAACTTACCAACTAGGTGACTTGGATGACCCATTTAACGGTCCGTCAATATCACCACGGGCCGTCTGGGCGTCTGTGTGAGTGACACCTGCTTGGGGTATGTTTTGGAAACTTACCACGAGCCACATAACAGACTGTGGTTCCCTACACGGCCCGTCTAGGGCTCCGTGAAGGGTTTTAGGGTCCACTTTTGGGTTCTTGACCTGCCCGCTTAACCCCTCTTCTAGCCTTTCTCTAATCCGAGGTGTTCCAACAAGTTTCCATCAGTAGTACCCACAGAGTCTCTATACAAAATACAAATCAAGACCAAGAGAAATATAACCAAATGAGCAAATATCATTAATTTCACTAACTGGGTTCACTAATAACCTTCAAATTCTAAATTTCAGGTAGTGACTATGACTAGAAAAAATGCACCTTACTGAAATTTTTAAATCATGAATTGGGCATCTTCAAAAGGAAGCAGAAAAAACTTAATTCAATTTCCACAGCTGAAGAAATTTCGATGAATTGAATTGAGTTTGCTATTTTTACCAACATTAGGAAGAGGAAAACATTGAATTGCATTAGAATTGTGAATTGAATCAGAAATCTATGGAGTAAATTGTGCAATGATGGAATAAACTATTGAAAAATTTAATGGGAATATCAATATTATGTCGATTAGGAGAGGATTCTTCTGTCTATAAAGAGTACTTCTACTCACCGGAAATATTGTTCTTTCTCTTGTAGGTAGGTTAACCTCGATGAGGAACTTATGGATTGAATTTCGTAGGGGTTATGCCAACAGTTATAACGGAGGTTTTGTAAAGGGTATAAAAGAAAAGAACAGAGAAAAAATAGCATTAAAGATAATTATAAAACTTATTGTATTTATATGTGGTGTTGATTGACGCTGACGTGACTTGAGTGTGTATTACACCACAAAAGACATATATGATTATAACATTTCAGGGTGAAGTAATTATAATTTT
Source organism: Solanum stenotomum (assembly GCF_019186545.1). Classification (NCBI taxonomy): domain Eukaryota; kingdom Viridiplantae; phylum Streptophyta; class Magnoliopsida; order Solanales; family Solanaceae; genus Solanum; species Solanum stenotomum. Next base: position 35,363,134 of record NC_064291.1, on the reverse strand, counting down.
AAACAGTTCGGGGGGGGGGGGGGGGGGGGGNNNGGGGGGGGCTATTTGACCATTTTCTGAGTTTTGGACCAAAATTTGAAATGAATTGGGTGAAAATTAAATTTTTTTGAGTCAAATATATAAAAAAATATAATTAATAATATTACTCTCTGATTATTTGATGCTTCGAAGAACCGTGACCATTACATTGCAAATCGAATCAAATTTCTTGAAATAACAAATGACACCGAACCAAAACACCAAAGAACCAAAATTGAAAAAATCAAATTTGTTTGATTTGGCTCAAATTTTTGGTTTTTTAGAATTTATGTCTGCTCCTAACTACGAGTGATTTGCCCATTTTTGGTTCTCTCCAAAAAGGAGCGCCCCTTTATGCATTTTTGCTAGAAAAATGAACCTTTGGTTCCAAATTTCCTATTTTAGCATAATCTTGTAAACCATAACCCTAAAATTGCAAATAAAATTAGTTTGACTATAGTCAATTGACAATATTTTTGAGTACATAAAATTATTTCCGATTATCTTCATTGTTTACTTTTTCCTAATGTATCAGCGGCAAATGATATTACTAAATTGTTTCTGACTAATCAAGTAGATTATGCTTATATGATAATTTATACCCTTTTTTTAAACTTCACTTCTTCTTCATCACAATTTATAGTACTTTTTTTTCTTCTTATTATCATCACCATAAATATGATATTTTATAGGAAAAATCACACTACACGTCTATTTAAGGGTTAATATTACAACTTTTAGATCTACTTTTTTTATATTACTACTTATAACATTTTAATTACAAGTATTAACAAGTTAATTTTAATTTAAAATTAATTAATTATATATTATTAACTAATAAATATTATATAATGTTATATAATTAATAGGTGAGAGAAATAATATTAATGAGAGAGAATCAATTTGTAATTATCTATTACACATTTTAAGGGATTTTTTAACTTATCACATGTCAACTCACACCCCACCCTCACGTTACTCTCAAAATATCTTTTTCATAAATATAGTAATTTATAATTGACAAGATAAATCTTTCCCTTGATATTCTCCTAATTAGTTGATTTTTATTTTGATTATTTTATTATTCCCAAGATAAATATTGAGTACTATTCAAATACTTTTTATTTATTAATGACTATTGGGGCCTTTAATTTTTTTTTAAAAAGAAATTTATCACCGTATATTGTAACATGTAAATTTCTGTCACTTTAATATTTGTTTTACTTTTCTTCATTATTTTTATTTTAAATTTTGATTTTATTTTTATTTTTTTAATCTGATTTTTTTATAATTAAGAATTCTATATTTTGAAAATTTGATTTTGTTTTTTATTTTAATTAATCTGAAACTTGATTTTTTGAGAATACTGAAATTTTGAACTCGTTTTTGGTGTGTTTTTCTATATCTAAAATACTATTTTGTGGGTGAAATAAGTATATTTAATTATGGAATGTGTTGATATATATAGATAATGAGATCATAAAATCTTTAATAAGGAGTTCCTAAGTTTTATCCTAAATATGATAAAAAAAAATCACACTTAAATGTGAAATATAAATTGAAGAGAGAGAAAAATATAAAACTTGTATTAATTATTGCAGTTTAAACTTTTAATTGCATGTTTTGATTTTTGGGTGATGTATATTTCTTTTGCTACAATTTCTGACAACAATATATAATATGCATTGTTTTACAGTCAAATTTATTCTTCCCAGATTTATACTCGTTGGATACCAATTTCATTCATTTTTATTTTTTGTGTTTGTTCTAAAATTTCAAGTTGGATACCAAGTGTATATAAATTAGATACAACATTAACTTGTTTTAAATTGTGTAATTTGGTTGAAATATCAGTTACATTTTGTTTTTTTTTTCATTTTCAAGTGGGATATCTGTTGGATACCATATTGATACCAATTGAATACAACATTAACTTGTTTTGGTTGTCTAATTTGATTGAAATCTCAACCACATGTTGATTTTTCAATTTTCCAATGGGATATCAATTGGAAAAATCACACCACACATCTATTTAAGGGTTAATATTACAACTTTTAGATCTACTTTTTTTATATTACTACTTATAACATTTTAATTACAAGTATTAACATATTAGTTTTAATTTATAAATTAATTAATCATATATTATTAGGAGAAAATGGTCAAATGCCCCCTTAAGCTATGGCCGGATTCTCAACTACACACTTATTCTTCACGAGAGTTCTGTCATCCCCTAAACTGTTTAAAACTAAATTATCATCACCCTAAATGCCTACATGGCAAAGTGAGTGCATTGCACTCTCCAAGAGAGTGAACATAAAAAAAAAAAAAAAAAAAAAACTTTACTTTTAATATTTTTTCATAAATTTCCGTATTTTTATTTTTTTTCTCCCTTTTTCTTGTATTTGTTTCTAGTTCTAATTTGTTTTCTTCTTCATACCTATTAGAAGTAGATCATCAATGGCAGCCACCAAATTTCATCGTCACTCATCATCTTGCCATTACTAATTTTAGCTTCAAATAATATTCTTCAACTTATTTAACAATTGATAATTTCCCTACAAATCTAAAAATGCAACCCAAATCTTCATCTTCTTTAGAACAATTTCTATAAAAATTTGATGCCAAATTACCTCAACTCTTCTTCAAATCACTCCAAATTCTAGATATAGACTCTTCTCACCGTTTCGATTCTTTTGGTATATTACCCACTTAAAACGGAGATCGTTTGTGGCAAGTCGAAATAAGAACTCAAGCTTTTGAGCTAACTTTAATGGTGGTTTAATACTATTTTGTGGGTGAAAAAATTGAACTTCAATTTTCAGCCACACAAAATTCTTCAAACCATCAACGAAATCACTTGCTTCTAATTCAAGAATATAGATTCAAAAAAATCATATTGAAGTTTACCCATTTCCATGGAAATCCAGCGTTCTTAGGACTAAAAATTGCAGCTATGAAATCATTTAACCAGTTTTCAGCTTCAAACAACTAACAATCAACATTATATTCAACAAATTTCAAATTAGAAGATCAAAAGAACAGATCTATAAATTTTGACCTTTTAACCTTCAACAAAGTTTTTAAATGATGAATCAATAAGGGAAAAACTTTTTTTTAAAAAAAAATTAATAAAATTTCCACCTGTCAAACGCATGCATTTCACTTATCAACATAAATGTGGTTGTGACTTTTTAGGGGTGTAATTATTTCAATTTTTAACAGTTTAGGGGGGTATTAGGACCCCCGTGAAATTCAAGTGTGTGGTTGGAAATTCGAGTATAGATTAGGGGGATATTTGACCATTTTCTCTATTATTAGCTAATATATATTATATAATGTTATATAATTAATAGGTGAGAGAAATAATATTAATGAGAGAATTTGTAATTATCTATTACACCTTTTAAGGGATTTTTTAACTTATCACATGTCAACTCATTCCCCACCCTCACGTTACTCTCAAAATATCTTTTTCATAAATATAGTAATTTATAATTGACAAGATAAATCTTTCCCTTGATATTCTCCTAATTAGTTGATTTTTATTTTGATTATTTTATTATTCCCAAGATAAATATTGAGTACTATTCAAATACTTTTTATTTATTAATGACTATTGGGGCCTTTAATTTTTTTAAAAAAAGAAATTTATCACCGTATATTGTAACATGTAAATTTCTGTTACTTTAATATTTGTTTTACTTTTCTTCATTATTTTTATTTTAAATTTTGATTTTATTTTTATTTTTTTAATCTGATTTTTTTATAATTAAGAATTTCTATATTTTGAAAATTTGATTTCGTTTTTTATTTTAATTAATCTGAAACTTGAATTTTTGAGAATACTGAAATTTTGAACTTGTTTTTGGTGTGTTTTTCTATATCTAAAATACTATTTTGTGGGTGAAATAAGTACATTTAATTCTGGAATTTGTTGATATATATAGATAATATGAGATCATAAAATCTTTAATAAGGAGTTCCTAAGTTTTATCCTAAATATGATAAAAAAAAATCACACTTAAATACGAAATATAAATTGAAGAGAGAGGAAAATATAAAACTTGTATTAATTATTGCAGTTTGGACTTTTAATTACATGTTTTGATTTTTGGGTGATGTATATTTCTTTTGCTACAATTTCTGACAACAATATATAATATGCATTGTTATACAGTCAAATTTATTCTTCCCAAATTTATACTTGTTGGATACCAATTTCATACATTTTTATTTTGTGTTTGTTCTAAAATTTCAAGTTGGATACCAAGTGTATATAAATTAGATACAACATTAACTTGTTTTAGATTGTGTAATTTGGTTGAAATATCAGTTACATTTTGTTTTTTTTTTCATTTTCATGTGGGATATCTGTTGGATACCATATTGATACCAATTAAATACAACATTAACTTGTTTAGGTTGTCTAATTTGATTGAAATCTCAACTACATGTTGATTTTTCAATTTTCCAATGGGATATCAATTCGATACTAAATTTATACACATTGGATACAATATTAACTAGTTTTACGTTGGCTATTTCAGTTGAAATCTCAATTATATATATGTTTTTTTTAATTTTACCACTGGGACGTCAGTTGGATACCAAATGTATACCAATTTCATACTAAGATTTGACTTAATTTTTTCAGTCGATATCAATCGCATACCAACATTACCTATTTTTTGAGTATACATTTGAAAAACACTGAATACACAAATAATTAATTAGCACACATAATAAATATTCTGAAATTATAATTCATTAACTTAAAAGACAAAATAAATCAAAACATGAGTTTGCCACAATAAAACAACCAAATCAAAATAAAAATAAATTATGTCTTTTTTCAGAAGGTTAATTTGAACATGTCTTCCGGTTGTGTTCCTCCCGACGACATGTACTACACGTAATCTTAAACCTCTTGAATTTCACATCAGCAAACCATTTACAACGTTCAAGTTGTGGTCTCCCTACAGTTCTTTTTGAACCAGGCGACAATAATTTATGCTCCGACACTTTTTGAATTGCATATTTTCTGTTTCATCATTAATTATTGTGTCAGTATTACATCATACAAAAGTACAAATAACTTTTATACATATGTTATATCAATATACAAATTTCATACCATTTTTATGCATACAAAATTCATACAAAAGTAAAAATACATATGTTATTTTTAAACAATTTCATATGTTATTACAGAATACAAAAGGAAAACACATATCTTATATCAGTATACAAATTTCATACAATTCTTATTCACACATTTCTTACCTATTTCATGCCAGAAGTTACCAAAATAATTCCAACTTAGAAATATTAATTGTCATTTCTTTAATAAACAGTATACCAAATTCATTACATTATTATTCTTAAAATTCATTACAATATAATGCCAAAAAAATAATCCAATCAAACCAAAAATCGTACCAAAAAACATTATAGATTGTCATACATGTCTGATAGTATTAGTATACAAATTCCAAAGAAAAAATTATCTATTTTTTTAACCAGAGATTTACCAAAAAGTAAAAAATGGGTCAGACAAATAATGAACAAATTCAATGTTCATACCAAAATATAACATTATACATTTTTAAAAAACCGCTATAATTCAAATTATTATACACAACAAAAAATCTGAAATCAGTATACAGATTTCATACAATTATTATGCACACTTTTTCATATCTATTTCATGCCAAAATTATACCTATTTCATGTCATAAGTCATCACTTTTTCACAGCAAAATCATGCCACTATAATACCAAAATAATACCACTTCTAACTATTAATTGTCATTTATTAGACAAATAGTATACGAAATTCATTCAAATATAATTCTAAAATCGTACCAATATGGTATACCAATATACCAAATTCAAATAAATTATATGTAATTTTTTAAGTAGAAACATACAAAACTTTGAATGTTCAAACCAAAATCTATACCAATTTCAAACAAATTTTATGTAATTTCAAAAGTGAATATTCATACAAAAAACGCCATAATTAAAACTATTACACACAAACAAAATCTGAATATTTTTTTTAGTATCACTGTTCATAGTTTTTTTTAACGTTTGGTTTGTATTACAATACAAATAAAAAATGCAAAGAACACTAACCTGAAGGATCTCATCTACCACCATGCTTTATTAAAACTAATAAGAAGCCGTCCATTACAAGAAAATAAATATTATTGAATAAAAACGAATATGAATTAGATGAGAGTGACAGTTTACAGAGAAAATATTGAGAAGAGACAGAAACCTTTCAACAAAAGAAAAGAAATATTTTTGAACGAATTTTAACTGCTTTGAGCTAAACAAGGAAAACAAATATTTTTTTTGAATTAATTTTAACTGATTGAGTAAAAAAAATATATATATATTTTGTTTTGAATCACCTAAATTTATGGCATTATTAATTATCCTTAATGTATTCAAATGATGACATCCGTTTTTTTCTTTTTATGATTTTCAAAAAAATATTTTTCACTATTATTTTAATTTTTTTTTTAATAAAATGTTACCGCTTGAAATTTTTTATTGTTACAACTTGAAAGTTTTATTATACTGTCATAACTTGAAAATATTAGTCTTGTATATGTCATTTATAAAATTTTCACTATTTTATATATGATTTAAGTAAATTTTATCACTCTTTCTTAGCCCACCAATGGTCAGATGACTTTTTAGATACCTTTTCTTCATTGCATTTTTGGAGAAGCAAATTGCTTCAAATTCTGAATATATACTCTGTTGGTTCACTTTTATTTGTTATGTTGCATTTTTTAAAAGTCAATTTGACTAATTTTCAAAGTTAAATTAGATCACATTAATTCGATATTTTAAACTAAAAAAATTAGATATTCAAAAACTATATGAAATTACAATTTTTTGCATATCAATATGATGAAAAAATACATTGTAAAATGTTAGTCAAATTTTTTATAATTTAACTCTAAAAAGGAAAATTATGACAATGAAGACTGAATGGTGGTAGTATTTTATTGTCTTTGAGACTTATTTCGTATTCATGGACTTTTATTTAGTCCGGATGGAATGCATATCTTTCTTGTATCCAAAAAAAATAATTTAGTATTTTATAATTTTTTAAAAAATAGAAAATACTTACCTATCTAGAAATTTTTGTAAGAATTAAATTGAGTTTAAGGGTAAAAATGTCTTATATGGAGCACCATTTTCAAAATATATTATCCAAATCTAACAGGACTTCCATTCAAGCATTGAATACTGAATTAAAAAATAAAAAAAAATATTTTGATAATTTAACATTTAACTTTTGTAATTTTTACTTTTATAATAAGGCGAAATGGTCTGGTGGACCCTTATACTTGTATCAGTTTGTATTTTGAACCCTTCTACTTACACCTTTGTCATCTGGATCCTTAAATTCAATTAAAATGAGACTTTTAAGCCCCTCCAACCATGTGTGTAGCTCACTCTCCTTTCTATAATTGACATGTCATATCCACGTCAGATATATTAATGCCACATCATAATTATTTCATAACAATTTTTAAAAATTATTAACCAAAATTATTTAATAAAATGTAAAATAATAACATTTTAATTTATTATTAGCATTTCTAATTCTCCCTATTTCACGACCAAAAGAAAGCCATCGTCGGCGTCATGCCATTTTTGCCGGCGAAATCACATATGCTTTCTCCCTCACCCGTCTTCATCTCCGCCGCACACCATCACTATTTTTCTTTCCTCCTCCAATCTACACAGTAACAACAACCTAAGCCACCGCACAACCAGATCTAGCCACGACACAACTAGACTGGCCAAACTTTTCGTAATCCAACACCGACTACTATTTTCACACCCCAAATTGCTTACAAATACAATTTCACACCAACCTCTGCCGTGAAACTCGTCGAAATCTACCCATTATTGTTTCTCCCCTTCCCACTGTTTCATGGCCCAAACCGTCGCCATTGTTGGCGGCGAAACCACTCATATTCCTTCCTTTACCTGCCTTCATCTCCGCCACACATCACGACCATTTGCCGCCATGATTAGATCCTCGCACCCTCACCCACCTCGTTTTCCTCTCCGTTGACCAGTCGCGCCTCTCTCTCAGTCCACTATGTATCAATGGTGTCCGGCGATTGCACCACTAGCGTCGTTGTCTCCCTCCATTGGTGAATTAGTTGACTCAAGGAGGTGCCCAAGATAATCTAAATAAATGAAAATAGATTGTGGAAAAAAAGAAAAAAAGGGTTGGGTAGGGGATGAATATGACTGAAAAGGAGGTGTAATGGGTGAAGAAGGAGTTTTTTAATTAATGGTTTAAAAATATTTATTTAAGTAAAAATGCTCCTCACTCGCCTTAATAGGCGTGTAGTTACACACTTTTGCCAACTCAGACATCCTAATGCCACATAAGCATGATCAATGGTCAGAGGGGTTTGTTAAATTGCGTTTTATTGAGTTTAAGGGTCCAGATGACAAATGTGTAAGTAAAAGGGTTTATACTACAAACTGATGCAAGTATAAGGGTCCACCAGACCATTTCGCCTTATAATAATATATATTTATCATATTCCTCGTAAGTCCACTAGTCAAAGAATCAACAAAGTCATCTTTAATTTAATTTAATTTAAACCTAACATAAACAAGAAACAATTCCATCATAAATAAATGAGCAACTTTCACATATAGCAAATACAAAATTCATATTTATATGCTATAGCAAAGTTTGCATAATTGCGCTCCCTAGCAAACATAAATATGTATATTCGCTATACATATACAAAAGAAAGCAGTTGTATAATTTGTTTTGGTATACATATACAAAATGATCAATTGTATAAAGTGAGAGAGGCGAGTGAGCGAGCGAGATCTGGGAGAGGGGAGAGAGGGGAACGAAAATATATGTATATATACAATTTTCTCTTGCTTTATACAAACACAAACACAAACACAAACACATTTTATACAATTTGTGTTTTTTGTATAAAGTGAGAGAGGCGAGTGAGAGAGCGAGATCTGGGAGAGGGGAGAGTGGGGAACGAAGATATATGTATATATACAATTTTCTCTCGCTTTATACAAACACAAACGCACTTTATACACTTGCGTTTGTATTAAAAAACGAAAGAGGCGAGGGAGAGAACGAGATTCACCAGGAGAGAGGTGAAATATCAACAGTTTGCTATGAGGTACAATTAAATCAACTATATTTATAACATTTAATTTGAATTAATAGTTTGCTATTATATACAATTTTCCCTAAATAAATTGCCATATGTGCTCTTATGTCAGAGCAATACACTTGATATTTTACCCACAATTTCAATGGTAATTTAACATCTAACAACATGGAACTAATCATATTTACCAATTGTTTTTCCTCTTTCAACAAAATCATTTTATTGTGGAATATACAATGCACTAATTTGGTGAATCAAATCATTTTCTTAACAAAATAATTAGAGTTTGAACTGTAGTTATTTTATTTCTTAATTACTTATCACATTTTTTGTTTGTGATTATTTTTGCAGTACTGGCTATATTTTTAATAGTAGTCCTAAAAGTGGTTGTTTGTTAAAATCATCATAATCTAATTAAGGCTTAACCAAATCCAAACCCCCCACCACCTCCTTGATTTGCCGTTGAAGGAAGAAATGCAATTTTTCAAAATTGAACTTTAACTGCTCAGTTTCTGTGTAGATTAATGGATTTGTAGTAAGCCATTAACATGGGAATCTTTTTTTTTTGATAAAAGTAACAGTTAACATGGGAATCTTCAAGGAGAAGAAAAATGCATCTGGGCTAGCTACTTCACCTTGTGCTCAACTAAGAGAGGCTTACCATAATTGCTTCAACAGGTCAAAAAATCAAACTTTATGATATATTATTTACCCCTTTTGGCTAATTTTTTGTTGTGGATCAAGAACAGTTAGTTTTCTTTAGATTATTGCGTAGTTGATGTTTACCTAAAACCCTGAACCCTGAACCCTGAGATTGATGATGGGTTTCTCTGTAGGTGGTATTCTGACAAATTCTTGAAGGGTGAGTGGAATAAAGAGGAGTGTGTTATAGAGTGGAAGAAATACAGAGATTGTCTATCTGTGAGTTTTCTCTTCTTTGAATTCTAAGCTCAATCAGCTATCGAAAACAACCTCTCCACTTGTGGGATTTCACTGTTGTTGTTGTTGTTATGTATTTATTTTTTAAGTTACTTTTTCATTAAAAAATTTCAGCAACATCTGGATGATAAGCATTTAAGTAGATTCTTGGAAGCTGATGGTGCTAATCAAAATGATTCAAAGAGCTCTGCTGGTGCTGCCAAGTAACACACAAGTGAGCATCTTGAAGTACCATGAAAATGAAATGTGATTTAAAGTGAAGCATAATTAGAATGTTTTTGTAATTGTATTTGATGTCAAGTTAAGTGACATGTAAGCAATCAAGGAAAAAGTACTTGAGTTTTCCTCCGATTGAAAGGCTTTCCTGAGTTTTACATGTAAACGTTTGAGTAGAACTAGGCAAGCATGATGCATAACACTGAAAGATTGTCTTGCAATAACAATGCTCCTATTGGAAATTTTGTCACTTGATGGAATTTGAAGCTACGGGTTGTTAGACTGTGATCTTAGCTAAATTGCTTATGTTTAGTGATGTGTAAAGTGTTCATATTATCTGAACTCGTTCTGCCCATTAGACCAGTTGCATATGATTCCATCAAAAATCTTGTCGAATTTAATAAAAAAAGGGATAATGTTAAGTGAAGATAATTTGGATATGTAATGAGAAAAGAAGAGATTTTGGGAATGAATTGTTTGGTATTCCCTCAAGCGTGTTGCGTTTACATAATTCTTTACTAGTAATCCTATAAAGGAAAGTAGTTGCTGTTCCTATTTACACAATTTTAGGATTCTAAACCTTTCCTATGTATACGAGGAATGAGCTCTTGCAATAATAATAATTTCCTAATTCTTAATACTTCTCCTCAAGTTGGGGCATACACATTGTATGCTCCTAACTTGCCACAAAGTGATTTTGTAAGAATATTTGCTAACTGATCATTTGAGTTAATGAAGTAGACGCACCCCGAATTTCAATGTACTTCTATATGCTCTGTGCTCTCATGAAACACATTATTCAAAGTAATTTGTATTACTTCTTGATTGTCACGTATCAATTTTATGTGTGCATCTCTACCATACCTCCAGTCTTTGAGAAGTTATTTTGGCGATATAAGCTCACTTGTCGTTAAAGCCATTAAGCAGTACTTTGCCTCTGCACTCGATCTAGCTTTTACATCGTACTTTTTGCTTTTCTAAGCTATTTGGTTTTCTCCAACTAGAACACAGTACCTGAAGCGGGCAGTTTGTTTGAAGGAGATCCTATACAATCTGCATCAGAAGATCCAGTACTATTTGTGTCTCCTCTATTCTCATACAATGGACCTTGCCTGTGTGACCTTTGATATGACTTAAGATACAAATCAGTGCATTCAAATGACTGTCAAATGGAGTCTAGAAATACTGGCTAACCACACTGACCACAGATTGAATGTCCAGTTGTGTGATCCTAAGATAATTGAGCTTCCATTCAATCTCCAATAGTGACCTGGATCTTTCAATGGCTCCTTCTGTCCATGCACAATCTTAACATTTGGCTCTATAAGCGTATCAACTGGTCTGCAGTTTAACATGCTAGTGTCTTCCAATGTCAAAAGCATATTTCCTATTTGAAATTGAAATTCCACTGCTGCATCGGGCCACTTCAATTACTAGGAAATATTTTAGTTTACAGAAATCTTTTGTCCGAAAGTGACTGCTAAGATGCTGCATAAGATGAATGACGCCTTCATGATCATCACCTATTATAACAATGTCATCCACAAAAACAGCCAAGAATATGTGTTTGCCATTATGAGAATGTTTATAGAGCACTGAGTGGTCAGCTTCACTTCAAAGCGTGTCAAACTGTTGGAGAACTGTTCTAAAACGGCTTGACATGCCCTTGGTGATTCGTTAGACCATAAAGAGATCTACGAAATTGACATATAATCCAGATCCTCCCTAAGCGACAAATACTGGCGGTTGCTCCATCAAGAAAAGAATTCTTGTTATCTAACTGATAGAAGGGGCAATGAAACATGACCATGGAATAAGGCAGTGAACAAATACAATCTTCGCTAATGGAAAAAAGGTATCACCATAATTAAGATCTTAAATCTAAGAATATCCTTCGCTACTAATCTAGCTTTGAGACAAAACCTTTCCATCAGCACCCATCTTCATAGTAAATACCCAGTGACATTCAATTGTTCTTTTTGCCCGGTGGTAAAGGAACTATCTCCCAAGTTCCATTATCATGAAGAACACTCATTTCCTTCACCACAGCCTTCTTAAGCTTTAGTATTTCTTGGTGATCCTTAAAGGAGAGTGAAGAGCCTGCATTTTATTTTATTTTTTGCATAAACTTGGCTACTTTGTTAAGTTTTGTCTCGTTGGAAATTGAAATAGAGACTGAAAATGATATCTATCATTTGTTGTTCATCCACTTTTGGATCTCTGCTTTCTTAGATATGAATTGGCATATCATGACATGCTTTAGATTTTATGATACTGTCTATAGTCGAAGAGACAGACTATTTTAAGTGGAGTAATTCCTGATTCCTTACGTTTTTTCCCCTTGATTTGGTGATTTTCCGCTTTTAGACATGACATGCCCAAATCCTTCCTCCCAGGGGAAACCTTTGTTCGCCTCTCTACTTCGTTAGATTAATGGTGGTGTGAGAAATATAAGGGAAGAATATTATTAAATTGTTGTTGTGCCTACATTATTACATTGAGACACTATTTATAGACACTACAATACAATACTTTATTTCTATTCCTTTTCTAATAGGATTGTATAAACCTATTCCTATTCTAATAGGATTATATAAACCTATTCATGTTCTAACACCCCCCCTCAAGCTAGTGCATACAATTCATGTACCTAGCTTGTTACAAATGTAATTAATACGAGGACCGATGAGGGGCTTGGTGAGATTATTGCAAGTTGATCAGTCGACTTCACAAAATTCACAAAATTGACGGTCAATCTCAATGTGTTTGTCTTCTCATTCAATACTGGATTTGATGTATAATGTTAGTCAATCTCAATGTGCTTAATCTTTTCATGAAATACTGAATTTGATGCATAATGTCGATAAAACACAGAGTGATAAAATTACAGTGTTGAACCTCTCAAACCAAACTTGCAAAGACTTTCAGACCATAGAGTGACTTACATAATCGACATACAAGGATACTAAACTCCCCCTGAGCAACAAAGTGCTCAAAATCTAGTATAAAGTATATGAATCGTGTTGGAATCAATAGATGAGTCTATATTCAACAAGAAAGTCATCGAAAAATTGGCTGAAACATGCTCATACGCCGGAGTATTAGATTTGATGGCCGAAAGTGGTCACAATTTAAGAAATAAAATTATATGGGTAGGGTCGGAATGATGGCACAACCAACTATAAAATAGAAATTGTATAGGGAAGGTCGGATTGATGGCACGACCCTATTGAAAAAGAGAAATAATATGGGTAGCGTTGGAATGATGGCACAACCATACGCAAATCAGATTTGAGGAGTCACCGGAAAGATGAATGGAACTATGCAAATCAAATCTGAGGAGTCACCAAAAAGACACATGGTGCTATGCGACTCAGATATGAGAAAGTAGTTCGGCAAAATCCACGGTACTACGCAAATCAAAAATATGAAAAGTAGTCCAGAGAGATGCACGGTACTACACAAATCAAATATACAAAAAACGGTAGTCATCGGAAGGATGACACGGTGCTACAAAAATTAAATATGAAAAAGTAGTCACCGGAAAGATGGCACGGTGCTACACAAATTAGATATAAGAAAGTAGTCATCGAAAAGATGGCACGGTGCTACATAAATTAAATATGAAAAAGTAGTCACCAGAAAGATGGCACAGTGCTACACTAATACCGACGGATATGGGGTTGACACAAAACAACCCTAGAAAGTCATCGGAAATTGACGCACGGTGACCTGTCTGACTGAGTTTTCTTCCCTAGAATATGTTCATATATCATTGTTCCTACTTTTGTTAACATAATCATTGGCCAGACAGGCAACATTATATGGATAATAGCAACCCGCCGGCAGTGGAAGCTCTTTGATTCTTTACCAAGATCGTAGAAGCTTTAATACCATGTGAGAAATATTAGGGAAGAATATTATTGAATTGTTGTTGTGTTTACCTTATTACATTGAGACCCTATTTATAGACACTACAATACAATACTTTACCAAGTAGTCCCCGAAAAGATGGCACGGTGCTACACTAATACCGACGGATATGTGGTTGACACAAAACAGCCCTAGAAAGTCACCGGAAATTGACGCACGGTGACCTGTCTGACTGAGTTTTCTTCCCTTGAATATGTTCATATATCATTGATCCTACTTTTGTTAACATAATCATTGGCCAGACAGGCACCATATATGGGTAATAGCAACCCGCCAGCAGTGGAAGCTCTTTGATTCTCTACCAAGATCGCAGAAGCTCTAATACCATGTGAGAAATATTAGGGAAGAATATTATTGAATTGTTGTTGTGTCTACCTTATTACATTGAGACCCTATTTATAGACAATACAATACTTTACTTTACCAAGTAGGATACTATTTACTATTCCTGTTTCTATTTCTATTCCTATTCCAATAAGATTGTATAAACCTATTCCTATTCTAATAGGATTATATAAACCTATTCATGTTCTAACAGGTGGGGTGGGGGCCCCCTTCATTCCAGCTTCCGGTTTATGTTAAGGTTTAATGCAGATAACGTTCCTTGGTCAGAAACCTGTTCCTATATTTGTATTGATTCCATTGATTGTGAGACACATGTTTTGATGATGAACAGGATTCGATACTTCGAGCCTATAACTAGGGTTAAGTTCAGATGAATTCTATGATTACAACTCTGGTTTCCATGTTGTATGAGTCTTTGCAATGGGGTATTGG
Organism: Solanum stenotomum; assembly: GCF_019186545.1. NCBI lineage: Eukaryota > Viridiplantae > Streptophyta > Magnoliopsida > Solanales > Solanaceae > Solanum > Solanum stenotomum. Next base: position 35,348,048 of record NC_064291.1, on the reverse strand, counting down.
TTTTAGTCTGATGATCTCCCTTCAGCAATGGTCATCTCAACGTTTCTTGTGCAGAATGTTAAATATTTACTCAGTTTAGCTGCACAATTATTTTAATTCTTGAGTTCACTAATTTTTTTAAGGTAAGCAGGCAAGGTTTTGGAGTTTAGTACTTGCTCAACGCATTACTAAATCAAGCAGATGCTGTTTTTTGTCAACCAGCTTGCACTGAATATATAGTTAGACTGAACGGCCACACTCTCCCCACACTCTCCTTGGTTCATGTTTACATTTGATGTTAGATTGGGCACATTAGCTAGAGTCATGCTTGTCACGTCTCTTTTCCGGTTCAAGTTCAGTAAAAACTTTTTGAAAAAAAGGACTGATGGTTTGCCTTTATGACTTTATGCTCAATATTGTGGGAAAACCTAGTTAGTTACGATAAGGTAAGTTGTGCATTGTAGACTCCAGGATAGTTCATGAGATTGTGATGTCTTTTGATATGAAAGGCAACAGGGAGATTGTAGTACCTACAGTTTTCTTTTTAAAATTCTTTTTATGAAACCAATATGATATTGGGGGGGGGGGGGGGGGNCGGTAAATACCTATATGAAGATATGGAATATGGTTCTTTGTGAAAGACTTGAAGATAAGTAAGAAAAAGTCTTAAGTTGTACAAAGTCATATTACTTTTTTTCAAAAGCTCTCTTGTTCTCCTCCCTCCAAAGTAACCACTTGTTGTCCAAAAATTCTTTTTTCTCCTCTTCTCTGCTTTTTCTCTTATGGGATTTACCCTATCTTCTTTTAGTTCCTTGCTGAATCTTTCCAAATATTGCTCAAGTTAGTTTTGCTAGCAAGAAGTACCAAGGATTGTCTATTTAAGCAAAAGGTTTAGAAGGAGTTTCTTTTTTCAGTTTCTGGAGTGGGATTAGATATCATTGTTGTGTTTCTCTCTTTCTTGATTTTCTGAGGAAAAGAAACTAATTGAGTTCTATTATTGTTGAGTGACCTGAGTCTATTGTTTAGATTTCAAAATTTCCATTTTTATTTGGTGTTATTGGATTTAGTATTGAGAATTCAAATGCAATTCTATATGATTGGTTTTGATTTTTATTTTGAGATTCTTCTCTTCCTCATTTACCTTTAGATTTTTATTCTTTTATCTTGTTTATATTTCGTTCCGATGTGTTAAATTTACAGTTTTTTGAAGTGGGATTGGATATCATTGTTGTTTTATCTCTTTCTTGGTTTTCTGAGGGAAAGCAACTAATTGAGTTATACTTTTGTTGACTGACCTGAGTCTATGTTTAGATTTCACAATTTCCCTTTTTATTTGGTGTTATTGGATTTAGTATTGAGAATTCAAATGCAATTCTATATTATCGGTTTTGACTTTTAATTTTGAGATTTCTCTTCCTCATTTACCTTTAGATTTTTATTCTTTTATCTTGTTTATATTTGGTTCCGATGTGTTGAATACACTGTTCTTATATTGGTTATAAATTGAAATCAATGCTCTTTCAGTGTCAAAATGATTTTATATTTCCCGAGTGAAAGAAAGTGATTTTTGGCTAAAAAACTAAAAAATTATTTGTACTTTTTATATGAGACAAATCAAATTATAGTACTTCGGCGTTGATTTCTCTCTATTTAAATGTTATCTATAGAAAATTGTATTGTGATGTCATTTGATCTTGTGAGATACCATTCTCCAAATACACTACTTATCATAACAATGAATAGTCCTCTAGAAAATCATGATTCCTTTGAAATGCTTGTTTAAACTCTGTTAAATGAAGACAGTTTAAATATTCAACATGAGACGTAGTATTTTGTTTCTTTGTGATTTTTAAAGAAGGGTAGAAAGCTTGCATTTTGTCCCCACAGTCCTGGCTGTTTTGTCAAGTTTCATGGCTTTTAAGGAAAGAAAGACTTGGTAACTTTTTTTTTGGTCTGTTTGTCCATCTCACATTTGGCTGTCAACTATCTTAGATATGACATATATGGTATGACCTGTTTTTTTGATTTTATGGTCCTGCTGTATACATTATTGGGTGGAAGAGTTGCTTTCTTCATGATTCCTTATTCAGTGGCTACTTGAGAGTTCATGCTAGGTTTAATGTGGATTGTTTTTGTAAAGATATGACTATCACCAAGTTCATATAGGCCGACCACCAGTCCATGAATGTGGGACACAGGTTTTGATGATGAAAATAATCAAATACATGGAGCCTAGTTCCAGAGGTGAAATTTAGCTGGAATTCTATGATTACCATGGGGTGTCCATACTGGTTTCCATCTGATTTATCCCTTTTACAATGACAGAGGACTATTTAACTATTTTGCCAGCCTCGTATCTCCACGATCATTTTGATTCTCGACTCATAGTACTGAATCATGTAGATGCAGATTATTTTCAGAAAACTAACTTAAGTTACTGAAATTGAGGGTGATCTGTCTTGCTGAAGTTCTGCCACATTAATGCGAGAACCTGTAGGAAAATTAACGTGTTCACATGCCCATTTGTTGTTAGATTGGCAACATTATTACTGCTGTCTCAGTTTTCGTGTAGCTGTTCAAGTGCCAGTAAAAGCCTCTAAACAGAAGGATTGGCGCTGACTTCTGTGGGCAATGAAACCATCTCCAGAGGGACAGTGTGGAGGGGAGGATGAATTGAACATTTTTGTGAACACTAGGCACCTAAAGAAAGGATCAAACTGCCATTCAAGAACTTTTGTTCAAGTGGATTTCAGGAACAGAGTGATTACATTCTTTTCTGAAGCCCATTTACTGACATCTCATATATGAAATTTTCTCAATTGTCTAAGTATCTTCCATCTATGGTTGCGGATTCAAGGGCTAGGATGAATAAGTTTGTGACGGGTATATCCGATATGGTGGTGAAAGAGTGTCGTACCACCATGCTCATTGGTGACATGGACATCTCTCGTCTCATGGTCCATGCACAACAAATTGAGGAGGAGAAGCTCAAGGAAAAGAATAGGGAGGTGAAAAGAGCTAGGACCGGTGATGGGAACTTCTCCAATAGTGACCTGGTTCTTTCAATGGCTCCTCCTGTCCATGCACAATCTTAACGTTTGGCTCCATAGGAGTATCAACTGGTCTGCAATTTAACATGCTAGTGTCTTCCAATGTCAAAAGCATATTTCCTATTTGAAATTGAAATTCCACAGCTGCATTGGGCCACTTCAATTCCTAGGAAGTATTTTAGTTTACAGAAATCTTTTTTCCGAAAGTGACTGCTAAGATGCTGCATAAGATGAATAACGTCTTCATGATCATCACCTATTATAACAATGTCATCCACAAAAACAATCAAGAATATGTGTTTGCCATTATGAGAATGTTTATAGAACACTGAGTGGTCAGCTTCACTTCAAAGCATGTCAAACTGTTGGAGAACTGTTCTAAAACGGCCTGACATGCCCTTGGTGATTGGTTAGACCATAAAGAGATCTATGAAATTGACAATAATCCAGATCCTCCCTAAGCGGCAAATCCTAGTGGTTGCTCCATCAAGGAAATAATTCTTGATATCCAACTGATAGAAGGGGCAATGAAACATGACCATGGAATAAGGCCGTGAACAAATACAATCTTCGCTAATGGAAAAAAAGTATCACCATAATTAAGATCCTTAAAGGAGGGTTGGAAGCCCTTAAATTAAGTATTTAATTATATTTTTAGTTGTTTTATTTATTATTCTAGAATATGATTTATGTTTCATAGTTTCATAAGGATTAGGTTAAGTTATAGTTATTAGTTTAGAATAGGATTTAGGTCTCCTACTTTCATAAGAATTAGACTTCCTATTGATGTAATAAGACTCCTATTTAAAGGGGTTTTTGATGAATAAATCAACAAGTCATAATTCAGCAAAAAGCAGGAGATTGGAGTTCTCTCTTCCATTGAACTCTAAGGTTTCAGTCTCCCTTTGAAGAGCTGAAGAGATCGGAGTTCTCTTTTAATGAATTCTAAGGTTTCAGCCTCCCTTTAACGAGCTGATTTATATATTGCCTTGTGAATCGATCCTTCCTTAAAGATTCATAACAGTGAAGAGCTTGCATTTTATTTTATTTTTTGCATAAATTTGGCTACTTTGTTAAGTTTTATCTCGTTAGAAATTGAAATAGAGACTGAAAATGATATCTATTGTTTGTTGTTCATCCACATTTGGATCTCTGCTTTCTTAGATATGAATTGACGTATCACGACATGCTTTTAGATTTTATGATACTGTTTATAGTCGAAGAGACAGACTATTTTGGGTGGAGTAATTCCTGATTCCTTATGTCTTTCCCCTTGATTTGGTGATTTTTCTTTTAACCCATGCCCAAATCCTTCCTCCCATGGGAAACCTTTGTTCGCCTCTCTACTTCGTTAGATTAATGGTGAGGTGGAGGGCCTCCCTTCATTCCAGATTCCGGTTTATGTTAAGGTTTAATGCAGATAACGTTCCTTGGTCAGAAACCTGTTCCTATATTTGCATTGATTCCATTGATTGTGAGACACAGGTTTTGATGATGAACAGGATTCGATACTTCGAGCCTATAGCTAGGGTGAAGTTTAGATGAATTCTCTGATTACAACTCTTTCCATGTTGTATGAGTCTTTGCAATGGGGTACTGGTTTTAGTCTGATGATCTCCCTTCAGTAATTCCTTGTGCAGAATGTTAAATATTTACTCAATTTATCTGCACATTCATTTTAATTCTTGAGTTTACTAATTTTTTTAAGGTAAGCAAGCAAGGTTTTTGAGTTTAGTACTTGCTCAACGTAGTACTAAATCAAGCAGATGCTGTCTTTTGTCAACCAGCTTGCACTGAATATATAGTTAGACTGAACGACCACACACTCCTTGGTTCACGTTTCCATTTGATGTTAGATTCACGCTTGTCACGTCTCTTTTCTGGTTCAAGTTCAGTAAAAACTTTTTGAAAAAAAAAGGACTGATGGTTTGTTTGACTTTATGACTTTATGTTCAATATTGTGGGAAAACCTAGTTAATTACGATAAGGTAAGTTGTGCATTGTAGACTCCAGAATAGTTCATGAGATTGTGATGTCTTTTGATATCAAAGGCAACAGGGAGATTGTAGTACCTACCTGTTTTCTTTTGAAAATACTTTTTATGAAACCAATATGATATTGGGGGGGGGGGGGGGGGGGGGGGGGGGGGGGGGGGTGGTAACACCACTTGTTGTACAAAAAATATTTTTCTCCTCTTCTCTGCTTTGTCTCTTATGGGATTTACCTTATCTTCTTTTAGTTCCTTGTTGAATCTTTCCAAATATTGCTCAAGTTAGTTTTGCCAGCAAGGATAGTCTATTTATGCAAAAGGTTTAGAAGGAGTTTCTTTTCAGTTTTTTGAAGTGGGATTGGATATCATTGTTGTTTTATCTCTTTCTTGATTTTCTGAGGGAAAGCAACTAATTGAGTTATACTTTTGTTGAGTGACCTGAGTCTATGTTTAGATTTCACAATTTCCCTTTTTATTTGGTGTTATTGGATTTAGTATTGAGAATTCAAATGCAATTCTATATTATCGGTTTTGACTTTTAATTTTGAGATTTCTCTTCCTCATTTACCTTTAGATTTTTATTCTTTTATCTTGTTTATATTTGGTTCCGATGTGTTGAATACACTGTTCTTATATTGGTTATAAATTGAAATCAATGCTCTTTCAGTGTCAAAATGATTTTATATTTCCCGAGTGAAAGAAAGTGATTTTTGGCTAAAAAACTAAAAAATTATTTGTACTTTTTATATGAGACAAATCAAATTATAGTACTTCGGCGTTGATTTCTCTCTATTTAAATGTTATCTATAGAAAATTGTATTGTGATGTCATTTGATCTTGTGAGATACCATTCTCCAAATACACTACTTATCATAACAATGAATAGTCCTCTAGAAAATCATGATTCCTTTGAAATGCTTGTTTAAACTCTGTTAAATGAAGACAGTTTAAATATTCAACATGAGACGTAGTATTTTGTTTCTTTGTGATTTTTAAAGAAGGGTAGAAAGCTTGCATTTTGTCCCCACAGTCCTGGCTGTTTTGTCAAGTTTCATGGCTTTTAAGGAAAAGAAGACTTGGTAACTCTTTTTTTGGTCTGTTTGTCCATCTCACATTTGGCTGTCAACTATCTTAGATATGACATCTATAGCATGACCTGTTTTTTTGATTTTATGTTCCTGCTGTTTACAATATACATTATTGGGTGGAAGAGTTGCTTTCTGCATGATTCCTTATTTAGTGGCTACTTGAGGGTTCATGCTAGGTTTAATGTGGATAGTTTTTGTAAAGATATGACAATCACCAAGTTCATATAGGCAGACTACCCGTCCATGAATGTGGGACACAGGTTTTGATGATGAAAATAATCAAATACATGGAGCCTAGTTCCAGAGGTGAAATTTAGCTGGAATTCTATGATTACCATGGGGTGTCCATACTGGTTTCAGTCTGATTTATCCCTTTTACAATGACACAGATATTTTGCCAGCCTCGTATCTCCACGATCATTTTGATTCTCGACTCTCGTACTTGGTTTAAGTATATTTTGTACTGAATCATGTAGATGCAGATTATTTTCAGAAAACGAACTTAAGTTGCTGAAATTGAGGGTGATCTGTCTTGCTGAAGTTCTGCCACATTAATGCGAGAACCTGTAGGAAAATTAACGTGTTCACATGCCCATTTGTTGTTAGATTGGCAACATTATTGCTGCTGTCTCAGTTTTCGTGTTGCAGTTCAAGTGCCAGTAAAAACCTCTAAACAAAAGGATTGGCGCTGTCTTCTGTGGGCAACGAAACCATCTCCAGAGAGACAGTGTGGAGGGGAGGATGAATGGAACATTTTTGTGAACACAAGGCACCTAAAGAAAGGATCAAATTGCCATTCAAGAACTTTTGTTCAAGTGGATTTCAGGAACAGAGTGATCACATTCTTTTCTGAAGCCCATTAATGAAATTTTCTCTCTCTCTATATATGATAGCAACACATTCTACTGTATATAATCCTACCGTGACTCAGATTGAGAAGCATGCCTAGAGACTAGGAGGTCTGTTACTGGATACCTAGTAAAGCTCGGAGGAGCACTGATCTCTTGGAAGTCAAAGAAGCAAGAAACAGTTTCTAAAAGCTCAGCTGAAGCAAAGTTTAGATATATGGCAAATTGTGCAGCAGAGATCACTTGACTAGTGGGCTATTCAAAGAACTTGGAGTTAAGATTGAATTACATGTGAAGATGATGTGTGACAGTAAGGCTGCAATCCAAATTACAACAAATCCTATATTCCATGAAATGACTGAATATATAGACATGGATTGTCATTTTGTAAGGGAGAAAATATGGTAGTAATATTAATATATGATAGCAACACATTCTACTTTAATTTATGGTAATAGTGCAAATGCATGTAGACATGCTTATTACTTGGTACAGTTTGCTTGGCAAATTCATTTCTTCTTGAAGAGGAAATGTGCAACCATCCATTCTTCTCCATTGTTGTACCCAAACAGTTCAGCAACTGAAAGGAAAAACGTTCTCCAGTAGACAGTCCACTTAACGGCTGAATCCTTCCCATAAGTTGACTCCATTATTGGCTTTATAGAACTCTTGTTCTCATCCATTCTCTTAAGCCATTCTTCACTGAAAACGGAGTTAAAGGTTATTACCAATACATATTTCATAATTCTAAAAATATTCAAACAAGTTCACCTTGTCTGTGCATAGTGTTTTCCATTAACCAGCCAATGATTAACCACAGAAACATCATCCTGCAACCAAGCATCATCATAATAATTATCAATCCAAATATTTTCTTTTTATCAGAGATGGATTCTTTGCAAACTACATCATGGAGCTCACCTGAAAATAAAGGAGGAGATTGGCAGAAGGCATTGTACCTCCACTGAAGAAGTACCTAGTGATCCAATCATCATCATTCACATCCTGCACAACCACGTCTGTAATTGAAGCAGAGGAAATACTCATGCATTGATCAGCTAGCAGATCGACGTACCTCAAAGTGGTAAGCAAATGCTTTATGGCAAAAATAATGAACAAAAAGAAGACTATCTGCCTTCATCCATCTTGACATCTTCTTCAGGAGATCTCCATAGTTCTTCATATGCTATAAATATATAAGTTTATTAGCTGTCGTCTTAACTCTAAATTGTAATAAACACACTCATCGCTGCACTCAATACCTCAAACATTTCAATAGACAATATTCTATCATAGGATTCTTCCATCTCGAATGTGCTAATATCTGCAACTATGATCTCCAAATTCTGCAGCTGAAGCTCCCTAAGCACATAAACCAGAGGATAGCAATAAGAAAGGTGTACATATATATATCCTAGGTCGTCTAGTATCGAAAGAAGTTATTACCGGCACTGCTCTTCTATGTGTGCTTTTTGGGTGACTGAATTGCAAATCCCAGTAACTTTACATGCACTATATTTTTGTGCTATGTATAGAGAAAGGGAGCCCCAGCCACAACCAACATCAAGTACAGTGTGTCCATCTTTCAACTGTGACCTTTCACAATATAATTCCATCATTTCTTTTTCAGCATCCTCTAAAGTGCTCAACTTGTTTTTGAAGTAACAGCAGCTGCATTAACATGTCATACAATAAGCCAGTTATAAGACTAAAGATTGGATATATATATATAGTTACCTGTATTTGAGGTGTTTTCCAAGAACAATCTTGAAGAAAGAGGTAGGGAGCTCATAATGTTGGGACTTTGGCTTCTCAGTCATCACAGCTATAGGCATCTCTTTTAAAGCTATGTAAAAGAAGCAAATCCAGACAGTCAAGATACTTTAAAGGATGAGGCATGAATATATCCTTATTAGAACACAACATATATAGTATTCTAGAAGCGACACGCACTTTGTTCTGTTGTCTAAGGTATACCAGCATTTACGTGTACATACTTGCATTGTTGATCTGAAAATTGGGAATGATGGTTGTACATTCTATGCTGACATTCTTCCTAATTTTTGTGTCTCAAGACTACAGAATAATAGATAAAGCAATGAACATATATTAACGGGAGTCAAAAACTTTACCACTTCACTACTATGTGTCATATGAACCCACTTTAGTTCAGATGAGCCGAAACCTACTATTATCTGATGTTTTTCAAATATCTACTGTTATTCCTCTCTTCTTAAGTTGGATGTACCATGATTGTGATTAGGGCATACAATCGAACACTTACGGGTAAGTCTCACAGAACTAAGCTCCAAACGTGAGCCTCGAGGCATTTTTCCAGTGCCCCTCCTTGAGGCGAGTCACAAAACTACCTTTTTAAAACACTGAATCACATTATACCATGATTCAAAAGTACTCATGTGATGCTATCATGATTCAACAATAATCCCAGTATACTACACAATATATCAATATCCATTATTAGTGTATTCTGAATATTACAAGCAATCACATTAAACCGTGATTCAACACTATTCATGGAATAAATCAAAGTAAATAGAATTAGAGAAAAGATGCGTACAGTGCACAAATTGGAGAAGATCAGAGAGCTGTAGCTCAGAGGATGGTTGGTAACCGGAGCGAAGTCGGGCGGCTAACAGCAGTCGAATGAGCCGCCGTATAACAGTGTCCGGCAAGAGGTTGCGCTCTAGAGAACCCAGCACCACCCGTACCGTAGCATCGTAAGGCAGCTGTACTATCGCATCCATTTTTTTGATTCGCGAGAAAGAAGAATGGAATGGACTTTTTCTTTTATCTTCTCTCTTTGGAGTTTATCTACAACTTATGGCCAGTTACAGCTCACCTTTTTTTTTTTCTATCCTAAAACGGAAAATTATTAAGTTTACGTGCTTTTCCATTTTTTCTATCCTAAAACGGAAAATTCCTAAGTTTACGTGCTTTTCCATTTTTGTCTCTACATTATTCCTTAAGAAATACTAATAAACTAGTAAAATTTTCCGCAACAAGAATTTAATATCACTAAATTTATAAAATAATATTGAAAATATATCAGTCATTAAAATTAAAATATTATATTATTTTACGTACAAGATTACATAGTAACAAACATTAATAATGTAAAATGAAAATGAAAATGAAAATGATAACATCTTATCATTTATCCTTCAATCAATCATCTTTAATTTGATTTTATAATTTATCCTTTTGCTTCCAGGAAGTGTTATTATTTGATATTTGGGAAATTAGATGAACATGAACATCAGATATTACATTTTTTGATAAATAATTAATCTTTATATGTACTAACAAATACTTATAACAATAATTTTACTGAAACATAAGTAACAAAGTTTAAAACATGTACTAAAAAACAACAATTAATATCATAAGCATAAATTAATNATATTTGGGAAATTAGATGAACATGAACATCAGATATTACATTTTTTGATAAATAATTAATCTTTATATGTACTAACAAATACTTATAACAATAATTTTACTGAAACATAAGTAACAAAGTTTAAAACATGTACTCAAAAACAACAATTAATATCATAAGTATAAAATAATGAATGTAAAAAAATATATCAGAATCTATAACAATAGGATGAAACTGAAAGGAAAAAATTGAGCATGTCCCTTAAGGAAATCATTCACATCTAGTACCTGAGGTTTAAAGAAATAGATCATCTCAGGATGAAACGATTCTATTCACAAATGTATTGATACAAAAACAATAGTGTCAGTAAGCCACTCAATGGGAGAAAAGTACATGAATATTTAATTGTGTAGAAGATGAAGAAGTTCAGAATTTTCGTTGTTTTAAAATGAGATGAAATCCCTGTATTTATAGACAATAAAGGGTAGTGTGAACAAATTCTTATTGTGCCTTATCGAAAATGTCACAACTCTTCGGAAAAGTCACAGCCCTTCGGAAAGGTCACAACCATTCATAAAAGTCACAACTTTTCATAAAAGTCGCAATTATTCATAAAAGTCACAACTTTTCATGAAAGTCGCAACTATTCATAAAAGTCACATCTTTTCATGAAAGTGGGAGACTAATTTTGGAAATAAATAAATTTAAAAGGAAATTCTAGCTTGTGGTAGCGCCATGTAGATGGGCCTAGAGTTCTCTTTTATATAAATATATGATAATTAATATAATATTATTATATTATATATCTTTTGACTTTATTAAATTTAATGTTTTGAGAAATGTGTTAGATAATCAATACTATTTAATAGCAAGGGTAAAATAGACACAAAGGTAAGTTGTCTCTTAATTTTATAAATTAGACAAGTATTGTTAAACAACTATTTTTAATATAGCGGACAACTATTGTTGGACGGAGGAAGTACTTCCTCTGTCTCATTTTATTGGAGTTAGTTTGATTCGACATGTAATTTAAAAAAGAAAGAAAGACTTTTGAAATTTATGGTCTAAAATAATCAGAGTCTCATATAGAAATAGCACGATAGTAGTTAAATACATTAAAACAAAAGCCGCAGGACTTGGATTGTTAATGTCAGTTGAAGACACAACTGAATTACTAACCTACCGTGACTCATATTGAGAAGAATGCCTAGAGACTAGGAGGTCTGTTACTGGATACCTAGTAAATCTCGGAGGAGCACTATCTCTTGGAAGTCAAAGAAGCAAGAAGCAATTTAGCTGAAGCAAAGTTTAGATGTATGTCAAATTGTGCAGCAGGGATCACTTGACTAGTGGGCTATTCAAAGAACTTAGAGTAAAGATTGAATTACATGTGAAGATGATGTGTGGCAGTAAGACTGCAATCTAAATTACAACAAATCCTATATTCCATGAAAAGACTAAATATATAGACATAGATTGTCATTTTGTAAGGGAGAAAATATGTCAAGAAATGCTAGACTGAGTTCATCCATACTAAAGATCAATTGGCTGACTTACTCACAAAGGTTTTGGTAAAGTTCAACATCAAGTGCTGCTAACAAGACTAAAATTGCTAACCTATTCAAACCATGAGCTTAGGGGAGAGTGTTAACCAGAGTGTAAAGTTAACAAGCTACCATAGGTCATCCTAGTCAGCATTGTTAGTTATAGTCAGTTAGAGTTTAGTTAGAATCTAGAAGCTTCTTAACTTAGCCTATACATATAGCAGTTATATACATGTGCTAGGTGTATTACCCCCTAAACAATTTTCAAATAGACGCCTTAACTCTCCGTGCGTCCTATTACCCCCTAAACAATTTTGAAATGATATTATTATATCATTATTCGGCCAATCTTAGATTTTAAAAGGCAAGTTTTACCACGCACCAATTATTACGTGACACGTGTTAATTAATTTTTAATTTAAAATTATTTTTTTTCATTTTAAGTTTTTCTTTTTTTTCTCTATCTCTTACTTTTTGATTTATTTTACTTTTATTACTTTTTAAAGTTCACTTCACCTTCCATTTCATCCCACCCACCCCCCCCACTTTCAAGCTGACATCCTCCCTCTATTTTTTTTCTTTCTTTCTTCTTCTTAGCTCTCACTTTCATCCTTTCCCACCCATAACAAGTTGTGTTCCTTCCCATTTTTTTTTCTTCGATCAAATTTCATCCTTTCAATGATTTTTTAAAAAATCGTATTATTTTCTTCACTTTGTTGAGTTAGTGATAACAAAACTATTTGTTTTTTTAAGAAAATTCAAAATTTTGAAGGTACAATCAATTAATTTATCTTCTTTCATATAACTCTAAAATTAAAAATAATAATTTTGAAAGAATCAATGAATTCCCCAAAAATGAAAGAGCTTGATTGAAATCGAATAAAAGGTTAAATGATATCTCTTAATCATCTTGAAATCTAATGAATTTATCAAATTGTTCGAAATGTAAAAAAAAAAGTTGGATAAAGTTTTAAAATTGAAGAGACTTAAACTAATAGTAGTAAAAAAAATGGAGGGGGGAGGGGGGGGGGGGTGAAATTGTGATCAAAATGGTGACATTGAAAGTGAGGAGTTTTTATGGAGATGGTATTGAATTTTTGAAGAATAAAGAAGAAAGAAAGATGAAAAATAACAAAGAATTTTTTTTTAAAATAATAAGAAAAATAAGAAAGCATATTATATAGCAAAATACTTACAAAAATAAAGTTATATTCATTGTTTTAGGTTGCTCACGTTCTTTAAAGAAAGTGCATGCACTCTCTATGCCAGGTGGACAAAAAATGATGTAATAATATTAGTTCAAGATTGTTTAGGGGGTAATAGGACGTCCACATAGTTAAGGTGTCTTTTTGAAAATTCAGGACAACTTCAAGTGTCACTTTATGTCTTTTCTCTATATGTAATTCAAATCCATAGTTTAAAAACATTCGAATTCTAGCTATGAATATAATTGTTTGGAAAGGCAAGCACAAAATAAATGTGCACGTCAGGACCATGTTGGATTTTGGGTCTTTTTTCCTTCTTATGTGGATAAATAAAAGTCTAAGGTTTTGGATTTCCTTTGTGGATAAATTTAAGCCCAATTTGACTAGCTCACTTTTGCCCATAAACCCAATATTATGGTGCATATGTAAGACTTTATTTTAGGTCTTATGTTGAAGAATCACAAGAGTTAGATCAGTAGTCATATAAAGAGAAAAGTGAGAGAGTGCAGATTTTGGCACAGGCCTTAGCAGTCAATTTCAAATTGCGATTTTCGCTTCGTTTCTTGTCTGATTGAGCTAATTTTTGGACAGCTTGTTCCTTTCAATTTGATCTTTTATTGAGAATTGAGAGAGGGTGATTTGGATTCCTATAACTCTAGATTTAGCTCTGAGCAGTAGCTGCGTTTTGGTGATTTTGCTCCTTTTATTTCTCTAGTTTTTTGTGCTTTCTTATAGTTGTGTTGCTCATTGTTTGACACTTTGTTGGCGGTCATTTTGGAGAACACTTTTCTAACTCTTGTTGATTTCAGTGGAGCTTTAGCCTTGTGGTATTTACTCTTCACACCGGAGAGGTTTTCCACGTTAAATTTGGCGGCTCGTGTGTTGATTTATTTTGCTTGTTTGGTTGATTTGTTTGCTGCTCAAATAATATTTTTCTTGCATCATTTTGTCTTCTCTTGGTTCAAATAGAAGGGAAAGTTTTGACTTGGGTTTTCTTCCGCTATTGCCCTGTCGTGCACATTTATTTTGTGCTTGCCTTTCCCAAATGGCAAGAATGGAAGAAAACCCAAGTCAAAACTTTCCCTTCTATTTGAACCAAGAGAAGACAAAATAATGCAAGAACAAAACTGTTTGGGCAGCAAACAAATCAACCAAAGCAAGTAAAATAAATCAACACACGAGACGCCAAATTTAACGTGAAAAACCTTTTCGATGTGAAAAGTAAAAACCATAAGGCCAAAGCTCCACTAAAATAAAAAAGGATTACAAAAGTGTTCTCCGAAATGGGCACCAACAAAGTGCCAACAATGAGCAACACAACCACAAATAGCACAAAAAAAACTAGAGAAGTAAAGGAGTAAAATCACCAAAAACGCAGCGACTGTTCATGAGCTAAAATCTGGAGCTATATGCCTCGAAATCACCCTCTCTCATTTCCCAATCAAATATAGAGTTTAAAGGAACAAGATGTCCAAAAATCAGCTAAATCGAACAAGAAATGAAGCGGGAAACACGATTTGAAATTGACTACTAGAGTTTGTGCGAAACACTCTCACTTTTCTCTCTATCTGGCTTCTGATCTAACTCTCGTGATTTTTCAAAATAAGACATCAGAGAAAGTCTTACATATGCACCATAATATTGAGTTTATGGGCAAAGTGGGCTAGTCCAAATTTGACTTAAATTTATCCACAATGAAAAGGAAGGAGACCCAAAACCTTAAACTTTTATTTATTCACATAGGAAGGAAAAAAGATGAGAAGACAACTACTGGTCTACTTTGGCAAAGCAAAATTTGCAAGAAAATCACATAATTACGTGAAGACAATGGTGATAACTCCTATGCATTTAGCATGCTTTAAAAATAAAATTACTACTAATTAATTAAAGGAATTTTTACACTACTCTGAACATTCTCCAATTTCTTCCAACTTTTGGCTATTGCAAATACAATCTCATGAAAGACTTCTCTTGTCTGTCTTGTGAAGTCCTTCAAGAATTACACCTCCTCACCGAGTTGTTCTTCTCTTAACAAACGCAGAGGATTCACTCTTCTTTTGCAATTGCTGGCCTCTATTGCTCTACCAAGATAGAGAAACACCCGCAATGGAGATAGACAAATTTCCGCCTTCATATCTTTCACGATCAAACCAATGCCCTATACCACTTGTTGGAATGTTAGGCAGGCCCTTGATAATATCATACCACACATGGAATAGGGACTATGGAGATTCTGACTTGACACATCTATTAAAAAAAATAAAAATTGACATAATAAGCTAATTATTTTACATAAAATTCTAAATTAGTTTACTCTTTTTATCTTTTTCAAAAACATTAACTTTCTAAATAAATTGAGGATATAATAGATAAAAAAATTTTTTTTTTTTGGTTTATTAAAAAATAACAAATAAAAAATCAAAATTAAACAAGTAAAAAGAAACACAAGAATATTCATTAAGCTCATTGTATATCATTATAAAAATTACTCCCTCCGTCCACTATTGTTTGTCAGATATACTAAAAATAGTTGTTCAAAATTAATTGTCAATTTAAATAATTAAAAAACAATTAATCATTTTTTCCAATTTTGCCCTTAATAATTACATAACTACTAGTTCCAAAAAAGTAGTCATTTTAAAGTTACAAGATTACTTTAACGTGAAATTTTGCCAATTCTGCCCTTAATAATTATATAACTACTAGTTTCAAAAAATAGTCATTTTAAAATTACAAAACTACTTTAACGTGAAAAAAGTTGTTTTTACGATTTTCAAAAAGTACAAACCATTTTAATAATGATTGATAGTAGGGTTATAATAGTCAAATTACACATTATATTAAATTTTTCTTAAGAGTTGTACATGATCTTACCCTGACAAACAATAGTGGACGGAGGGAGTATGCTCTTACATAATACTTCCTCTGTCCCTAATTACTTGTTCACTTTTTCTTTTATAATCATCCATAATTACTTGTCAATTTTGATAAATCAAGAAATGACAAATTCTTTTTACCTATTATAACCTTAATTAAATGATTAATTATTTTGAAAAATGTAAAAATTTTCATCCACTTCATAATTAATAGGGGTAAAATGATAAACTCACTATGTCATTAATAATTTTCTTAATAAATATGTCAATTCAAAAGTAGATAAATAATTAGGGACAGATGAATATTATTACAAAGAGGGCTTATATATGAGTAGTCTTCTAGACTCCCACCTATTCAGTGCTTTCACACACATACTTGAATCTAGCCACATTGGTACTACAAAAGTCACCTAGATTATACAAATGATCATGCACCTAGGATAACTAAAAGACGTGTGAATCTAGACACCTAAACATTTATGTTTACTATTTTCAATAATTGAAGCTCCGGGATTACACCCTTTTTAAGTGGGATTAGTGTCGATAAAATGAATCTATATTTTGGTAATTTACCTAATTTATTTATATTTTAATAGATTGGGTGAGTGACTTTTTATATGAGTAAAATATGGGTTGATACTCATATTCAATCCATAAAACTATGGATAAAATATGAATTAGCCAAATGAGTTAATCTTCTAATTTTTATTCACTCAAAATTTATGATATTNCCTAGATTATACAAATGATCATGCACCTAGGATAACTAAAAGACGTGTGAATCTAGACACCTAAACATTTATGTTTACTATTTTCAATAATTGAAGCTCCGGGATTACACCCTTTTTAAGTGGGATTAGTGTCGATAAAATGAATCTATATTTTGGTAATTTACCCAATTTATTTATATTTTAATAAATTGGGTGAGTGACTTTTTATATGAGTAAAATATGGGTTGATACTCATATTCAATTCATAAAACTATGGATAAAATATGAATTAGCCAAATGAGTTAATCTTCTAATTTTTATTCACTCAAAATTTATGATATCACTTAAAAAAATTATAACTTCTCTTCTTTTTTATATTTTTCTATAGAACTAATAATGTTTATCTATAATTGAAAAGGTGAAGTCTTTGGCCTTCAAAAATATATATTTTAAACATACATTTCTTTTGTTAATTATAATTATATTTTTTTATTTGTTTAATTTTATATTGGATAATAAAAATAGTGTAAAATAAGTAGATCATGTATTAATATTGACATTGCTTAAAGTGCATTAAGCATGTTTTAGTCTTAAAATGAAACTATTCATTTACTTTGAAATTAAAAATATTTTTCCCTTGTTATTACATAAATTTATTTTATATTGAAAAGTTAGGATTTTTTTTTTTACTTTTATTATACAATAACACTAAATGAAGCATTTTCAACACTTTTATCTAAAAAAAGATTAAACTATTTTCTCCATGTTGAATTCTTAAGTAGAGTACTATTTAATCATGAAAATATGGGTAAACTAGTATTTTACTTAACCCATTTGTTACCCAATCAATTTCTACTCATATCAACTATGGGCGGGTTGAATTATTACCCATTTTATGTTGACCCATTTTCAACCCGCCCATTTGCCACCACTAAGTGGGATTATCAGGGAACTTTGAGGTAACAAGTTCAAAACCTTATTTGAACTATTTATACTATGGAAAAATCTTTTTGGCCAGAATGATATTTTATCTATGTTATTTTACCTTTTAAAACATTTTTACCCTTTTAACTTTAATACCTTTTAACTAAAAAATGGAAAAGAATCAGTTTATTTTAAAACAAAAAATATTATAGGATGAGTTTTAATCCTAAGGGGTTGTTTGGTAGCTGGATAAAAAATAAGTTATCTATATATTGATTTACATATAACTCATACAATGTTTGATAGGTAGAAGAAAACAAGTTATTCATGTATAAAATTAAGGACAAATTAAAAAAATGTCCATTAAGTAAAATTTCTTACACAAAAAATAGTCCACTTAAAAAATAACCCTTTATTACTGAAATTTTCCATTCGACCTTTTTTTCCTAAAAAATGGCCACGCAGCGATCTCTGCTTCTTCTTCGTCCTCCATGTTGCTTCTGCACTTCTTTGTCCTCCTTCTGCTTTTGCATCTTCTTCTGCGTCCTTCCTTTTTTTCTTCGTAAATTTGATGTACCACAAACGTGAATCATTTTGAGTAAATTTTATATCAAGACTTGAAATATCGAGAAAATTTCATATCTAAAACTTAGGACTGATTAAAAGTGATTTTGAGTTGATCGAGATTGAATAGTCAGTGTATACTTCAGTTCTCATGTATAGTTAAGTTATATTCAACTTTTTGAATATATCATAATGTATAAGTAAGCTATAGTATATAGTTAATGTATACTTTCTATGACTTTTGGCAAGCTACATTGTATATTTAATGTTTACTTTCTATGACTTTTGATTATTTTTTATGTAAACAAAACACGGTTATATTTATTGTAAATTAACAACTTATTGTATATATTTGAAACTAGCCCTAAAATTAACATGTCGTTTGATTGACAATTTAAAAATCTACATAACTAATACCTATATAAGATATGAGGGAATTTATGTATTATTTTATGCAGGATAGAAGGTGCAATAAGTAATACAAAGTACAATTGATCCCTGCATAACTAATACATGCATAAAATAATACATGATTAACTCAGAAATAATCCTTATAGTATTAATACTTGCATAACTCTAACAAGCTACCAAATGACGTTGAACTTCCCAATGACAATTTCATTGATTTGACCAAGTATATTGGATCAAGATTGGATTTTGATACATATTTAGTTGCCTTAGCTGATGGGTAACGATCCATATAATTTATTTTGAACTTCGACCGATTGACCCAAGGGGCAAGTTTAAGTTGACCACGAGTTGACTTTGACCAAAGGACATCCCAAAATTATGAGACCAATTCTCCAAGGCTAATTTGGACCCGTCAATCATGTTTTTGAATAGATTGAGGTCATCAGAGTTCATTTGAGTGGATTTGGGCGATTCAAATGAAGTAAAGTTGTGGTATTCGAGGCAAGTGAAACTCTTAACTCTTAGTTTGCGTGCTTTTCACTAGAAACATGATGTTTTACTTATGCATATTTTAAAATATCTAGTTCATGTGCGGGGAGAACATGAATTAGATTAGTCAATTTTGAAGTAAAAAAGCATAGACCGTGATGGTCCTCAGGGGCGGACCCATGTGGTATCCAGGGGTTCACCCGAACCCCCTGGGCAAAAATTACACGGTATATATAAGGTAAATTTTCTGTATTTCTGTAAATATATATACTTTGAACCCCCTCAATAACAAAGAGAATTTGATGGCGCAGTGGCAAATACCCCTGAAATTAAGTTGTACATCATTGGATTGAATCCTAGTGATAGCACTTTTTTTTTTCTTTTTCAGTTTTTTTTAGTTTTTTTTTTCTTTTTCAGTTCTGTTTTTCAAGTTTTTTATAGTATTTTTTTACTTTAAAAAATGTGTTAAAAGTTTGGTTTTAAACCCAAAAGAATTCAAGGTTTTCATTTCTTAAGGCTTATTTACACGTTTATACTTTTATTTTTCGAACCCCCTGAATGAAAATTCTGAGTCCGCCACTGATGGTCCTAGCATATGTATCTGTATTGTTGATACATTCAACAATTAATAAACTTTGTATGATATTTGTTAGTTTTTTAGCATGCATTATCACATAGTTAGTATCACACACAACTTGGGCACGGTGATATCACAAGGCTAGCTAGTAGATTGAGTAGAATTAGGTAAGACGTGTGGTTGATGGACCATGCCAGGCAAGGGAGACATGCACTAACACATCAAAGATAGGTGCCAGGCAAGGGAGACATGTACTAACACATCAAAGATAGATAAGGCATGTGGATGATGCACTGTCATCAGGCAGGTTAGAGAGGCAACCTACATCTCATGGCGATTCATTAACAATTCTATCAACTTTAGTAATTTAGTAGCATTACGTAGGATCATGATTATCTTGTGTGATTATGTTTATGATCTTTGTTGTTACTTACATACTTGTATATGATTTTATACATGTTATGCCTTGATTGCTATTTATGAACTATCAATAGTTTTCCAAAGTCTTGTCTTAGGGTTGAGATAAGGAAGCAGGTCTATAAACTATTAAACTTGTTGGATCTCTCGCCTCGCACTTGTTATTTCTGCATAGGGTCTGTTAAGGTTGGTGAAGTGGTTGACCTATAATATTTATTATGTTGCAAACATATCCAGTTGAGGTGAGTCGCCACTAAGGCTGGCAATTGGACAGGTTTTTGGCCAGTCCGGTACCGGTTGAATCGGTAAGGAATCGGTTTTATAGGGTACCGGAACAGGTACCAAAATAGAACCCGGTTTTTTATCCGATTGATTCGGTTCAACAGTCACTTTCCCATTTAATTTTTTTAAAAGATGAACGTTATTATAGCCGTTGGGCTGGGGCCCAAAACGCCTCAAATTTACCCCCCACCCCTCTCTAACCCCTTAACACTATAAATATACCCATATTCTTTCATTTAAATCACAAATTCACAAACTATTTCATTAACATCTTACAGAATCTCTCATAAATTCATAATTATTATTTTGTGATATTGACTTGGAGTTTGGATTTCGAAGATTTATTTCAAGTAAATCGGAAGCTTCAATTGGCATATGTCAATTTCAGCATTGGTTATACACCTACTTTTACATAGACGTTCGGTACATTTGTTCCAACTTTAATTTTTTATTTGTTTATTAATTAAGTTATTTTTATTTTTTTGTTATATTAACTTGCTTGTTTTTCATAATATTTAATAATTTTAAACTTGAACATGAATTCGGAAAGAAATAGTGGTAAAAGACCAATGTCGGAAAGAAAAAATAATACGGAAGGAGAAAGTAGTTCTAGTTCTAAACATTTGCCACCTAGATTTAAAAATAATACTAATGATTACTTTAAACTTAAAACTTAAATTCAATTGAAACTTTAAAGTTTCAAATTGAAGTTTTTTAATAATATAATATTATTAATTAATAATATATATTATAATTTATATAATAATTAAAGTTAATAATAATAAAAAAAATTATCGGTACACAATGATCCGGTAACAATCGGTTCCGGTCCGGTCCAAACCAATTCCTATCCTGTAACTTAGGGACCAGACGGAACCTTCGGAAAATTTCGATAAGACCCGATTCCGATAATTAAATCCGGTAATGAGGACCGGTTTCGATAAAACCGGTCCTGTTGATCCGGTCCTGTCCAATTGCCAGCCTTAATCGCCACTAGTTCATGGAAGCCCTCTTCAATCATCATCACTTATTATTCAATATTATCTTTACTTTCAAGCTACCTCTTGTACCTTGTACTCAGATATTAATAGCTCTGTGACTTAAGTTTTTTATTTGGGTACTATGGGTTATACACTATATCCAATATTGTCTTCATTTTCAAATTTATATTATATCAAACTATTGTAGTATATCTTTTGTCTTATTTATTTTACTGTTGTAAGCATTGGCATAGAGGGTTAGGGTTATGGTTTGTGGGTGTCTTGTACGACCTTGCAAGGGTAGTGGCTTGTTGGGTGCCTTGCCACGACCTAGGTGTCAAAGTTTGGGGTGATGAGAAGAGTATTTCAAAGTGAACAAGATTTCATTGAGGCAAAAATCCAGATGTACTTGGCTAATGAATGAGATAAAACACTAGTTTTTTCCACAAAATAATCCAATCGACCCAGGTGCTATAATCATATTAACAACTTATAGTGAATAGGGAAGTAGTTTAAGACAAACAAACTATTCCATGGTGAATTCCAAAGTTCTTTTGAAAATTTATAGTCAAAGACGGAACAATATAAGTCATAGGCATTTTTTATTAACAACTTTCCAGATGGAATGATTGGTTGCAAAGGAAATTTGAGGAAGATAGTTTTAGGAGTCATTCAACAGTACACAAGTGATGAAAAGATTAGGTCTAGAATATTTCACACTAAATTCTACAAAATATGCTTGAATGTGATCAGAACATACTTGATTATGGTAATACACCATTTTTATTAGACATGCCAATTTGAAAAATGTTCCAAGAGGCGAGCCGAAGAAGTATGGAGAACACATACCTATTAGTTTGATAGTGTTAAGATATTGTCAAAGAGTAGTTCAGTGTGTAAGATAATAATCAAATATTATAAGTAAAAGGCATGATCATAGGGATATGCTCTTGACCTTTTATGTCTAGCTCTTTGTATATACTCGGGGGCGGCTCAAACCCGTTGGTTGACTAAGGCAAAAATCAAACTAGAGGCCTTAAAAAAATTTAAAAATTATATATGTTTTTATTTTAAATCTATTTTTCTAGTCTTTTGAGATGCAAAGTTGTTAATAATTTTTGTGTAGTCAATCTCTTTTAATAATTCTTTTTCAATCGATAATATAGCCAAACCACTTAATCTTTCTTGAGACATTGTTGATCTTAAATAAGATTTTATTATTTTTAATTTTGAAAAACTTCTTTCTACTGAGGCGACTGTTACATTAATTGTTAACATTATTCTATAAGCAATGTAAGCATTTGGAAAAGAATCAAGTCTTTTTATTTGATTGAGTATCTCAATTAGAGTATTGTCTTCTACTTGTATGATTTCCTCAACACTTTTAATTTAGAAAATAAGTCTAAATCATCAATATCAGAGTGAGTATTCTATTTTAAGGAACATTCAAGATTAAGACAATATTTTTTTTTAATTCTCATCATCTAATGATCTCAATTTTTCTCCACTAAATAAAAAACCAAAAATATTTTCATATACTTCAAATTGTTCAAATCTATTTTTAAGTGAAAAGATGGCTTGGTCTACTATGTATAAGAATTAATCAACTCTAAATGATTCTTTAAGAGATCTTGTGATTTCATTATCATCATTCTCATCAAATTGTTTTTTTTCTATAAATTACACGCTTCTTATGAAATTCAGGTTCTATATTCATCTCTAATGCAATTTCCTTAACTGAAATTATAGCACTTGTAAATCCTTCTTCTCTATATGTTTTAAAAAAAGAAACTAAACCTCTTAATTGATCTATAGCGATATCAATATGCATATCTTTTGATTGTAAACTTTTGCTAATTGAATTTACAACAAATAATACATCATACCAAATAGTCATACCCAATAAAAATTCAAAAATTGCTAATAATTAGCTTCACTTTTAAGTTTTGGATAATAACTAACTTCTTCTAATTTAAATAAAGCATCTCTTAGTTGTAGAGTTTGAAATCTTATTGTTTTAACACTTTCAATACAACTTTCCGATCGTGTTTGTGACAATGATTTAATAGTTAAACTAGGTACACTATCTTTTAAAAATTTCCACCGCTTAGTAGACGAAGAAAATAGTGAATATATACATTGTACCACTCCAAAGAATGATATAGCTTTCATACAAGAATTAACCATATCACAAAGTACCAAATTTAGATTATGACAACCACATGGTGTATAAAATGATCTAGGATTTATATCAGGAAGTATTTTTTGCACTCTTTGGTGTTTTCCCTTCATATTAGACCCGTTATCATATCCTTGTCCTCTTAAATTATCAATATCAAGTCCAATACATTTTATTTCATCTAAAATAACTTCAAAAAGACATTTTCCACTTGTATCATCTACCTTTAAGAATTCTAAGAAATATTCTGTTACATTTATTGGAGTTGCTGAAATATCTACACTTCATATTATAAAAGACATTTGGTCTTGATGACTTGTATTTGGCGTGCAATCAAGTATGATAGAGAAATACTTTGTTTTTGTAACTTGTTCAATAATCTTGTTCTTAATTTCGCTTGTCAATAAATTTATTAATTCATTTTATATATTATGTCCAAGATAATGATTATGAATTCCATCATGTTTGATTCGTCGAATATGTTCTTGCATAAGTCGATCAAATTCTGCAATCATTTCAATAAGACTCAAGAAGTTTCCGTTATTTTCTTAATAGATTTTTTCATTTCCCCCCTAAACGCCAAATTATTTTTTCCAAGAGTTTTTAGGACAAAAATAATTCTTGACAATACATTTTTTCAATGTTCTCTATCTCTATTAATTTGGTCTTGAATGTTTTTATTGATTGTTTTGTTATTACGCAATCTAAATTCTAAATCAATCCATGAACTCATATTAATTATATGTTGGTTAGCTGTTTCATGAGTTCTAAGCTTAGAAGTAAGATCTATCCAATCTCTACTACTTTCATTAGATAACTTATTATTCTTTGCATTAAAGGTCGTATTAAATAACTTACAACAAAAACAAAATACCTTATTCAAATCTTTGGAATAAACTAACCATCTTTTTTCATGTCTTTCTCCATTTGCCAACTTTTGAAAATAATATGTAGTAGAAAAGTGTCTTAAAAATTTATCCTTTGAAAAACATGTGTCGGTAATTCTGATTGGTCCCTTTTCTACTAATAAGTCTCTTAGCTTTGTATCAACAATATTCCATTGACTAGGATCATAGATATTTTTAGGAGTATGATTATTTGATTCATTTATAAGTTTTTGATTTTCTTGGGAATCTACATCCAACTTTTCACTAATTTCCTCTCCTTCTTCTTTTTTTTGGTTTATATCATTATCTAACTCAACTTCAACTAAGTTAGTGACCTGTTCTTCTAAAGAGCATTCCCCTACCTTTTTTGATTTAATTTTAACATTATTTTCCAAAAATTTATCAAGAGCACCTTTTTGAGATTTTATCAAGTTATCGACTTTTCTTTTTCTTTTAAGTTTTGAATGACCAAATTCATATTTTCTAGTTGACATATTAAAATCTAACAAATATTTTAAACACTATTTACAATATCAAATAAAAAAATATAATAAACATAAGACACAAAATAAAAATAATATTATAAATTAGAATGATATTATCATATTCAAGAAGTATGAAGACTTGATTTCCAAAAATGAATTGGGTTGCTGTGATATATTTTTCTCTAAATTTAAAACATAAACTATATTATTTTTAAAATTGAAATTATCAATAGAACAAGTAAATTCTTAAGCTTTGAATAAGAGAGAGATGTAAGATTAGAAAAGAGAAAGAGAGAAGAAATAGAAGAGAGGAAGAGAGAAGGATAAAATAT
The DNA here is from genome assembly GCF_019186545.1 of Solanum stenotomum. NCBI lineage: Eukaryota > Viridiplantae > Streptophyta > Magnoliopsida > Solanales > Solanaceae > Solanum > Solanum stenotomum. Next base: position 35,322,831 of record NC_064291.1, on the reverse strand, counting down.
ATAAAAATAAAATTAGAAAAAGAATAAGGTAAAAAAAAAAGATAACTTGTACAATTAAAAAAAAGTACACATTACTTTTTTATTGGAAATGTAAAAAGTAATAATCATATCAAATCACCTCATTAATCCCGTTTGGATTTGGACTCTTAGTTCTAATTTTTTTTTTAGTTTAATCCTAACTAACAAACTAAAAAATGGGCCCCCCTAAAACTGGGGGCCTAAGGCCAAAGACTTTTCTTCAACCTTTACCAGCTGCCCCTGGATATACTCTAGGTGTTATTTGTCATTTTAATTATGAAGTAAAATACACTTGCATCATTATCATGGTATCAGAGCCTCTGTTGTTTTTTAGAGACTCAAGTTGCCTTTCAGGTGACCATCTCGATAGATCTTTCGGTGACTATTTGGGTATCTTCTTTTACTATAAGCCACTTCGGCAGATTTTTTCGGCCATATCAAACTTTCATTCCAAGTTTGGGAAGGTCAATCATTCATTCTAGTCTTACCCATCACATCTCCTTTAATCTTTGGTAATTGAAATAGTTTTCTAGCAAAAACAATCACCTCATAGGTTGTTTCTTCCTTCTTCTTTTTTCGGCAAATTTCTGATTCAGTTCAGATCTGGAAAGGTCTCAACCAGATCTCAAGTCATCAAGAGGAATTTTTTTTTCTTCTATTTTTTTGTTTCAAGTTCTTTTCACCAAACACTTTTTTGCTAAGTTGCTGGGACTCTTCACTTTTGGTGTCACACTTATGTTGACATGGCATGGGTGTGGGTGTAGGATCATTGTCCAATTTGGTTAACTAATTTTGGGTACTTTGACCAAAATCAATGGGGAAAGTCTAGACAGTTTTAATATTTTTTTATAATCAATACATAAGCTAAGATGAAATTGAAGAAAATGGAATACCTTTTATATAGAAATTTCTATGTCACTCTTTTTTCTTGAATCTCTTTCCAGGATTCTCGTCAAGTTTTCCACAAAATATCTCATAATTTAGGTTTTATAACTCTATTTTTAGATATTTTAATTTTTTGGTGAATAGCCGCACCCGTATCCATACATGGATCCATATCCCCGAATCTCAAAAATTAAATGTGGTTTATGGGACAAGATCTTAAATGACCCGAAGCGGACCCTTGGTATTGGCATGCTACTAATGAACTAATCTGACATTTTATGATATGTGAGTAGAAGTTGAAACTTAGTTAATTGATACATGTAAGTATGAGTAAAATAGTAAAAAAGTCCATGAAACTGAGAAACTAATGTCTGAATAAAGCCTCTATGATATGAAATTAAAGAAATTAATCTGTCGGGACGTGGCCTCCAACTACCTTAAAACAAATAATAGAATTAATGATAAGTCTAACAACTATCTAATCCATGAAGTCCCCAGATAAGGACTCGCCAACTTCTGACAGGAATGCATCAACTTGTCTAGCCACGAACGCCCAAATTTACTTCATAGAGGATGCAATGCAGAGAAAAGTATGTGGTCAATATGTGAAATGTACTGAGTATATAAGATGTAACCGGACATAATCATAAAGTAACATAATATAAATGAGGCATCTTGAAACCTGTGTAACAAAATTCAATGATGATACAAGTACATAAAATTAATAATAGTTTTACTGGGGAGTTTCTTACAACTGACAAACACCATTTGAGTTGATGACGTTCAACTTATGATCCCAGTTGGATGAGCTTCCCTATACCTTAGCAGAGTATAAAACTTGTTTATCTAATGTGGATCTTCTAACTAAGCCTCAAAGGGCTAAAGGATTTGACTGTCAAAGTGGCATGCCTGCGGTGACATGTAGTTATGGGACCTGGATTCTCTAAACCCGCGTCTTCTTGGTGCTAAATAATTCTCCCAAAATAATATACTTATATGATATGCTCATAATTTGATAAGCTACATGTCTGTCTGAATAAAGGGTGAGATAAAGCTCAAACTTTCTAAAATATATCTTTCAAAATCATGTTTATAACTTAAATCATGAGAAGGTCTCCTAGAACTTGCATAGCTCGTAGATATTCAAAAATAATTTTCATGATAGCATAAAGACTCTAAAATCTGTGTTGAAATATAAGCTTCATGAAATCATAACAATGTCATGTCAATAACTCACCTTATTACTAAGTATAAAAAGGAGTACAATAATCAAGGATCCATAACCATGAGTAAATAATCTAAGAAAACATGTGATTCGGGTCATAAATGTGATGAATTCAAAAGTGGGTTTGATAACCCTACTATAAAATTAAGTTCATGAAGATTGAGAAATCTTGGACATGAGGATGGAAGGAATTCCTCATTGAAGTTTTACATACCTTGAATCACTTGATCAATTGAAACTCTGACTTTAAGAGGAACCCCAAAAGTCTCTTCTTGAACTTTAAGATGAGTTCTTATTTTCACTAGATATGAAAGAAAAGATTTGATGTTAGAATCTTGTTATGAATTCGTGATTAGAGATTGAGATTGTTTTAGAAATACTTTAGATACATGGGAGGAACATACCTTGATGTTGGAGATGGAGAAGAGAGAATTTGAGAGAAAATAAATCCTAAATCTTTCAAGATGAATTATCTAGTGACCTATCAACTTAACTTAATAAATAAGGTAACTTAATACTAAGGCTTCTGGAAAAATGGTCTGCGTGGTGCGCCCATGCTACCAGGCGAGCGGAGTGCACGACCAATTTAATAATAATACGGCTTTTAGAAAAATGGCCTGGTGCGGTGCGCCCACACTACCAAGCGTGCGGAGCACACAACCAATTTGATAATACCGATGCTACTGGAAAAATGGCCTGGCGCAGTGTGCCCACGCTACCAGTCACACGGAGCGCACGACCAATTTGACGTTTCTTTAGTAAAATGCAAATAATGTTTTACTCAAAAGTCGGATTGACAAATGGTTGGATGCATTGGAAAGAAGACTCGTACACCTTTAATTTGATAGGTCAAGGGTCACCTAACTCCTCATTTTCCGAAAATATGTTTGAAGTTGACCCTTGTAAGAGCTCATGCAAAAAATTTAGCCGATAGAAATGCTTTGAACTTAACTTGGTGTTTGAGGTCCCTTACGACCCTTAGACTCATTCAGCACACTTACTACACTTAGTAAAGGACCTTAACATGCATGTACAACATATAAATCACCGGGTTCAAACCTATACACATATGGAGGATGGTTTGAATCTTTGCTTAGAAGTTGCGGGGTGTTACAAACACCAAAATGAAAAACCGGATTAGTTTGGTTTGATTCAATTTTTTTATTTTTCGATATTTATGCCCACCCCTAGAAAGAACTTAATATTTCTATCCCCTCCTTTTAAAGAAAGACCTTGAATTTTTGCCTCCAAGATATTTCATCATTTTTATTCAATTATTCATATTCCATGGTAACTGCAGCCCTCCTAAGTTGTCTCCTCTTCTGTTATAATTCTGGGCTCATTTGGTGTGAGAGATAAAATAAATAGTCCTGGGATAAAATTTAGATGTCTTGTTTGGTTGACCTGTTTGGAATAACTTATCCACCATTTATAGCATAGTGATGAGACAAGTTATCCCATATACATGGTGGAATAAGTTATCCCATGATAGCTAATCATGAGATAACTAGTTCCCAACCAAATAACAACAATTTCTTCATTTGAGAGCCCAAATCTCCATGTTCACTCATACTCTATTCCTTAAGCTTAGTTATTAAAGCTATTTAGCTTATAAGCCAGTATAAAGTGGGGTCTTCCAGTGAAGTTGAAAGAATTCCACCATTCTCTAATTCTATCCGTGAATCCTTCAAAACCTAGTCACCAATTTTCAAACTTGAAATAATTTTTGTTCATGTTCCAAGAACCACCCTGCAATGCTAGTGGAGTGTGATCCCACTCTTCAGAGATCAAAATCCTGTCAATCCTAGAGGCTATTACTTGGTTATCCCCTTTAAACCAGGCGTGAAAGTGGCATACTCCGGTTAAAGAACAATAAGGTTTTAGGGGTCGTTTGGTAGGCCGCATTAGAAGAAATAGTCCATGTATTATGTAAGGTATTATTTAGTACCATGTTTGGTATGAATTTGTGCCTATGTATAACTAATCCATGGATTAGTAATACCTCCTACATGGTATTATAAGATGTATTACTAATACCTTCCATTTGGAGGTATTAGTAATACATAGGATATAGTACCATGTGATAAGTCTATGTAAAGACAAAAATATCCCTCAAATCATTTTAATTTATTTGTTTATTTTCTTGATTTTATGATTTATATTTGCACTAGTAAATTTATTTAAATAAATTAGCTTACAAATTATTTAGAGAGAGTTGTTACACACACACGTACGCGGGCGCATGCACGCATGCTCGCACACACAAATATGTATATTTGCGTGATTTTCTAATTATTTGTATTTTGAACAACTTAAAAATTACATACACATTATAACTACCACTCGCAATTTTTATGTGTAAATGTAGATGGTTTATTCAATTTTACCATTGTTGACCGTTTTTTCTATTTTAAAAGTAGATGGTTTATCTTTTTTAAATTGAAAAATGATTTTGTGAGTGATTAATTTATTAAGATGACAATTATTTATCATCAAATAATTCAAGTGAAAAAATAGCAAATATCACAACAAAATTGTTCTTCTCATAGCTAGTTAGAATGTTATAAAAAATATTGTCCGACAATTATCTACCTTGACCCAATTACATAATAATTCAAGAATATAATTGGAAAGAAGTTTTTTATAGAGTTTTAATCTAAACACAAGATGAGGTTGGAAAAAATGAACCAAACACTTGATAAAAAATAAACCCTGCACTATTAATCCTTGCATTACTAATCTCTGCGTTATTATTTTTTGTACCAAACGACCCATTAGTGTACTACTGAATTAAAATCCTTGTCAAGCTGAGTTTGAAAATCCATGAGAAAATAAACTAGGTTTTCCACTAGGATACTTTAATATCCTAGAGAAATCCATCTATTTTTATTTTTTGGGGATAATCGAGAAATCCCCGAGGGCCACTGGTGCACAGTTCAAAGCTCGATGGGTGATGTGCCGCCCATTTTTAAAAAATGAACTTGCATTGTAGCTGCCACTAAAGAAAAGCAAGATTCACAAGTATGAACTCTTGTAAAATTTTCTTTTCCCTGAGCGCGCCACTTTTTTAGCAAAGGTTATCAATAGGAATGCAAAAAGAGTATAAAGACAACTAGTCAGGAACAAAGTATTACCTCGGCCACAGTTACATCATTTCCAATAGGTTCGTCACTGGAAGTGAACATCCTACCACTGTCAACTTTCGCCAACAGTTTCTTCGCGTGCTTTCTTAGCACCTGAAGAAACTTGTCGTTCAGATAAAAGATATAGAAGCGAATAACTATGACAGCCCAAAAAGAACCAAGGGATAACTCTTGAATCTTGAAAACGCTATCAATATAACAAGATCCTGTCACTGTTACAATGACTTTATACCACTTATGTTAGGTTGCCAATATCAACAGTTTGTGTGAGTTAAAAGATGATCAGATAGCATTACTTTCCTCTTCTGTATTCTCTTTCCGAAGAAATAGCAGGGATATCACAGCTAGTAAAAAGTCCATGATGAATTAACGAGAGACATGATATAAAACTACTGATAATCATTACTGAAGACTCTTTCAAAATTCCAAAGAGCTTTAGATACTGACCAACATCTCATCTTTCTTGGGAGCTGGAACTATTTTAACATCTTCAACTTCTTCACGTTGGTAAATCTGGCAGAGAGGCAGCATATTTGAAGAAATGTGATCAGTATATAAAAAGAAATCACGGAGAAAACTAATGTCATTTTACTTTATTCACAAATGGCGCGTGCCACTTACAGTGTGAAGGCCAACGGGACAAATGAATAGAATGCTTTGTTGAACGTAAACATGTCAGGGTATACCACATATTCAACACAGGAAAATTAACATATTTGTCCCAAATTACTCTGCCTTTTTAAATGTAGGTACACTAAGATATTTGTTTATTATGTGAAATAAAAAGTGAAATAATATGCAGAGGAAGAAAGAAAAGAATCCACTTCCTTTCCTGACTATGGTATGCCCAAAAATAAAAGTGCAACTCATAACACGAATTACCAGTGACCTCTACGCTACATATGTGAGCCTTATGTGCATGATTTGTTAGTCTTTTCAAAAGAAAGAATCGATCACATCTAAATCTTCAAAAGGTTAAGGGAACACCAACTGAAGATGAAGCTGAAAAAATGTGCATTCGCGATCAAGCAGAGGCCATAAATCATTAGGGAAATAGCATTGCTATTTTGACCTGATCCATATTACTTAAGCCTACTTTTTCTTCTAGATAAGTAACGAGCAGCCGAAAATTCTTGTCCCAATTGTATTTTTAAAAGACCCAATGTGCAAGTGTTGCAGAAGTTTCTCCTTCTCAATAAGTACAACGGATGTGGGAAAATTAATGTCATTCAAATTCCTACAGGATATGAATTGACATATTTTATCTGTTTGCAGATGAAAAACATGTATTGTTATGCTAATATCAGTGTTATCAAAAGTGAAAAGTGCAAAAGAGCTCTAGGATCCATTGTGGCTTAAGTGCAAAGCAAATAAAGCGTGCCCTTTACTGAAAAAACACAAATGGAGAAAAAAATACCAATATATATGTATAGTCTAAGACTAATAATTATAAGCATGAATAACAAATATATGGACATATAAATTGAAAAAAAAATCTGATAAAGTGAAATATCAATTGTTTAGTATCGCCTCATTAGTAAGGAAAAGTATGTCTTAGAGCCTTGATAATGACACTAAAATGAAGCACTCAACACATGTAGAGCCTCGTTGCAGGACTTTGACAACACTAGCTAATGTTATAGTAACAAGTATGACATGGGCGGAGCAGCTTTACCTGCATTGCAATTGTACTAAAAGAAATGATGCACATAAACGGCTACTAGATTTACGTGACATAGATGGCGTCCGTAGACCGTAAATACCCATTTTTTGCACTATTCTACTCCTTAACTTCTCATTATATGATTAGTATGGTTTGATCTATGGTGTAAGCTTTCGGGTTGTATAAAAGTGGTTGTCAGTCGTGTTGGCCTCATTGTTTTGTTGCTTAATTGAGGGCAGTGGCCTGTTGGCCTTTTTCATCACCATATATCATATATCATATATCATATATCATATATCATATCATATCATATTTTTACTAAAAGTGGGAAGCTCCCAGTGTAAAGTTGAATTACCACTTTATCCTTATACTAAATTATAATGTTATAAAAATATTTAATTAATTAAATATTATCATATCATACTATTATTAAATTTATATTACTTTATGTCAGCATACTATTTAATATGAAGGAGCTTGTCACTTTCTGCAACCTCATTTTATAAGACAGAAAGGGAATGTGAAAAATATTAATAATCATGGTTTAATACTTCAATTGTGCTTAAATGTAGGGTATGCGGTAATATTCATTTTTTCTCAATGATCTGCATATAACAAATATTAGAAGAGGTATATATATATGATTTCTGGACACATATTGAATGGTAAATAATGACTATACAAAGCTGTCATTTGGAAGTTGGAAAGAACATTTTATCAAAGGTTAAGGCTTTTCGTCTCCAACACTAAAACTTTTGATTTTCTGTAGTTAACAATTACCTAACTTAATTGATAATGAATGATCTTATCTAATCCATTAAATTATTCTCAATGATCAACTTATATAAATGAATTCATAAATCAAGAATATGTATAACTCTCTCCATTAGGAGAAGCAGTGAGGAAATATACAAATTTATCGAGTAAGTTCCTTTTTCAGCTTTGTTATTTTCTGTGAAAGTGTTCATAAAAATATAGTATTCTTATTTATATAATATTATATGAGTTTTAAGTTTTATAAAATATCAATGTTTCTTATATGAGTTAAAATCAAACTGATGTACTGACATAGAAGTGTTAGAGATTGACTTTTGGTCTTCTTATATGTCATGCATTTACCATTAGCTTTGAATCTTTGCTTAGTTTGAAGTTGTTTGAAACTTTAATTTTTAATGCCTAAAATTTGCTGAAGTTGGTAAAAAAAAAAGTGGATAAGTGAAAAGAATAGGTATTCACATATAATATTTTGGTGATTTATGTTTATTGATGTTTTCCTAATTATATAATTATAAGTGGATGAATGAAGCTACTCTAACCGTTGAAATCGACGATCAAAACAACAAAGTGGAATACACATCAAGAACATTACTTATGAAAGAGTATCATGTAATTTCTAAATACATTAAATGTTGCTCAAAATATAATTCATTATATATTTTACCTACCTAGATAAATTTAGTTGTTGAATTTTGTAGTTTCAAATAATATTTAATCATCTATTGTTCAACGAAGAAGTCATTCAAATATAAGTTGACTATTCATCTATTTCAACTTACACTTTTTCACTTTATTCTATTATTCATATCATACTAAAAGTGGAAGAATTTTAGGTAAAAGTTAGATTAAAATTTTATCCCTAAATTAAATTTAAATGTTGTAAACTATTTAATAAATTAAATATTAAATAGAAAATCATCATATTAGTACACGAATCAACCACCATAAAGTAGGGCAGTTCAAAATCAAACTGAAACCGATGATTCGAACTGATAATTTGGTTATTGGGTCAATGGTTCGGGTTAATGGTTTAACGGTTCAGGTCTCGGTTTACTATAAACTTTTTATCAGCTTATCGGTTTGGGTCTCGGTTTGACCATATTTCTAGTTGGGTGCCCCGTTAACCCGATAAGAAGTTTAATTAATTACATTTATATCACTTAAGGCCTTAGGCACTTTTAGCCTTTAGGATTTACACTTCACTCTTCAGACTCTTTACAGTGACTTAATAGTTGACATTCAAATTTTACAATAATATTCCAAAGCTGCGACATCACTCATTGATTCACTGTCATTGCTCCCACGCCAACGTATATTGAATATCATTCTCTAAGTGTCTAAATTGAGGTTCAAATGGTTGGTTCCCTTACTTTAAGTCTTTGTTTTTTTCTTCTTATTACAATGACTGAATTAGTGAGATATGCCTTCAATATTGCAATACTACAATCTGAGATGAAAAAGTTTTTATTAGTAATGGTATCATGATCATTAATGGTTTTCATTAGTAGTGCTGTAATGGTTTCTCTTTATAGTTCATATTGAAATTGGCTTGGTTGTTATGAGGAATCCTTTTGAGTTTGCCAGTTTGGGCAATACTGACATCTCTTTCCAGGTTAATATGAAATTTTATTAAGTGTTTTATATAGTAATGGACTAACAGGAAAAAATTTATCAGTGACTATTGGCTATTGCATACCGTTAATTAGTGATTAGTCAATTAGTAATTCTCAATGAAAATTGTGTGAACTGTTAACGGTTAACTCGATAATCAAACCGATAACGATCACTAACTGATAAACTGATATCTTAATGGTTCCATAACGGCTTAGCATGATTAGAAACCGATAACCAATAAGTAACACCGGTAAATTTTAAAATTGAACTGAATCGAACCAAACAAACCTATTTGTAATCATTTAAAATTTATTAAATATAAATTTATTAAATGATTCAGATTATATTAAATTCATGAAGATATTAGTCCAAATAAATATTATGGATTAATATAATTGAGTTAATTATTTAAATCCAATAAACATGTATTTAATTAAAGCGCACTCCATAAAACCTATATGTCATGCCACTTAAATCTGATTGGCCAAAGGGAATCGTGTTCCAATCACGACTCCTCTATTTTAAAACTATAAATAAGGGTCCTCATAATTCAGAAAAGGGACCAACAATTCTAACAAGAAGCTAGAGAAAGCTCGTGATCAAAAGCTGCAAATTTCTCTACAGGCTACAAGTTCAAGAATTCAAGCGTTCAAGTTCAAGAACGATCAAGATCAAGACCACCGGATTCATGATCAAGCTCGATAAAGCCCTTGAATTCAACTAGAAGTCACGATCAAGATAAAGTTCAAGTTCAAGTTCATCTTAGATTCAAGAACAAGCTCCAAATCCCTTGAATCCAAGTTCAAGTTCAAGAACGATCAAAATCAAGACCACCATATTCAAGATCAAGCTCAAAGCCCTTGAATTCAACTAGAAGTCAAGATAAAGATAAAGTTCAAGTTCTAGTTTATCGAAGATTCAAGAACAAGCTGCAAAGCCCTTGAATCCAAGATCAAGTTCAAGTTCATCGAATCCACAAATCAAGATCAAGACTACAAGATTCAAGATCAAGCTCGAAGCCCTTGAATTCAAGTATAAAATCAAGATCAAGATCAAGTTCAAGTTCCAATTCATCAAAGATTCAAGAACAAACTCAGGCCCTTGAACCCAAGACTAAAGTCCAAGAACAAATTCAAATTCAAGATCAAGCTCAAGAGCCCTTGAATTATATCCAAAAAGGCGAATTCAGAGGAATCATAGAGATTGTAACACTCACACTTTCAATTAATAAATACAATTGTTGCGATAATTTTCGTTCTTGATTATTATTTTCTTGACGCGAATTTTATTGTCTACAAATTCTGGCACGCCCAGTGGGATAATCTCTACCTCTCATCTAAATTTTCAAGTATCAAAGAATATCAAAATGATTTCGAAGAGCAACTAGCAAGCTTGACAAAAGCGATTGAAGTCTTTACAAAGTGTGCACACGAACAAGATTCTAAACTTCCAAAGCTAACAAATAAGATGGATAACATGATTGAGAGAAAATCGAGTCAAGCACCTCTGAAGCTTCCTGAAATTCAAAACAAAGGAGAGTCTTGCATAAAGCAAACAAAGAGCAACGAAATTAATCTCTCCGCTGAAGGTTTGATTCCAATTGATCAATTGAAGGACTTTATCATAGAGGTTCTCGAAGACAAATCTGAGTCTTCATCAAAATTTTCTCCCACATATTCAAAGTTTTATACACAAATGATTGATAACTTGAAAATGCCTAAGGGCTAGTAACCTTCTAAGCTTCAACAATTTGATGGCATAGGAAATCCCAAACAACATATAGCACACTTTATCGAGACTTGCAATAATGTTGGGACGTATGGTGATTATCTCGTTAAAGAGTTCGTTTGATCTCTCAAAGAAAATGCCTTTGATTGGTACACAAATCTCGAACCTATTTCTATAGATTGTTAGAAGAAGTTAGAGCAAGAGTTTCTTAATCGTTTCTATAGCACAAGACATGGCATTAGTATGATTAAACTTACAAAGGCTCGTTAAGGTGAAGATGAGCTAGTTGTTGACTTTTTCAATCGATGGAGATGTTTGAGCCTCAACTACAAAGATCATCTTAGTGAAACTTCTAGCATTGAAATGTGCATCCAAGGCATGAATTGGGGTCTTCACTACATCTTGCAAAGAATAAAGCCCAATACATTTGAAGAGTTGGCAAATCGCGCACGTGACATAGAATTAAGCATGAATTTAAGAGAAGATCAATGATCTCCTATTTGTGGACCTCACGAAGAGGAAGATATAGAAGAACTCCAAAGTGGGAGCAAGTCCGCATTCGAAGATGACTTTGAAGAGTCAGTGTATATCAAGGTGCTCCTTAACACATGAGCTTAAACTACAAGTTAGAACGCTCCTCATCGCATGAGTCCAAACTGCAAGCTATAATGCTCCTAGATGCACGAGCCTAGACTGTATATCACAAAGCTTTTCAAATTAGAGTTAAATCTTCAAGTTACAACGCTCCTCATCGCATGAGCCTAAACTTCAAGCTATAATGCTCCTAGACGCAAGAGCCTAAACTGTATATCACAAAACTCTTCAAATTTGAGCTAAATCTCTAATTTTGAAAGCTCTTTAAATTTGAGCTAAATCTCAAAGTTACAAAGGTCTTCAAATTAGAGTAAAATCTTCAAGATGAAATGTTCCTTGAAATACGAGCTTAAACTGTATGTCATAAAACTCTTCGAATTTGAGTTAAACCTTTAAGTTGAAATGCTCATTGAAACATGAGTTTAAACTATATGTCACAGAGCTCTTCAAATTTGAGTTAAATCTTCAAAATTGAAATGCTCCTTGAAACACGAGCTTAAACTGTGTGTCACAAATCTCTTCAAGTTTGAGTTAAGTCTTCAAGCTGAAATACTCCTTAAAACATGAGTTTAAATTGTATGTCACAAAGCTATTCAAATTTGAGTTAAATCTTCAAGTTGAAATGCTCCTTGTAACACGAGCTTAAACTGTATGTCACAAAGCTTTTCAAATTTGAACTAAATCTCCAAGTTATAATGCTCCTTAAAGTACGAGCCTAAACTACATGTCACTCCTGGCCTGCAAGAGTATAAATTGTGTACGACGCACCTTAAAAAAATCATTCACTCTCCCACAACTACATTGTGACTTGATCCTCTTCATTGAGGTACGTAGGTACTTAGAACCATATTCTAAGTTCAGTTGCATGAGTGTAAAAGAAAACCACATGTTCCTACTTGATCCATCACATGAAAGTTAAGGCTATAAGTATTTTATTTTATTTCATCAAACTTCATACTTGAACGAAGTATTGATAAGTCAATAGGGGGCAAACCCTTATAAAATTTGAGATTCTTTAATAGTATGCTTGAAGTCTTTAGATTTAGTCAAGTTTGCAAGTTGAAGTTTTCAAATCCTCCAAGTATGCAAGTTGAAATCTTCAAATCCTCTTAGTATGCAAGTTTAAGTCTTCAAATCCTTCAACTATGCAAGTTGAAGTCTTCAAATCCTTCAACTATGCAATTTGAAGTCTTCAAATCCTCCAAGTATGCAAGTTGAAGTCTTCAAATTCTCCAAGTATACAAGTTGAAGTATTCAAATCTTCCAACTCTGCAAGTTAAAGTCTTCAAATTTGTCAAGTCTGCATGTTAAAGTCTTCAAATCCTCCAAATATGCAAGTTATTAAATTTTCATGCCTTAAGGTGGACGTTATTTGTGGGACTCTACAAGATGTGTTCAATTAAAATTAGGACTTTAATTGGTTGATGTGGTATTTTTCTGTATCGGTGATGTATCCTAATTAACTATGGAAAGGTGCAAAATATATATAAAATTGGGGTTGGGGGAAATTGCCCCCTCCTTTTTCTAATTAGTTGACATGGTCAACAAGCGGGCATAGACGTTAATTATGTGGCCATTCAATTATTTACTCCAATTTAGCCACTCGAATTATGTTGGGTGGTATGCCAATTAAATATATTTAAATTACATGGTATATAATTATTGTGTAATTAATGCTTCAAGCCTAGTCTTCAAAAGATAAAATATCCTGACAAGTCTTGAAACAAGGGTATTTGTAATCATTTAAAATTTATTAAATATAAATTTATTAAATGATTCAGGATATAGTAAATTCATGAAGATATTAGTCCAAATAAATATTATGGATTAATATAATTGAGTTAATTATTTAAATCCAATAAATATGTATTTAATTCATAAAGTCCGCTCTATAAAGCTCATATGTCATGTCACTTAAACCTAATTGGCCGAAGGATGTTCCAATCACAACTCCTCTATTTTAAAACTATAAATACGGGTCCTCATAATTCAGAAAAGGGACCAAGAATTCTAACAAGAAGCTAGAGAAAGTTCGTGGATCAAAAACCGCAAATTTCTCTACAAGTTCAAGAATTCAAGAATTCAAGCATTGAAGTTCAAGAACGATAAAGATCAAGACCACTGGATTCAAGATCAAGCTTGAATCCCTTGAATTCAACTAGAAATCAAGATCAAGATAAAGTTCAAGTTCAAGTTCATCGAAGATTCAAGAACAAGCTTCAAAGCCCTTGAATCCAAGTTCAAGTTCAAGAACAATCAAGATCAAGACCACCAGATTTAAAATCTAGATTGAAGGCCTTGAATTCAACTAGAAGTCAAAATCAAGATAAATTTCAAGTTCAAGTTCATCGAAGATTAAAGAACAAGCTACAAAGCCCTTGAATCCAATATCAAGTTCAACAAATCTACAAATCAGGATCAAGACTACAACATTCAATATCAAGCTCAAAGCCCTTCCATTCAAGTATAAAGTCAAGATCAAGATCAAGTTCAAGCTACAAAGGCCCTTGAACCCAAGATTAAAGTCCATGAATAAATTCAAAATTCAAGATCAAGCTCAAGATCCCTTGAATTATATCTGAAAAGGCGAATTCAGAGGAATCATAGAGATTGTAACACTCGCACTTTAAATTAATAGATACTATTGTTGCGATAATTTTTCATTCTTGATTATTATTTTCTTGACACGCATTTTGTTGTCTACACCTATATTATATTCTTTTGTTATATATAGATATTTGTATTAATGTGAAGTATCATACATAAAATTTATTATCACTAACTCTCAATTATGTGAATATATTTAACTCGCACCACTAATTATATTCATTATGGTTTTTAATCACACCATCATCCTCACATATGATCTCAAATGGATTAATGTCATACTCATGACAACGCTTTGTGTTCCTCAATCTTACCCTATAAATAGTGACATTTGACACAATATTACACGTACTTAAAACAGTTGAAAAAAAAGAAGAGAAAATTTATATGCTCTCTTCTCTTGTCTCTTTTTATTTGTTTTATTTAGTGTTATGTTTCTAGTTTGTTGTTATTGTACAACTTTCTATTTTGTTTTTGTTATTATAATTGAGAATTTACAGTGATTTGTTACTTTGTATGCATTAGCCTAGTATGTGATATTTTAGTATCCCCATTTGAATATTGTATTTGTACAATAGTTAGTTATTTTTACTTTATTCACTATTAGTCAATTTTATAATTAAGGATATTCTTTTTATTACGAAGATATATGTACTTTCTATTGTAAAAATAATGGATTTTTTTTAGTAAATATCAATAGATTTGAAGTAGATGAAATATATCATTTGCAATACAAAATTTAAATGACCTTTTTGTCACGACCTAGACCGTCGTGATTGACACCCACACTAACCATCCGGTGTGAGAACCATTACTACAACTCAAACAAGCAACTAAATAAAAATCTAAGGCAATTAAGTTACGGAAGCAAGTTAATTAACTAAACAAATGTGGAATAAACAACCTAGAACCTGAAAGTCAATGTGACCAAAACATCTAAACAAATTATCCAAGTCTAAACAAGAAGGGATACATCCCCAAACTAATGAATTAATCAACTAACTAGAACAAATATCTAAGTCCGGAAATGATGGACATAAATGAAAGAGAATCCCATGGCTTCTCGGAAGAATTGGCTCACCCTTGAATTCGAAGTGACGATCACTGATCTTCTAAGTGAGGTCTGTCAATAGTCGCGTGAAGATGCCCTGTACTCAACAAAAATAAGAGCAAGTGCAGAATCAGTACACAACCACAGTGTACTGGTAGGATCACACGACCATCCCACTAGTGCAACATAAGCAAGTGAAACAACAAAATAATCACATACATATATATAAACATATACAACATCATCAACATGAAGAATCAACAACGCATTTCACATTTATCATCACATCATTGGTCCTCTCATGGAACCCAAACCCAAACAGTCAGCATGCCGAAACGTTGCAATCCGATCCAATTCACACACCACAATCACAAACACAAGTACATCATCAAGATCATACATTTAAGTCATGATTTCATGGCAATGATATTCATCTATCTCACTTATAACAAGTGTGATCAACATTGCAACATTCATACATATACACGTATCATAATGAAGCAAGAACAAGCATACATCACACAAACATAAAATCACAACCATCACCTACCTCGAAATAAGCTTGAAACCCTAAGAAACTTGATCCTTCCCTTTCCGAATTCGTTTGGCTTGTTCTTAGTCTACAAACATTCAATATAATACGAAAATCAATAAATAATCACTAATTACCCAAATTACTAACAATTCTATGAACCCTAGATCATACCCATGATCCCAATTATCCAAATTAGGGTTGTTTCCATCATAGAATCTATAACAAAACCCTCCCCCATCAATATTCACCCATTCTATTACGTTCTACGGATAAAAAAATAGATTCAGGGAGTAAAAAGCTTACCTTTAGTCTCAAGAATGGTGAAAAACGAATAGAAATCGCATGGGGTTCGTTCCTTAGGTCTAAAATGCATAATGAGGTCGTTTAGGGGTTTATTAATGACTTTAATTCGCATTGGACCCGCCACAGCGGCGACACCAGAGAGACAATAACTCCCGCCAAAGCGACATTCTTGAACCAGTGAGCTATTCGTCTTTCACCTTCGATTTTAAGTCTCGTCGTACCCGTCACAGCAACCCTAATCCCGTTGTAGCGGCTTCGCCAGAGTGGCCAAACCCAGTGCCAAAGCGGCCAAAATGAAACAGAGAACTATTTAAAGAATTCCAAAATTCCCTTTCACAACACACTTCTAAGACACTCAAAAAATACCTTTTGAGCTAAGATTGATTACGGGAGTTCTACTCGCTCGAATTCAGTTCTGTAAAGTCGTACGGATTCCTTAACAAGTTAGCTATCTACTCATGCAATCAAAACCATAATTACTCCACCCGATTGTTTCCAGATTTCCTACACCTTGGTGACTATGATTTTCTCCAAATCTGGACAAGGTTGGGAAAATTCAAATACTACGAAAAAGTTTTTTCAGCCCCAAATTTTTCCCCGTTAGTAATTCTATAATGACGGAACCCGGTCATTACAATAGATACCAATTTACTTATCACTCGTCCCCGAGTGATAAAGCTTAGAAAAATAGGCTAAGGAAATAAAGATGTAGTACCTAATGCGACGAAGAATAGCAATCGGTTCCTCCTCATATTGGGGGTCCTCAACTTACGCATATCACGATCAAGAATAGCAATCGGTTCCTCCTCATATTAGAGGTCCTTGTCTAGCACAATTGAGTCCCACTTAATGATATAATCTCTATCACCATGATATCTCTTCAACATAGAACATGAAATACCGGATGAACACAAGATAGATTAGGGGGTAGAGCCAATCTATACGCCACTGGCCCTACACATTCAAGAACCTCAAAGGGACCAATATATCGCGGACTTAACTTGCCCTTCTTACCAAATCTCATCACCCCTTTCATGGGTGATACCTTAAGAAGAACGTTCTCACCAGTATGAAATTCCATGTCTCTTACCTTATGATCCGCATACTTCTTCTGTCTACTATGGACTACTAGAAGTTTAGCTTGAATACTCCTCACCTTATCTTGAGCATCCTTCACTAAATCAATTCCCATAGGTTTCACATCTCCAACCTCGAACCAACCAATGGGTGATCTACATCCCCTCACATATAATGCCTCAAATGGTGCCATATCAATACTGGAGTGATAACTATTATTATAGGAGAACTCACACAAATGTATGAATTTATCCCAATGCCCTCCAAAATCAATCATACATGCTCTCAACATGTCTTCCAACACTTGAATAGTCCTCTTAGATTATCCATCCGTCTGTGGATGAAAGGTTGTACTAAAAGTGAGTTGCATGTCCAATTCATCATGCAATTTCATCCAAAACTTGGAAGTGAATTGGGTACCACGATTTGAGATGATAGAGAGGGGCACCCTATGCAGCCTCACTATCTATTTCACTTACACTTTAGCGAATTGTTCAGCATTATAATCTATTCTGATCGGAATAAAATGGGCTGACTTGGTCAATCTATCAACCACTACTCAAATAGAATCGAACTTCCCCAAAGTCTTGGGATGGCCAACCACAAAATCCATAGCTATTATTTCCCACTTCCATTCAAGAATTGGCATTTTTTTGAAGTAAACCTGCAGGCCTTTGATGCTCATATTTCACTTGTTAGCAATTTTGACACTTCGCCACAAACTCCACTATGTCTTTCTTCATGCCCGACCGCCAATAAATTTGTTTCAGATCTCTATACATCTTGGTCACACCCGGATGAATAGAATATCACGAACCATGAGATTCTGCCAATAATTTTTTATCAAGCCATCAACTCGAGGAACACAAATCCTCCCTTTAACACTAAGTACACCATCCGCATCAAGAGTGGTCTCTTGTGCCTTACCATTCGCCATCTTCTCCTTAAGTTCGTTCAAATTTTCATCCTCAAATTGTTTGGCCTTGATCTCCTCAATGAACGTGGCCTTAACTTCAATGCTAGATAACACCCCGACTCTTTTAGAGATGCCCAACTGCATGAACTTAGACTCTAAGGTCTGAAATTCTTTGGCCAAAGGTCACTTGGTTACACTCAATTAAGCTAAGCTACACATACTTACCATTTTTCGACTCAAAGCATCTGCCATCACATTAGCCTTACCCGGATGGTATTGAATGGTCACATCATAATCTTTGAGTAACTCCATCCATCTTCGCTGTCTCAAATTTAGATCCTTTTGAGTGAACACATGCTGCAAACTACGATGATCAGTAAACATTTCACACTTAACACCATTAAGATAATGATGCCAGATCTTAAGAGCAAATACTACCGCCGCCAACTCCAAATCATGGGTTGAATAATTTCTCTCATGCACCTTCAATTGGCGCAACACATAGGGTATAACATTCTTATCCTGCATTAACACATCGCCCAATCCAGAATGAGAAGCATCACAATAAACTATAAAGTCTTTACCTTCCACCGGTAATGCTAGAATGGGCGTAGTGGTCAAGAGAGTCTTAAGCTTTTGAAAGCTCTCCTCACATTTTTCAGTCCATTCAAATGGTATCTCTTTTTTGGTCAAATTGGTCAAGTGAGTAGCAATTGAAGTAAAATTCTTAACAAATCGATGATAATAGCTAGCGAGTCCCACAAAACTCCTTACTTTCGTCACAGAGCTAGGCCTAACCCAACTCCTAACCGCTTCAATCTGTTGAGGATCTACCATTACACCTTCTTTTGACATTGCATGCCCCAAAAATGCAACTGATTTCAACCAAAATTCACACTTTGAAAATTTAGCATATAACTTTTATTTCCCAAAAACACCTAAAACAGTACGAAGATGGTTGACATGCTCTTCTTCACTTTTTGAATAAACCAAAATATCATCAATAAAGACTATCACAAAGGAATCAAGAAATGTCTTGAACACTCTATTCATCAAACTCATGAAAGCTGCATGCGCATTGGTCAAACCAAAAGACATAACCAAAAACTCATAGTGCCCATAACAAGTTCTAAACGCCGTCTTGGGCACATCCTCAAGCCTAATTTTCAATTGATGGTAAATGAATCTTAGATCAATCTTTGAGAAAATCGATGCACATTGCAATTGGTCAAAAAGATCATCTATTCTAGGCAAGAGGTACCTATTTCGAATAGTGACTCTATTTAATTGCCGATAATATATACACATTCTCATACTCCCATCCTTCTTCTTAACAAACAAAACTGGAGCACCCCATGGGAAAGCACTAGGGCGAATAAATCCTTTATCAATGAGCTCTTGGATTTGAGCCTTAAGCTCTCTTAATTCTACCGGAGCCATGAGATATGGAGGGATAGAAATGGGACGAGTACCAAGCTCTAAATCAATGCAAAAATCTATATCTCTATCCGGTGGCATACCAGGCAAGTCATTAGGAAACACTTCACTAAATTCAGACACCACAAGAATAGACCCAATGGATGGAGCCTCAATCTCAACATCCCCAACATGAGCCAAATAAGCCAAACAACTCTGCTCTACTAATTTACCAACCCAAATGGAGGATATAATCTTAGCTTGCTTAGGCTTGTACACCTCTTCCCACTCTAATTTTTCCTTTCCAAAATTTCTAGAGTTACAGACTTAGTATTACAATTAAGCACATCATAATAAGGGGACAACCAAGTCATGCTTAAGCTTATGTGAAAGTCAATCTTATCCAAAATAACCAAATTAGCCCAAGTCTAAAAACCCATAAACACAATAGGACAAGCACGATAGACATGGGTAACTATAACTGACTCTCCTACTGGGGTAGAAACACGAATAGGGGGGTCAAGAATATCATAAATCATCTCACAGATACATACGAATAAGTAGAGCCAAGATCAAACAACACATTAGCCATTCGATCACAGACAAGAATAGTACCCGTGATCACCGCGTTGGATGCCTCCGCTTCATTCTTGCCTGAAAAAGCATAACATTGAGCCCTATCATCTTGTCAAGATACTTTCGTGCCTGGTTGTGCGTTACCCCTACCTCCATTACCATTACCATTTCCTCTACCTCCACGGCCTCGCTGATTACCTCCTCGGCCACCTTGTGAATGTCCTCCACCATTATTACTGTTCCCTGCGGGTACCAATGCTCTAGACTACTACTGTTGTTGCGTGGAATCTAACACACGTGGGTGGGGACAATCTCTCCTCATATGCTCAGGTTCTTCACAATTATAGCAAGTACGATCAAAAGATGGGTTGTTGCCTATTGAAGGCGCGACAATCTGACTATCCTGAAAATTATGAGATGGAGTTCCCGAGTAGTTACCTGTAGAGGCGGGCATAGCGGATTGAATTGGTTTGGCTGCAAGTGTTGGCCTTCCAGATCCCTTAGAGTAAGAGCCTTGAAAGTTACCTAAATTATTTTCCCTTTTTTCCCAAGCCTTAGCTTGACCGTCTCGCCTCACTCCCTCCACTTTCTTAACATAGTATGTTACCTCATTAAAACTCCTCCCTGTAGAAGTCAAATGAACAGCTAATATTTGCAACTCATAATTCAAACCTATAATAAACAACCGAATCCTCTCCTTCTCAGTAGTAAATAACTGTGTAGTATATCTGAATAAAGCATGGAACTTAGCCTCATAAGCAGCCACAGACGGTATAACGCCATAAATTCATCTTTCTTGCGATCCCTCAAAGTTCTGGGCACATACTTTTCTAGAAAAAGAGCATGAAATTTGGTCCAAGTAAGTGGAGGTAAACTAGAAGATTTGCACTCCATATAAGCTCTCCGCCACTGCTTGGCCTATGAAGTTGGAAAGACACGAACTCAACCCAATGTTGGTGAACAATACCTAATTTATGCAGCCTCTCATAACAGTCTAAGATAAACTCAAAAGCATCTTCAGTCTCAGAACCAAGAAATACCGGAGGCTTAAGCATCAGAAACTTAGCCAACATATCTTGCTCGTTCCCAGTCATACCAGAACCCAACAAAGGACGGAAGAAAGCATCAGTACCTATATTTCCACCCGTCTTAGGGTCAGTGCTAGCAACATGAGGATTAGTAGGAGTTTGAGTTGCTTGAGCAAATGGAATAACTCCAACACCAGCCAACCCTTTCAAGAACGCCATAATCTGTTAAGCTAACACCGGATCGATGGGGAGAACAATCGCAGTCTCCATTGGCACCCTTTCCTCTTGTCCATTTTCCTCAACATCTTCAACCTCAATTGCCTCTTATATCTCATCATTATTGCGTACAAGGGTTCTCATTCATAGGAACATTATCAATCGGCACCTTATTCACAGCAGGCGCTACTCTCCCACAGCCTCTACCTAGCTTTTCCTCTACCTCAGCCTCGACCACGACCTCTCGCTGTAGATTCCTTAACTGGAGCATTGATAGGAGCTACAGGCCTAACATTGTTATACCTAGTATTAACCATCTGCGAACAGAAGAGTGAAGGAGGTTAGATACCAATTTGAATTAACAGATACCAATTAGAATCAAGTCATAGCACGAAAGGAGACAAGAGAAAAATAGAGATTTCCTAAAGTCCTATAGCCTCTCGAAGAAAAGTAAAAGCGTCCCCGTACTGTTCCGCGAGACTCTATTAGACTCATTTCGGTACATCGAGATCAACGAACCTAGACTCTGATACAACTTTGTCACGACCCAGACCGTCGTGATTGACACCCACATTAATCCTCCGGTGGGAGAACTATTACTACAACTCAAACAAGCAACTAAACCAAAAACTAAGGCAATTAAGTTACGGAAGCAAGTTAATTAACTAAACAAATGCGGAATAAACAACTTAGAACCTGAAAGTCAATGTACCAAAACATCTAAACAAATGATCCAAGTCTAAACAAGAAAGGATACATCCCGAAACTAATGAACTAATCAACTAACTAGAACAAATATCTAAGTCCGGAAATGGACATAGATGAAAGAGAATCCCATGGCAGCCCGAAAGAACTGGCTCACCCTTGAATTTGAAGCGATGATAACTGATCTTCTAAGCGAGGTCTGTCAACAGTTGCATGAAGCTTTCTTTTACTCAACAAAAATAAGAGCAAGTACAGAGTCAGTACACAACCACAGTGTACCGGTAGGATCACATGGCTATCCCACTAGTGCAACATAAGCAAGTGAAACAACTTTATAATCACATGCATATATATCAACATATACAGCATCATCAACATGAAGAATCAACAACGCATTTCACATTTATCATCACATCATTGGTCCTCTCATGGAACCCAAACCCAAACAATTAGCATGCCAGAACGTGGCAATCTGATCCCATATTTATGCCAAAACGTTGCAATTCGATCCCATATTTATGCCGAAACATGGCAACCAATCCCATATTTATGTCGGAACGTGGCAATTTGATCCCATTCACACACCACAATCACAAACACAAGTACATCATCAAGATCATACATTTAAGTCATGATTTCATGGTAATGATATTCATCTATCTCATTTACAACAAGTGTGATCAACATTGCAACATTCATGCATACACAAGTATCATAATGAAGCAAGAACAAGCATAGAATCACAACCATTACCTACCTCGAAACAAGCTTGAAATCCTAAGAAACGTCATCCTTCCTTTTTTAGATTCGTTCCGCTTGTTCTTGGTCTACAAACAATCAATATAATACGGGAATTAATAAACAATCACTAATTACCCGAATTACTAACAATTTTATGAACCCTAGATCATACCCATGATACCAATTATCCAAATTAGGGTTGCTCCACCATAGAATCTATAACAAAACCGTCTACCCCATCAATATTCACCCATTTTATTATGTTCTATGGATCAAAAAATGAATTCGGGGAGTGAAAAGCTTACCTTTGACCTCAAGAATTTTGAAAAATGAGTAGGAATCGCCTGGGGTTCGTTTTTTAGCTCTAAAAGTCGAAAAGTGCATAATGAGGTCGTTTAGGAGTTTATTAACGAATTTAATTCGCGTTACACCCACCACAGCGGCCATTACCCCGCCACAACGGTGACGCCAGAGAGGCAATAACTCCCGCCAAAGCGGCATTCTTGAACTAGTGAGCTATTCGTCTTTCACCTACGATTTTAAGTCTCGTTGTACCTACCACAGCGACCCTAATCCCGTTGTAGCGGCTCCGCCAGAGCGGCCAAACCCAGCGCCAAAGCGGCCAAAACGAAACAGAGAGCTATTTAAAGAATTCCAAAATTCCCCTTTCACAACACACTTCTAAGACACTCAGAAAATACCATTTGTGCTAAGATCGATTCAAGGAGTTCTACTCGATCAAATTCAGTTTCGTAAAGTCGTACGGATTCCTTAACAAGTTAGTTATCTACTCATGTAATCAAAACCATAATTACTCCACTCGATTGTTACCAGATTTTCCTACACCTTGGTGACTCTGATTTCCTCCCAATCTGGACAAGGTTAGGAATATTCAAATACTACGAAAAAGTTTTTTCGGCCCCAAATTTTCCCCCATTGGTATTTCTATAACGACGGAACCCTATCATTACACTTTTGCACAGCGCCAACCAACTGACCTTTTTAGGACCTTATGTAGGGCCTAAAAGTTTGGGAGTTTGTGATTTTCTTGCTTTTTACAGATCGTAGAAAGGACCCTGAATTTGTCGATCAACTTCACATGATTTTCAGGGTCATGCATGCCACAACGACTAATTCAATTGAGTTAGCAATATTGTGATTACATGATATTACAGTGTTGTGGTACGAGAGTTGGGAGAGATATAGGGGGAGATGCACCTCCACCCCCTTGGGATAGCTTTACAGAAGCTTTTCTAGATCATTACTTTCCCAAGAGATTCATGATGCTTGGGTTGATCAATTTCTAAATATCTGATAGGGCATATTAAGTGTCTGATAATATGGATTGTGATTTGATTCTTTAGCTAGATATTGTAATGACTCGATTCGTCATTACTAAAGGTTACCTCGTGTGGAGTCTAAAAAGTCTAAAAGTGTGGTGCAATAATTTTTTAAACTTGAGCACATGACGATTTTTGCCCAACTTGAATTTTGGGTCAGGCTGATGTCATCCCACCATAGTGGAGGCTTCCCGCTATGGCAATGCCGTTGTAGTGGTCTGAGTCTCGTTATAGCAGGGTATCAAAAGAATATCCTTTTTATTTTTCTCTCAACCTGACGATTTTGGCCCAACTTGAATTTAATGCATCATTTTTTTATTTTTCTCCCACTTTTTAAAGGAAACAATAGGCATGGTTGCTTCAAAAATTCTCCAAAGGCACCCGGGGTAAGAGAGAAATGAAGAGGAAGAGTTACCGTACAAGAAAGGTGAAAATTAAAGGATTCCTAGTGCTTGTTCATCATAGGTTGCTTCCCCTGAGTTAAATACATGGGCAAGGTTCATGATATGTTTTTTGGCTCCCAAGTAGGTGTAATAACCAGATTGGTCATTTTTTGAAAGTTCTATGAATTTATCATTTTGTCCCTCCCGATATTGACCCCACGTTATTTTTAGTTAAGTTTGAACAGTTAACTTTAAACCTCGAGTTGAGAATTTGGTATGTTTTGGGTTTGAAAGTCTAATATTGTTTACAAAGTGATTTTTGGTGTCTTTTGGATTTTCGAGTGTCAGAATGAAATTTTATCAATTCCATCAGTCTCAAAAGATGGAATCTAGTCCACAAGAGTTGCCGGTTTCAGTTTTAGAGTCTTTTTGAGGATTTGAGATCCTAAGTTGAAAAACGCAAT
Source organism: Solanum stenotomum (assembly GCF_019186545.1). Taxonomy (NCBI): domain Eukaryota; kingdom Viridiplantae; phylum Streptophyta; class Magnoliopsida; order Solanales; family Solanaceae; genus Solanum; species Solanum stenotomum. The sequence goes on along the minus strand of NC_064291.1, from coordinate 35,297,826 downwards.
TGAGAGACCATGATCGTGAAAAAGAAAAATATGGAAATCCCGACCTTCTCGATCGTGAAAAACCAGTTCGCGATCGTGAACTTTGCAAAAGCGAAGGCTCGTTCGCAAAAGTTAAGGCCGAACTATTAGCGGAGTTCGCTTTCGCAAACCAGTGTTCACTTAAGCGACTTCAAAGAGGGGCTTTGACCTGCAAATTTTGGGGTTTAAGCCCCATTTTCCATTTTTGAGCTTGGAAAATCCTTGGAGGTGATTTTTTATAGGTTTTGTTATGCTAAATAATAAGGGTAAGCTTTTGTAATCCTAAAACTTCATTTCCCTTTTGTTATTTACGGATTTTAACATGAAAATTTAGAATTTTGTCACGCCTCAAATCCCATGAAGACGGACAGGCACTCGATGCCCTCAAGGCTCGAGAGAACCAACATGTAACTTATGCTTACTATGCTTATAACTATGACACTTTTGTGACAGGTTCACGTAGGATGCAACGATACGAACCAACATAAGTAGATCCAAAACATATATACAAAACTTAGTCATTGAGGCCACAACTTGTTAAGACGCAACTGAACCATATACATAAGTCTACAAAGCCTCTAAAAGATAGAAAACCTTAGAGTAGGTCGGGACAAACCCCGTCTTACTCTTAACTACGATACAATACCAAAATGAATCTACCAAGGACTCAGTAAAGCTTTGAATCAATCTGGAGCTCACCAAAAGTAGCTGAATGTCATGTGCTCCTACTGAGGAGGTCTACTAGCTGAAGTACATGTGCCTGCAGCATGAAATGCAGCGTCCCCCGCGAGGGACGTCAATACGAAAAAATGTACTGAATATGTAAGGTAATAACATATATAAAATAAGAGTTCGAATGAAACCAAGTATTAATATATGTGTGCATAAATCAGAACAAAAGACCACCTTTGTTAACTCTTGTGGGATCATGTATGTTACATTCTTCTGTTTACCTTTGTGTGTTATGATCTTTATAAGGCATGTGATACGAATGACCAGCTGATCAGTGGTAGAAGAGGATGACCCATGCTAGCATTTTAACCCCTGGGATGCGGTCCTTATAATTACACAAATTGGGATCGGCTCATGCTAGGCTTTCGCCCCTAAGATGCCACCCTTCTATACCAATTGGGATCAGCCCATGCTAGGCTTTTGCCCTTGAGTTGCCGCCCTTAATTATACGGATTGCTTTACTTAGATTCTTTAATCTTTGAGATTGTTATTTTGGTGGTCATAATCATTTTTGTGATTTGGAACTACGGACCAGTAGTAGAAGACATGAAAATAATACTTCAAGGCAGTAACAATGACATAAGGAGTTACGTAACATTAATGCATTACTTGTGAGCTTAAATGACACGATTGACTTCAACTGACTAAGAAGAGGATTCACCAAACTTGCTTTTGCAAATACCATTTCTATACCAGCACATAGGAGGATAATTACACAAGTATAGAGTAGTGAACATATAATGAAGTAATTCTATACACTAAGGAGAGGGGGAAATATTGTCAGCTATTTGGAGATCGTACACTGCCACTATGTTTCCTTTACTAGGAATAGAACTTAGGAAATTCCCTTATTGATATTGATTACAAGTATCAGATTTCATGTCGAAGAATATTGAATCGAATAGCCTTACATACGTTATCCTCTGACCAATACAACTATCATGATTCAGCCTCCCCTTTTAGGTTTTAATATACAATATAAGTCATGATAAACTAAAATTAGTAACTATCACACCGTGAGCCTCATAAAATAATATCTAACTTGATGGATAATGAGCCCATACAACCCTCAAAATAATGTGTATCACCACACCCTCCTTTTTTGCCCAATACATACATTATATATCTTTTTTCAAGATTACCCAAGCCATACCAACAACAATACACATAAAACAGCCTCAAATATTCTTTATCATATAACCAACTATTGAACTTACCACCCCCTTGAGTTCTTTATGACAACACACCCATAATTCCTCACTCATACATAAGGAAGACAAAAAAAAGAGCAGTCACCTTACCTTAATTTATGCAACTTTCCCTTTTAACTTGAAATTTTCAAGAACTTCAACTTCCCTTCACACTTAAACCAAAGAAGAAGAGAAAAGCATATTAATAACCAAGGAAGTGAGCAGTAGCTTCTAGAAATATTATGCCTTTATACTTATACTTGAGCATGAATAGCATGTTTTCCTTATCATCCATGGGAGAATTAAGCTAAATTCATAAGTGTTTTCACTTACCTTGTCTTGAAGAGATGAGGGTTTCTTCAAGAACCCTAGAATAACTTTAAGGCTGTTGTTTTAATCCTTAAGAGAAAAGAGAGAGAGAGAGAATTGGAGTTAATCCTCAATATTGTGTGTTAAAATGAGTGAGAATAGCAGCCAATATATCTTATATTGAGCTTTCTTCACCTTTAATAATATCCTCTAGAAAGCTTCATTTTCAGCCACCAATTGGTCAAGTAGGTGATGCACCTGCTTATGTACATCAAGCAACACAAAAGGTCAAACTAGGTGATGCACCTACTTGCTTTCACTTAGGTTTAAATATTGGACCTTGACAGATTTGGCTATTGGGCTTAAATTTCATTTTCCTTTTATTTAACTTTTGAGCCTCAAGTGAGTCCATTAGCATAGGCCCAAATCTGATCCATAAACCTTGGCCTTTTAAACTAGATCCATATAGCTCAAGTAGGTGATGCACCTACTTGGTCCTTTGGACTGGTCAATAAGTCAAAGTAGGCGATGCACCTACTTGTCACTTGCTAGCTTAGTTAAGTCAAGCAAGCAACTCACTTATTTTATTCCATTTTCTAAATATTAATCCCTTTTTCTTTAACTTAGAACTTAACTTTCAACTTTAAGCTCAATTACCACCTTACTGTCTCTTTAAATACTCCCGTTGGAGTTAACTTGCAGTACACATGCTGGAACGTGCAAAGCATCACATCACCTTCCGAGCTAGTTTAAACCAACACTAATCATATAAGTATCATGGTCCCTCACCTATACCATAAGGCTATGTCAAGTATCACAAGAATATAACAAGCATATGTGTAATACAGGCTATTACATTTTGATTGGCAAATGGTAAGTTTTTTCAAGAACTCAAGTTCTAAACTAAAATGAAAATTGTGAACTAATTTTAAGTCCTTTTTTAAAATGGTTTGCACCAGTGGGATCCAAATGCCTTGCGTAATAATTTCAAGCAAAGAATTTCATGTTCAAACTTCATTTTTGGAATTGGATTTTGAGTTGATTGACCATATTTCAAAGTAATTAATGTGGATATTGTTGTTTCCAAAACAATTATTGTGAATACTTGGTTGATGTAGATTGTGTGGCTTTGGACATTGATCGGAAGAGGAAGACTCAAATCTTGGAACGACTAATTGGTTGAATTAAGGCAGGTGATCTCCTAAATCTTGTATTCTAATAGAATTCGTATATTCCTTTCATTGTGTGTATGTTGGGAGTAATGAGAATGAGGTGAAGGGTTAATTGTTCCACTTGATAAATCTTAGAGAATAAAAAAAGGTTGAAATGAAAAGGCTATGTGTTGATAATAATGCTTGTGAATTGCCTTGTTGTGACCCTTGTTGATTGATTGATGAAATTCTTGATAGCATGATTGTGGACTTGAATTGTTGTCTCTTCCTTATGGTGTGAACTTGCTTATGTACATAAATTGTTGTACACTGTGATGAGACATGTGATATACAACCGATGGGAAATGGTTCCGGCTAGTGATATAAAGCTAATGGGAAATGGTTCCGGCTAGTGACATGATATAAAGTCGATGGAAAATGGTTTCGGCTAGTGATATACAACCGATGTGAAATGGTTCCGGCAAGTGAATGATATAAAGACGATAGGAAATTGTTCTGGCTAGTCATTTAATATAAAACCAATGGGAAATGGTTCCGTCTAGTGATATTATGCCGAAGGGAAACAGTTCTGGCAAAAGATTGATTATTGTGATTTGATGCATTTTTATGCTTATGATTGACTTACTTGTTAATTGTGATTGATGCACTTTTTACGTATGATTGATCTACTTGACATTGGGATTGACTTACTTGATTCGTGTTTGTTGTTGAACTGTGAGTATTGAGCCTTGTGAGTTGTGTATTGTAAGATTGTTAGGTTGGGCTGATCTCTGTGCAGATTGTAGTTTGGGGAGGTTGGGGTGGGAAGAAAGGAGTATTCGATTTCTAGCTAGTTGCTTTGTTTATTAGGTTGTTTGTTGGGTACCATGCTGTTGGTACTCACTCATTGCTTCTACACTTGTGTGGATTCTGACACCGATATAGCGTGATTGCTCTTTCTCTCCCATCTCCGAGGCTTGTCAGAGAACTATTGAGAGGTAAGTGTTTTTCATCTTAGCGAGCTCTCTAGTTCCTTTTTTTATGCTTTGTTCTATTTGATAAACAAATACTTAAGACTTGTACTTATTTCTTAATTCTGCATTTTATGTACTAGTGGCTTGTACACGTGACAATCAGGTTTTGGAGTGTTAATAGAATGAATAAGTTTTTAGCTTTTATCTTGTTCTTACTTTATATTTTCGCATTTCTTTTATTTTCGTTGGGTTGAGGCTGACTTGTCTTGATGGTAATGGGCAAGTGTCATCACGTTTATTTTTGGGTCGTAACAATAGGCTAGGTTTCCTTTAATTGAGCAGTTAGACTGGTTTTACTATATTGTATCTTGTAGATGTTTGAAAGTTGCATGCATAGGCCTTCAAGCACGGAGTCTGGATGGTTATAATTTAGGCGGAAGACGAGATAATGACTAGGGGTAGTTCTCTAGTTCTTAATTTGCCTTGAGTTCCTTGTTAGCAAGGTGGTATGTTTCTGATTATGTGTGTATGCATGTCTACGACTGGTAGTATAATTATGAAATGCATGGTAGGAAATATATATGAAGCATATGTAATGACAACATATTGATAATCACATACAATGAACCAATTATGTGACTTGTGGTTTCAAGTTATTGTTCATGATGTTTGTGATTGTGCATGATTGTTTGTGTTGATGGTTGGCTCGGGTACCACGCTTGGTACAGGATATCCCCAGAGTTGGCTCGGATACCACTCCTGACATATACTAATGGTTGACTCGGGTACCACACATGATACGAGGATATCCACATATGATTGACTTGGGTACGACGTCGACACACTCACTAAGGATGGCTCGGATACCACGCTGGTGCACATAAAAGTTTGAGTTTAGGTTTCATGAGAGGACCAATTATGTGTAAGGCTCCATGAGTGAACCTGATTTATTTCTTCATAATATAATTATTGCATGTTGGATCCTTGAGTGGTCTGGATTACTTGAAAGGTGAGTTGATCTTAGGTATGACTTGTATGTGATCATGTGGGACATAATTCATGTTACTGTAAGTTAGAATAAGCATTGGAAGTCCAGGTTATGTGTTACTTGTGATGGTTAAGGTATGTCATTTGTTTATTGATAGCTGAATTCTTAGGGGTTATGTTACGTTATTGTTTTAACTAATGGATTGACTTTATGGGTACTCAATTCTTAGTTGTCTAGTATTGATCATGATGAAATTGGTTTAATATATGGTGCTGGGTTTAGTTGGTATGGATGAGTTGGTTTACGATGTCAGTTTCATATACTGTTCCAAAAGGGTCAAGGAGGTTGGCATGAGAATTTGTAAAGAATAGCAGGTTAGTTGATAGTAGTGATGTCCTGATATTCAATGGATATTAATATGGTAGTAGGATTAGGTTATAATTTGACATTATGATGGCATAATTGAGGGGCACGGGATCAAGGTATATTTGTAAATGAATGATTATTCTTCATTTTAATGAAAAAGAAATGACAATGACTTGTATTTAATGTTATTTTTATTCATCTTTAATTTAAATCACTTTTTTTTGTTTTTCTTTATAGTATATACTTTCCTATTTTATCCTTAAAAATAATTGAAAAATGAGACCTTTTATGATTTTGCAAAGAACAAGGAGATTAGTATGCAAATCATTAAGAATGATAGAATAAGGTATAAGTCGGCATACATTAAGGGTGCAAATCACAAATTACTTGGCATGTTACCTCTCCTAATGTTTTTGAGTAAAATGCATTGTAGGCATGCTTATTACTTGTAGAGTTTGATTGGGAAATTTATTTCCTTTTGAAGAGGAAATGTGCAACCATCCATTCTTCTCCATTATTGTAGCCACACAGTTCAGCAACTGAAAGGAAAAAGGTTCTCCAGTAGACAGTCCACTTAACAGCTGAATCCTTCCCATATGTTGACTCCATTATTGGCTTTATGGAACTCTTGTTCTCATCCATTCTCTTGAGCCATTCTTCGCTGAAAACGGAGTTAAAGCTTATTATACATGTTTCATAATTCTGAAAATATTCAAACAAGTTAAGTTCACCTTGTCTGTGCATAGTGTTTTCCATTAACCAGCCAATGATTAACCACAGAAACATCATCCTGCAACCAAGCATCATCATAATAATTATCAATCCAAATATTTTCTTTTTATCAGAGATGGATTCTTTGCAAACTACATCATGGAGCTCACCTGAAAATAAAGGAGGAGATTGGCAGAAGGCATTGTACCTCCACTGAAGAAGTACCTAGTGATCCAATCATCATCATTCACATCCTGCACAACCACGTCTGTAATTGAAGCAGAGGAAATACTCATGCATTGATCAGCTAGCAGATCGACGTACCTCAAAGTGGTAAGCAAATGCTTTATGGCAAAAATAATGAACAAAAAGAAGACTATCTGCCTTCATCCATCTTGACATCTTCTTCAGGAGATCTCCATAGTTCTTCATATGCTATAAATATATAAGTTTATTAGCTGTCGTCTTAACTCTAAATTGTAACAAACACAATCATCATAGCACTCAATACCTCAAACATTTCAATAGACAATATTCTATCATAGGATTCTTCCATCTCGAATGTGCTAATATCTGCAACTATGATCTCCAAATTCTGCAGCTGAAGCACCCTAAGCACATAAACCAGAGGAGAGCAATAAGAAAGGTGTACATATATATCCTAGGTCATCTAGTATCGAAAGAAGTTATTACCGGCACTGCTCTTCTATATGAGCTTTTTGGGTGACTGAATTGCAAATACCGGTAACTTTACAGGCACTATATTTTTGTGCTATGTATAGAGAAAGGGAGCCCCAGCCACAACCAACATCAAGTACAGTGTGTCCATCTTTCAACTGTGACCTTTCACAATATAATTCCATCATTGCTTTTTCAGCATCCTCTAAAGTGCTCAACTTGTCTTTGAAGTAACAGCAGCTGTATTAACATGTCATACAATAAGCCATCTTGTAAGACCATCACAATAGATTAACTTACTCTCTGATAGCTTAGAAGTGCAATATACATGAATGACACATCACAATATAATGAGAGTATATATAGTTACCTGTATTTGAGGTGTTTTCCAAGAACAATCTTGAAGAAAGAGGTAGGGAGCTCATAATGTTGGGACTTTGGCTTCTCAGTCATCACAGCTATTGGCATCTCTCTTAAAGCTGTATGTAAAACAAGCACATCATCACATGTATTTATTTGAGGTCCAGTTTGATTTGTCTGATTTTTACTCTGTTTCAATTTATTAGCTTCCACTAAATCTAAAACCAAACAACTAGAGAGTTAAATGTTTCAATAGTTTTGAGGGCTATAATGGTAGATTTGGATTTGGCTGGCACAAACATGGTACTCATGTTAAAAATTCATTTAATAACCACAATTAATTCAATAAGCAAAATAGAATAATGATCCAAAACTCATATACTAAAAAACATGACTTTGCCTTTGTAGTGTGTTTGGTACGGAGGAAAACATTTCCAATTTTTCTGTGTTTGGTTCGTCAAAATGTTTTAGAAATTGTTTCCTAGAAAAATAAACTCCTTAAAATTGAGGAAATTTGCTTCCCTAATGAAAGTAGGAAAAACAAGTTGCATAAGTAACATTCCAAGTTTATTATCATTTGTATCCTTCCCACCCCCACCTTCACTCCTTGACCATCTCACCACCTCCACTCCCCATTCATATCCTCCTCAATAAGATCATAATGTTTGCTAGATAATGTATAAATACCTTTGGGATAATATTTTCTTATTTATCAAACGCTAGAAAATAAGTAAAAGACCAGTTTCTTTATTTTTTTAAAAATATTTTCTAAAAAGTCATTTTTCATAGAAGGCCATTTTACTTCATACCAAACACTGGTTTTCCATAATAGTGCTCTACATGTGTGTACTAAGAAGGGTCGTTTGGTTATTAGTTAAAGTTATGTAGTTATTAGTTATACAAATATTAACTATGCAAATATAAATTATGTAGATATTTTTTATGTAGGATTTAGTCATGTAGAAATTATCGTGGATAAACTATTGCTTATTGAATATTTAATTTGTTGTAAATTAATATGTATTATTTAGAAACAAATAAGTAAACAAATTAGACTGACTCAGTTAGTTTTTGTCAGTATACATAAACATTGAAAAATATGTAATTAATACTAGCATGCATATAGTATAATTTAAACGAATCCGTGCTCGATCAGTTGTAGGTCGAAAGACTATTATTTTTATATATAAAAAAAAAGAGAAAAAAGTATAATTTAAAAAAAAAAAAGCATACATAATTAAAAAAAAATGAAAATAAATTGATAGTGGTAAATACTATGTAATTTTATTATTTTAATTTGTGTATAAATAATACCTTCATAACTTATTTCAATTTCTATTCTACATAAAGTATACATAGATTCCTCATAATTTATGTGAGTATTAATTATGTAAAATTACTAAAATATCGTATAAAATTAATACATGAATAACTTTTATACAATATTTGATACCTATCAGCTAAATATTATATAAAACTAATACATAAATAACTTGAATTTTGTTTACAAACCAAACAATGCATAAAATTAATGGATGAATAACCAAGTTATTCAAATTTTAAACTGATTTTAAAATGGTCATATAAGGCCTCATTTGTTTGCACTTAATGAAGGTTTGAATCTAAATGGTTCAGATATTAGATCATTAAGTGCATTTGTTTTTTTACTTAAACATATCTTAATAGGTTTGAAAGGGTCTGAATGAATCAAATTTGTGGCATAGCCTTATCATCATTTAGACTTTTTTAAAGACACTTTTATTTTCGAGTTAAAAAATAATAATTCAAGCCTCTCTCATTCTCCGACTTTATTAGTTATCCTAATTATTGTCCTTAAATTTTCAAATTTTGTACTTGCTGCTTGTTTACTAATTGATATAATTTATCGTAAAACTTTTATTTGATTAAGTGCAAAACAACTTCATAAATATGGAAATCAAACGATGATGCCTTTATAAATTTGTTTTAAATCATTTGAATGTATCATGTTCATTATTTATTTTAGAGAAGAGTACGTGACAAACAAATTATAGAACATAGAGATGTACTTATTTATTTAAGGTTAGTTTGTGTTGAATTATTATTATTTTTCAAAAAAAGATGATTATATTTTTTCTAACAATTAATTTTATTATTATAATTTATATATGTAGTTCCATTTTATTTTTACCAAAATTAAAATATTTATTTTATAATTAAAATATTTTAATGTTTATCAAAGAATGACTTTTTTCTTATATTTTATTAACGTAATATTTAACTACTATTTTATTTGAATTATAATATTTACTGTGTTTACATATTAATAAAATTATATTTATTTATTTTATATTCAAATGTTTAAAAACAAACAGTCTTAATTATTCAGTGTTCAGATCTTTAGACAAGATCTTAATCATTAAGTTATGCATTCAAATTCAGACATTTAAATCTTAATGAAAACAAATGAGGCCTAATTGTGTCACATAGTAATATTTATATGTAATATTAGTAATTTCAAATTAATGTGGATATGGAAAGGATTCCCAAAATATATACGTCTTGTAAGTAGTATTTTAAGGAAAAACGAAAAAGAATATTATTTTTTTATCATAATTTATATGGCTCATTTTTCTTATTAATTCGAATAAAAAATATATTTATGTATTTAATAACAATTTAATTTTAGAATGCATGCCTTACTATAATGTTTATGATTCATTTTAGATTATAAATTTTAAATATTTTTTAAAAAAGATTTTGTGCTAAATTCATTATATCAAACAAATTGAAACATGAAAAATAGAATTATCTTGACTATTGAACTTGATGAATAATCTCAACTTCTATTTACATAAGTAAAGTAAAGCAAAATGCCAAAAATCAAATTGATTCACGTCACGGCACAATTGACACTAACTAGTGCATAAAGAAAGGATTACTTTTGTACTTTGTAATTACTTAAAATGCAGCAATTAGGAGTATCTTCTTAAAAGTCCAAAATATCACGTTTCATTAGGAAATAGGAAAAGGCTATGCTACAGGTAGAGCTGTCAAAAAGGGCCATCCCAGCCCCATCTGGTCTAAGCTTAGCGGGTCAAGAAATTTGAAGGGCTAGGGCAGACTGACCCTTCATTTGAAAGGGCCTAAAAATGCTCAATCCTAGAAGGGCCGAGGGCGAGGGCGGGCTAACCCTTCTTTTTTTTCATCTTTTTCTTTTTAAACTTATAATTCTATAACATCAAGAAAATGAGAAGATTTTCAAATCAAATATGGCAAACAATGGTGTTGTTTTAATAACACTTGCAAAAAGTCTAGTGTAATTAGCATATATCTCACATACCAGATATGCGAGCGAGATAAGTGAGTGACAAGCAAGATTGGAGAGAGGTGGGGGAGCGAGATTTGTCCATGCATCCTAGATACATATGAATCTATTTTGATAGAGTGTATCTAGAACATATTAATCTAATTTTGAGTCCATATATTTCGAGATATATGTATTTGGACGTACCAAAATCTGGTAAAATTCATAATATTACAACATAGCGTGTATTTAAGTAATTAGATTATATACTAGTGAGATTATTGTAAGTTATCCTAATAAAAAGTTTTGGCCCATGGGCCGACCCCTGTCCGGCCCTGATCAAGCCTCAAGGGTTTATATGGATCGGGCTTATAAGCCCTAGTTTTAAAAGGGCTTGAAAAATCATATCCTAACCCTACCCCAATAACGGGTTGGATTGGTCCGGTCCCATGGGGTAAGCTCATTTAGACGGCTAGCTACACGTCTCAATTTTGTGATATATAGTTGATATATTTCCTATTATAAAGGCGGTTTACATATATCTTTAGTATTATATAAATGACTTAGATATACTTTTTTTATCTAACTGGAATGATATATATAAAAAATTAAATTGATTATTTTGATAATCAAATTTATTTTTTCATGTATTTTCTTGTAAAAGTTATTATATATGTAGTCGCAAAAAACTAGTTTAAAATTAGTTTTTCTTACTATTTTCTCTTTTTAAATTTCATTCACACTTTTTTTATTTCTTATATTATTACACTAAAAATGAAAGAAAAAAATTTAAAACAAGAATAAGAAAATCCAATAATAATAAACAAATAAATCTATAATGGAGATTTTTAAAACTAAAATTAGTTGTTGAATAAAAAAATTATGTGTGAAAAAAATCAAATATATCTTGAACTTGGATAGAAGAATGATATATATCACTATATATAGATTTTCGTAAAATCAAAAATCAAAAACATGAATTTTAAATTAATGTTTTCACTTCTACATGAAAATGGTATATGTGAACCATTTTTATAATTGTAGAGATATATGTAAGCCATTTTTATAATAGGAAAAAAGCTCAAATATGTAATCGAACTTTCAGAAAAAGTTCATTTATGTCATCCGTTAAAAGTTTGACACATATATGTCATTGTTGTTAAAAATAAAGAAGGCTCATTCATACTATTTTTTTAACTTTGGTTTTGCAAAATCACTCTTTACACCCCAAACAAGATTTAACACTTTTCAATTGAAGTTTTTTTGGATCAAATGTACTTTTTTTGCTTGTTCTTCCTTAAGAACACCAAGAAGAAGAACATAAACATCTCCCAAAAGTTAAACATATTCAATTCTTCACGAAATCATCTCAAAATCGGGCTACATCATTAATTTCTTTTTTTGAAAAACCAAAATTCTAAAATCATTTGTAAAGTTTAAAAAAATTCACCCGTATTAAAAATAATATTCTAAAAAAACAAAAATTAGTCCCAAAATTTCAAAAATTTGCTTTGATTCATGTTTTTGTAGTTGTTTTTGACATTAGATCTTTGTTCCCTACTGTTTTTTGAATCTATGTTCAAAATTTCTAATGATTTGAAGTTGTGGAGAAAATTCTACCATAAAAAAATGTTGAAATTTGAAACTTTGAAGAAATTTCAAGTGGATCTTGTTGAGTTAGGTTGAATTCGCGCTCAAAAGATATTGAGATTTGGTATCTAGCTCGAAGGAAAATTACTCTTGAAATTTGAGGTAATTTCGTGAAGAATTAAAGAAGCTAGTAATTTGAGAATTGTTAATGTTTTTTATGTGTTCTTGATGTTTTAAGGAAGAAAAAACAAAAAGAGTACATTGGATCCAAAAACTACAATAGAAAAGTGTTAAAAGTTGTTTGGGATATAAAAAATGATTTTGCAAAATCGAAATTAAAAAAATAGCATGGATGAGTCTTTTCTTTAATAACAATGACATAGATGAGTCAAATTTTTTAACAAATTACATAAATGAACTTTTTTTTGAAAGTTCGATGACATATTTGAGTCTTTTCCGTTTATAATAAGAAGGAAATATATGAGTCACTTTTATAACATATTTGAGCCTTTTCCGTTTATAATAAGAAGGAAATATATGAGTCGCTTTTATAATGAGACTCTAAATTACAAAATTGAAGGATATATTAGCGATAGATATATCAACTCTAAATTACAAAGTTGAGAAACATATTATATACTCTTTTCCTTTCTGAAATTTGAACAGAATAACTTTTATTTTCAAAGAAAAAAATAATATTTGAAAATGAAATTTATGTTTAACCATGAATACACATTAAAGTTATTTTTGACTTAATTTTCATAAATAATTTAGAATAAAAATATTTGTTTATTGCTTTTCAAATTCTTGAAATTTTTAAAACTCAACTACATAAAATAAATATAGAGAGAAGGTGCGTACAGTGCACAAATTGGAGAAGGTCAGAGAGTTGCAGCTCAGAGGATGGCTTATAACCGGAGCGAAGCCGGCCAGCTAAGAGCAGCCGTATCAGCCGCCGTATAACGGTGTCCGGCAAGAGGTTGCGCTCTAGCGAAGCCATCATCAGCCGCACCGTAGCATCGTAAGGCTTCTGCACTATCGCATCCATCTTTGATTTTATTTTTTCTCTGCTCTGCTTTGGAGAAGAAGAATCGTATGAACTTTTTCTTTATAATAGTGGAAAGAGCTGTCCCTTTTGGTAATTTACTATCTATTTTTACATTTAGTTTACTTGTCGTATTTAATTTTAGCCACTAATAATTGATAATGATTAGTTTACCACGTTACTCTTACTAAGTAATTTAATATTAATTTTGAAAAATAATTAATTAATATTGAAAATAAAATATGAAAAGTAATAGTTATATTTTTTTTATATGTTAAAAAAGACGAATAAAAGTGAAAAAATTATATTTAAATAATAAACGAGTAAAAATGAACAAAGTGTTAAAAGAAGTATATTAGAAGCACAGGACTTGAGGTCAACATACATGCCTGTTGAAACACAGGCACTGTTGAAAATACATAGTTTTCTTGCTTTGGAGTTAAAAGAAGAAAAAGATAACTTTTGACAAATTTCATGTACGGCTCGTAGGTCTTCCTACGGATCGTACATGCCAATTGTAGAAACTAACTTTAAGCTTTAAAATTTCACTAAGTCTAGGGTCACCTACGAGATCTATTTACGACTTGTACATGGAATGATGGGTCATCCTAGTGAACCGTACAAAGGGTATTCGTACCTTTTTTGAAAAATTATTTTCCCACTTCCTATGGTTGTCATCTACGGTCCGTAGATGGGACTCGTAGACACAAACACCAGCCCAAAAACTGCATTTTCCTTCTTTCCAAATTCGAGGTGTTACACAACAACATTGAACTTTCAAAGTATCCTCAAATAGTTTATAATAACTTCATAAAAACATGCATATCTTCATAAATTTATAATTCATAGGTTCATGAGTTCTGTTAGGGTTTTGTCTTGATTTTCTTACCTTATTTGAAATTTATTTTTTCTTAAAAGAAAAGACAAAACATTACCATAAATGCTTCTACTTTTCATGAAAGGAAAATATAGTTTTCTTCCATATTTGGTTTATTCTTTTCATAGAAGAAAAGTTTGGAGATCTATAAATTGAAGATTCATATTCTCAGAACAAAACAATAATAGAATCAACAATATAGTCGTTTAAGAGTTGTTTATGGGGAGAATTTTCTCCTAAACATATTTATGTTTTTTCAATATTAATTTTATAATATGTAGGTCGCTTGACCAAACTATATTAATAATATGTTTTTAGTATGTTTTTGTTTGTCATCTGATTTTATCAACCGAATGATTTGTAATTGTAAGCTTCCGCATGACACTCTAATCACTTTCGAACCCAACAAGTTCATCATAGGTTCATAGTTGAAATTCATAATTTAGGCATGGATCAACCTAATTCCAACTAAATAGCATGTATTAACATTGAATCATACATTAGAAGACTTAATTAATATTAATCAATCACAATTGAATGAAACCATAAAGATTGTATTGAAACCCTAATTTGAATCAATTGAAATTGATGGGAGACATTGGAAACCTTAGAGACCCAATGGAGGAAAGAACTCCATGGGTGATACTCACATACCTTGATACTAGAAGCCTAAAAAGAATGGAGGATTAGAGACTTGGATGAACCCTATCTCTTCTTCTTCTTCTTCCTTAGTCTTGAGAGAATTTGGGGAGTGAATTTGGTTGAGTTTTGGGAAATTAGTAGAATGAATTGAAAATTGGTAATTGGGGGNGGGGGGGGGGCTTAAAAGCTTTATATAGGGCTTAGGGTAGAAGGCAAAATGGCATAGTATTGAATTAAAACAATTAGGAAAAGACCCAAAAGCCTCTTTAAAATAATTGTCGGACTCGCCTACGGTTTTGACCTACGGACCGTAGGACTTTCTATGGTTTGTATTGGTCAACCGTAGACCAAGTACTGGGACCATGAAATCACCTATCTTTTGACAAAACACTTCTATGGTTCATATAGGTCTTCCTACGGTCCGTAATCATCAACCGTAGAAACAAACTTTGACCCTCAAAATTGCACTAAGTCCCGGACTCACCTACGAGACCTATCTACGACTCGTACAAAATTATGGACCGTCCTGGTGAATCATAAAAAGGATACTGGGATTTGTTTTTTAGAAAATTATTTCTCCCTTTTTATGGTTTTCATCTACAGCCCGTAGAAGCCTATAATCCGTAGATGGGACTCGTAAACAGTCTGCAATCCAAAAACTTATTTTCTTTCTCTTTTTTCAAATTCTGAAGTGTTACAATGATGATCTGATAAGAGGATGGCATAACATATAAGCTTGGGAAGCCTTAGAGGGTAAATGATCGAATGTCTAATGGTAGAATTTGTAGCGGAATGAGATAGGAGGTTGAGATTAAAGTGTATTAGTTTTGGGCATTATACATGAGAGGGTAAAAGCATGTGATTAGAAACTTGGGTGGTGTAACCTTCATATTGCATGTCTAATCTGAATGTCTATAATATATTATTTTGTGTTAAGTTCGGGTCAATCGATAATACCTATCAGTATATCTATTTGTACAAACACTACCCTTGCTTTGGCACTTGGCATAGTCTAGTTCCATGGTCAGTGATGTTTTATAGGTGGAAACGATGATGGTCTCCAACAACTTTCATTTTCCTTTCCTAATGGTGAAAGCTGTGTTGTATTTTCATGTATAAATTGTACCCTTTTAGTAGCTCTTGTACCTGTTTAGACTAGTTCCTTGGGAAGATTTCTGGTCATTTGTAAAAGATTTTTATTAAATTTGATGGTTTCATGAACTTTTAAGGTATTAAAGAGATTTTTGTAGTAATTTATTTATTTTCTGCATGGCCTAATTTAATTTGATTCTCCTATCTAGGTGTTAGAGTAGGTACATGCGCAGGCCGATGGATTGGATCGTAACACCAATATATAATTAATATTTAAATATTATTTTCTTGATATATATTTTTTTTAAAATATGTGAATTTTCTTATTGGCTTACAAAAAACTTTTAATCTTTTTTTCTATCTTTACTTTGTTGTCTTCCCCAATATAGCTTCTTCTTCATTGAAGCATCACCTCTTCCTCTACCTTCATATGCAACTCTGCCACTATTTTCATTTCACCAGCCCTTTAGTAATTCACAAAATTCAGCACTACCATCATATTATTGATGTTGATTTCACTAATATAAACTTTCTTGAATTTTGGATGATCCATTTTGATTTTTTATTACTTGTGATGCAAAATATGTTAGTCTATCAACTTTCTAATACAATATTCATTTTCATTCGAGATGTCAAAAAACAAATGACTTCTAGAAAAGTTCATTCTCCCAAGGAGAAGATTCGTGGGTGGGCGATGGGAGGGGATATGAAGAAGATAACATGGTATTGTTAGTAGATTTTAAGAAAATAATGTGGTATTGTTAGTGGATTTTCTTCTCTATAGTTATTTTTTAAGAGAATTATTAAATGGTGAAGAAAGAAAAGAGTAATGAAGGGCTGAAAATGGCGAAGAGCAAGGAAGAGAAAGAACGGAAAGGGAGGGGGGGGGGGAGGGGGGAAGGGGGGAAATGAAAATGGGTCCGCGTTTGAAATTTTGATATTAGAAAACGCATTTCTTAATTAGTGAAATTAATTTTAGAAAGTATTTAAGAAAAAATAGTGAATAAGCAAAAAGAAATAAAAAAAATAATGACATAGTGCTAACACTACTATGATGTGGCGGATGAGAGTATATTATAATCTCAGGATGATATTTAATTTACTTCAAAGTTGTTAAGGGGTATTTAAATGTCAATGTAATAAAAGTGATAAAGTAAATTTTACTGCTAAATTTAAGAGTGATTTGATGTGTTTTCTCTTCTTAATAAATATTGATAAAAGTATTTTGCATATTGATTTTTTAAATCACTATCTTCCCAAAGATGTTTACCTTGCATCTACTAAATTAATTATATGTAGTTGTTGTAACTATTACATATGTTCATTAGTTGTCATTATGCTTGAGTCTATTTACCTATTATGGAAGAGCTTTAGGGACAAACACAATAGTTATGGTAGATAAATTATGTATGTTTATTAGTTGTTAATAGGTTGAAAATCATGTGTTATTAGCTCAAGAGATTATAAGGGATATCAATATGAAGAAAAAGTTTCACAATGTAGTAAGAAAGTTGGACATGGCCAAAATTGATAACAAGGTTTCATGATATTTTTTTTCTGATTAAAGTCCTAAGGAGGTTTGATATTTCAGAAGTCATTATTGATATGATTTTAAGATTAATTTTCAACAATTGTTATTCAATTCTGATTAATGAAAAAGCTTTTGATTTCTTTTATCTTCATGACAATATACCTTTGGTTGTTGGAATTAGACTAAGAAGAATAACTAGTACAAGGCATAATTTTTAAAATTACTATCTTCTCAAAGATATTTAGCTTGCATCTACTCATTAATTTTCTGTAGTTGTTACAAATATTATGTATGTTCATTAGTTGTCAATAGGCTTGAGCCTATTTGTCTATGCAATACCATATTGCATAGAGATTTAGAGATAAAGACAACATTTGTGGTAGAAGAATTATGATAAAAAAAAAATTCCATTTTGCAACTTGGAGCCCAAGTTCTTGTATAACAATAAGTGAAATATAAAATCTTTCCCTTTTTGCCCTAATTTTTTTTCTATTTTCTTTGCAATTATATAATTTTGTAACACATTATTAGCACAACCGTCTCAATAAATAACTTTATAAACTAAGGTACTATTTTATTTTATTTTTATGGATAATCTTACAAAATTTGAATTCGTTAATTTTGATATTTTAGGCAAGAACTATCTCTCATGGGTGTTGGATACTGAAATATTAGATGTAATAGGTCTTTGAGACATTATTAAGGATAAAAATAAAGCATCACAAATCCTGCCCTCAATTCTCAAGACACCATCAGAATCGGAGCTTCCCCTCTCATCACATTGTCTTGAATGAGACATAACTTCTCGTCATCAAACTGGCGCTCACGAATCTTCTCAAATAAGGAAGAATGAGCCTTAATAAAAGCAATCAAATCACGTGTCTCCTCAAAAATCTAAAAACGGACGAGACTATTGGCTAACCTCTAAAATTCTCCCGCTAATGGTCTCTCCTCCACACTAATAGCGGCAACAATTTCCATGCTAGAAGTCTTCTTACTCAAAGCATCAGCCACCACAATGGCCTTCCATGGATGATATAAGATGGTGATGTCATAGTCCTTCAGTAGCTCAAGTCATCTATGCTGCCTCAAGTTCAGATCTCTCAGACTAAAGATATATTGAATACTCTGATGATCTCTGAAGACCTCGCAATGAAATCTATATGGATAATGTCACGATAGCTTAAGCACCATCACTACGGCTGCCAACTCTAGATCATGGGTAGGATAGTTCCTCTCATGAGTCTTCAACTGCCTAGAGGCATAGGCAATCACATTATCCTTTTGCATCAGAACACCACATAACCCGACTCCAGAAACATCACAATAAACAGTGAAGTCTACACCCTCATCGAGTACAATCAATACAAGAGTCGACGTCAACAAGGTCTTGAATTTTTGAAAGCTCTCCTTACACTCATCAGACCACTAGAAACTCAGACTCTGTCGGGTTAATCTAGCCAAAAGAGATGCAATGGTGGAGAAGCTTGGAACAAATCACCGATAATAGACCACAAGTCCCATAAAACTTTGGATCTTAGTAACTGATGTAGGTCTGGTTCAACCCTTAACCACCTCAATTTGGATGGATCTACTCGAATACCTTCCTTGGACACAGCGTGTCCTAAAAATGCCACATAATCAAGCCAAAACTCTCACTTTAAGAACTTGGTATCAAGTTTCTCTTCACTCAGTCTCTGGGGTACCATCCTCAAGTGCTGATCGTGATCCTCCTCGGTCTTAGAGTACACCAAGATGTCTTCAATGAATACTATCAGAAAGGAATCCAAATACGTTCGGAACACCCCGTTCATCAAATCCATGAACACTACATGGGCGTTAGTCAAACTGAAGGACAACACAAGAAATTGATAGTGCCCCTAACGAGTCCTAAAAGTTGTCTTAGGGGTATCAAATGCCCTAATCTTCAGCTGGTGATAACCAGACCTCAAATCAATCTTGGAAAACAGAGATACACTATAAAGCTAATCAAACAAGTCATCAATGCGAGGAAGAGCATAATTGTTCTTCACTGTCACTTTGTTCAATTGTCGATAATCAATACACATCATCATGGATTCATCCTTCTTCCTCACAAACAACACAAGAGCACCCTATGGAGAAACACCAGGGCAAATAAACCCTTTACTCAACAAATCTTGTAACTGGTCCTTCAATTCCTTCAACTCAGTTGGAGCCATAGAATAAGGAGGAATAGAGATGGGCTTAGTGCCCAGCTCCAAGTCAATAGCAAAATCAATATCCCTATCCAGAGGAATGCCTGAAAGATCAGTAGGAAAAATATCTGAAAACTTTCAAACCATGGGCACATAATCCATGGGAGATGGCTCAACACTAGTATCCCGAATGAAGGCCAAATAGGACAAACATCTTATATCAACCAATCTCTGATCTCGGATGAAGAAGATAACTTTGCTAGGGTAAGAACCACTAGCACTCGTCCACTCAACTCTCGGGACACCCGGCATCGCTAAGGATACATTTTTCGCATAGAAATCAAGAATAACATGATGCGGAGAAAGACAATCCATACCCCAGATAATAGCAAAGTCACCATCCCCAAAATGGTCAAGTCTACCCAAGTATCATACCCGGCTAAAGAAATTAGACAAGATCGATACACTCGATCCACCACTAAGGATTCACCCACTAGTGTAGAAACATTAATAGTCACAAGCATGCAATTAGACATCAAATCAAACCCAACAGTAAAATAGGTAGACACATACGAGAAAGTAGACCCTTGATCAAATAATACAGTCTCAGGTCGATAGAAAATTAGGACGATACATGTGATCATAGCATCAGAAGTCTCAGCCTCAGGCCTCTCTAAAATAGCATAACACTTGCCCTCACGACCAACTACAGTCTGAGTAAAACCTCTACCTCTACCCTCATGAGCTGGAGCACCTTACTAGTAGTCATGTCACTTCTACTAGACTGAACTTTGCCTCGACCCATGGTCGAAGGCGCTAAATCCCTAGCTGGAGTAGCTGAGTAAGAGCGTTGGATTCTTGAATGAGTCTGAAATGGACAATGTTGCATCAAATGACATGGATCCCCAGAAGTATAGCAAGACCTCAGCACAGATAACTGTTGTTGAGAACGAGACAAACTATCATGGCCACCTCGGTCAGAACCATAAGATTATCGGGCAGATTGCCAACTCTCAGCTGCTTACATAGAAGTATGAACTGGACTACAGCCTTGAAATGATCTATTACCTCTCTATGAACCTCTACCTCTAGATGAGACACCGAAAAACTATCCAGATGACCGGGCCAACTTTGGCTCTCCAAACTTTTCTAAAACCATCAACTTCGCCTCATTGGCGGTGCTCACAATAGACCGGAAGGAAGCCCTATCTTTTAGATTCTCTCTAGTTGCTCTAAACATATAAGACCTGACAGAGAAGGTCAACCCTCTCACAAACCTACGAACTCTCTCTGCCTCATCCGGAATAATAATCATAGCATGTCTAGAAAGCACAGAGAAACGGGCCTCATACTTGGTCACAAACAAGCTTCCCTGAGTCAAGCTCTCTTGCCTCAATTGACTCTCCTCCCTCACGCTCCAAGGAATGAAGCGATCCTAGAAAGCACTAGAGAACGCATCTCACTCTATTGGGGGAGATACAACTGGTCTAGACCTCACAAAAGTCCTCCACCACTTTCTGGTGCATCGACAAAGTTGAAGTGCAACAAACTGGATACCCCGAGCATCCACCATACCCACTACCTCAAGTCCCTTATGGCACAAAGTCAAGAACTCATGGACATCCCCACTCTTGCCACTATGAACTATGGTGGTTGAAACCTCTCATAACATTGCTGCTCAATTATTGTCAGAATAACCTCAGGAGCAAATATGAACACCCATAACCGGTGCCGAAATTATTGGTGGTTGACCCACCTATCCCTGAATACCCAAAATCTGCTACTGATTTGGGGTATGCACCCCTACCCTCGTCTGAGAACCCTGTGGCGTACCTATCGCACCACTCTGAGCGAAGTTCTCCAGCACACTTAGCATCATCAACAAAGTCTCATGAAACAAAGGAGCTCCAAACTCAGGAGGAACCTGGTCCTTAGGAACCTCAATGTGTGACTCATGAGAAACCTCTCAAGCTCTGCCTCTCGCTAGTGCCACTCCACGGGCACGACCTCTAGTCGGTGCTACTCCACAAGCATGACCTCTAGTCGATGCTACTCCACGAGCACGACCTCTATCTCGAACCTTACATCTACCCCTAGCTGGGGTCTCAATAACAGCCTCGATGACTGTCTCCCCTATATCACTGGAAATAGAAGCTTTGGTCCTCAACATCTGAAAAATAACACGCGGTAACTTAGCACTAGCAAAGGTAATCAGGTACGATAAGAGAGGATGAATAAAAGGATGTTTCCTAACAATCGGCATAGCCTCTTAAAGATAAGTATAGACGTTTATGGATCAATCCGCAAGACTCTAATTAGACTTGGTTTGTATACACAAGAGACCTATAAACCTGGGCTCTGATATCATTTGTCATGACCCAAAAATGGACGCTATGACACTTATCTATTTCCACAGAGACAAGTTAGCTTCAACCCAACGAAAATGTGGAAATATAAATCAAGAACAAGATAAAGCAAAAAAAAATATTATTTCTATTAAAAACCTCAAAATTTAATTGTCACGTGTACAAGTCACTAAATACATAAAGTGTGACATTGAAATAATTACAAGTCTCAGCCTTTGTTTCTCAAATAGAACAAAGTATAAAGAAAGAGAAAAAAGGGCCTGCCGAAGTGATGAGAAACTACCTCTCCAAATCCTTGACGAGCCTCAAAGTCAGAAGAAGAATGAAGAGATCACACAAGTCCGGGCTCGGAACCTACACAAGTGTAAGCAATGAGTAAGTATCAACAACACGGTACCCAGCAAGTAACCTAATACATAAGGCGTCTAGCTAGAAACCGAATACCCCTTACACTTTAACCAAACCTCCCCAAACTACAACCTGCACAGAAATCAGCCCAACCTAATGATTCTACAACACACAACCCACAAGGCTCGAAAATCACAATTTAATAGTCACAATTCAACGACAAAACAAATCAAGTCAATCAATCAATTTTAATGTCAAGTAGATCAATCACACGTAACAAGTGTATCAATTACAACTAACGAGTATGTCACACATAAGCATCAAATCACAATAATCAATGCATCAAATGCATCAAATCACAATAATCAATCTCTCGCCGAAACCATTTTCCATCGACACAATATCACTAGACGGAACCATTTCTCATCGGCTTTATATCAAATCACTCACCGGCAATGACCACGACATCATAAATATTACATATCTCATCACGATGTCAAATGATCAATGCACACAAGCAATATCACATCACATAAGAGAGAAAAAATTCATGCAATTCAAGTCTACACTCGTGCTATCAAGCATTGCACCAATCAATTAATACGGGTCACAACAAGACAATTCACATCATCATGATCATTACATAGCCATTTTCATTTCAACCCCTTTCTATTCATTTAGATTTATCAAGTAGACAATTAACCATTCACATCATCATCATTACTCCCAACACACAAACAACGAAGAGAATACACGAATTCTACTGGAATACAATGTTTAGGAGATCACTTGCCTTAAATCACACAATTAATCACTCCAAGAGTTGAGTCTTCCCCTTCTGAATCACTTTTGAAGCCACACAATCGATAACAATCAAGTATTCACAATAAATCTCCATAAACAATAATTCTCACATCAATTACTTTGAAAAATGGGTCAATAAACTCAAAACCTAATTCTGAAAATAAGATTTGAATCCAAAATTTAATATTTGAAAACATTACTCAAGGCTTTAGGAACTCATTGGGAAAAAATATTTCAAAAAAGAACTCAAAATCAATTCATATTCTCCATTTTAGTTAAGAACTTGACTTCTTGAAAAACCTTGTCATTTATCGATTAAAATCCCAAATTTTGATGTTAGAATTCATAAAGAACCAAAAGAAAATGAAGGTTAGGGTCATGAAATCTTTCCAAAATGATTTAGCACAAGAAAGCCTTTTCGAAATCTCCACCAAGGGCTCCCCAAGCTCAAAAATGAAAATTAGGGCTTAAAACCCCAAAATTTGCAAGCCAAAACCCTCCCTGATGTTGCAAAAGTGACTTGGGGTTCGCAAAAGCAGAGCCTGTGAAAAGGGCGCCCCTCACAAAAGCAATGTCCCCTTCGGTTTTGCCAAGCTTGCTTAAGCGAAGAGGCCCCTGCTTCTGCGAAGGCCGCTTAAGCGACTAGCCTTCGCAAAAGTGAGGCCTACAGACACCAACAAAATACAGTCAACTCTTAAATCATCAAAAGGACCTTCGGGATTCATTCGAAATCCTGTACACACAAACCACATATGCAAATTAGTTATACTCGATGTTTCAGACTCAATAGAATCATCAAAACATAAATCAGAGGTCTTTTTTACCCGACATTCATGAAAACCACAAAAAACTAACTTCAACGCCTAAAAAGGCAAAAAAAGCTCGGGACCTCTAAAAAATCAACCAAGATAGGCCTAAAATCATCCCCCAAATCCAAAGGAACTCTCAAAATTCCTATCCGAGCATCTAAACCCCATATGTTGACCAAAGTCAACCCAAATGCTAAATTTCCACAATTTCACAAATTAGGACCTCAAATACACAAAAAGACTTCAAAACTGAAATCGACAACTTTCACAACTTAGATTCCACATTGAAGGGACTGATGAAATCGTTGGAATTCCATTCTGACACTCGAAACTCCAAAAGACTCCAAAACCACTTATAAGCTACTTAGCCTTTCATGATCACAAACTTACCAAATTCTCAACTTTTGACTCAAAGTTCAAAATGAATTTTCAAAACTCAACATAAAAGACTCGGGGATCGATATCGAGAGGGGAAAACGGTTAATTTACGAACTTTCTGAAAATGACTGGCCGGGGCATTACACTCCTCTATTGCTCCCTTGTCTCAGGTGCTTTTGAGAGGTTTTTGGAGCAACCCTTGTCTATTTTCCCCTTTCACAAGTGAGAGAAAAACAAAAGACGACTTATAACTAGGTAGCAGATTTTTCGACGTCTTGCTATAGTGGGACTTAGACCGCTATAGCGGGAAGCCTTCCGCTATGGTGGGCTGACATTAGCCCAACCTAGAAAATAAATTTTAAGCCAAATATCGTCATGTGCTCAAATTTAAAAAAAAAAAATTGCTCTACTCTACCGAACTTTTGGGACTCCGCACAAAGTGCCCTTTAGTAACGACGGATAGGGTCGTTACAATTATTTATACATTTGAATTTTTCAATAATTGGCACGGTTATAAAAAAATAAATTTGAGAATAATAGTAAAGAATAATTTTGTTTATTATAGGATCTTATAATGAAGAGCAAAAAATTTAATCATGTTATAAATCCATTGAACTAACTGGATTGTCCATTAAGTTTATTCATGAACTTATCCTTATTATGGATGTGTATTCCCAAGGTGATACGAACCGTTTTGGGATAACAATGTATCTACTAATTTGACATTAAACATGGTGACTTTAGATTGATTTCTCAATCTATAAATAGATATATCATTTACCATTGTAAGATACACTTGAATAGAAAAAAAGTCCCTTTCTTCACCTACATTTCTCGTCTTCTTATCTTTATATTTATATTATTCTGAACTTGATTTTATAACAAATCAATATTTGATTTGATTCTTATCTTGATATAATGCGACCTGAAGCTTTAATTAATATTGTTGGGAGGAGAAAAGGGGCTCAGTGGGAAGGAGAAGTAAAGTAAGAGGTCAATCTCTTTCAAACATACATGACAATGTAATCAGATATGTAGTCTTTGTTTTACTCTTTTCTATAAATTAAGTTATATGTAGATTTTGAAATGATTCTATTGTAGTAGCTGATATTTGGCTTTGTACATTTTAACGTCATTAGCATTTTTTAGTAATGTTATTTTTCTTGTATTAGGGTTGTTTATGGTTATGATTAAAAATTAAATTAAATTGTAATCTGATTTAAATCAATTTTAAAAAAAATTGATATTTGATTTGATTTGGTTAGGTTTGGTTTTAAATTTTAAAAATTGATACTATTTGGTTTGGTTTTGGTTTTACTAAAAATAACCGCAAAAATAACCAAACCGAACCGAGAAATTATATATAGAATTTTATAATTATTTATATATCAGTCATAAATAAAATATAAATATTTGGTTAAATTTTAATTAACTCAAGTCTTTAACTTTACCATTTTTTCAAGCTCAACACTTAAATTCTAGCCCAACTATTACAACCTTAAGTTCAAGTTCATCAAAATCCATTATTTTAGTCTTTACATACCCTACCTCAATTAAGATAGATACATTTTTTCTTAATTGAATCACTTTGTTCGTGTAATAATAACTTTAGTATTGCTTAATTGCTTGATTGAATCCACGGTAACTTTCATGTGGATTGTTCATCTACTAGGTGTTTGTGTCTATCGAGATACATATGTACTCAAGAAATTTATTACTTTCAAACCGAAAAATCTCAAAAAATCAAACCAAACCGAAGGTTATTTTTTTCGTTTGATTTTAGAAATTTAAAAACCGACTAAATTAATTTGGTTTTGATTTAACCGATAACCGATCCAAAACCAAACGATTAAAACCCCTACTATATATATAATTTTATTGATTGATGTGAAACACACAACACATACTATAAACTAGTGAATTATTAAACACGTTAACAAGGATGAAATGCGGAGATAGTTGTTGACTCTACTTTTGGTCCTTAATTGTTGGAAATCTTAGAAAAAATATCCAGTTATAAAATTGTAGGGAAACTTTCGTTAAAAATATAAATTAGGAATACAAAAACTGACGAATATTCTATAAGAATGAAAACTAATATAACAGAGGAGAATAAATTTATGTATTCTTGATATCTTCTCTACTCGAAAAGAAAGACTTTGAGCATTTATAGATGAACTATATACCATAATATGGTTAAAGAGCTCCAACGATCAAAATAAGAATAATGGACATATCGAACCAGATGTCAAAAAAATGAGATGTTTGCTGTGAATTATAAATAAAATAAATTATGTCTATAATATTTAATTTAAATTAATAATTTGTTATTTCATACAATTTTCTCTAAAATTAAGAGGAATAATGTCCAAGTAACGAATCGTTACAATTGAAAAATTAACGTTCAGATATTATGTTAGAAAAATGGTCAAACAAAGACTATTCAGGGATGGGACAGTACCGTNTAAACTTTAATCTTTTGACATGGTGGAATTTGTTTCCATGTGGCAATCTATGTGGCATTTAAAAAAAAAAAATTGAGAGAGTGTAATACACACACTATCATATTTTATTTGAGGTGTGTTTTTCAAACTAAAGTGAAATAGTTTAGGTGTGTTTCTCACACTTTCAATAGTTTGGGTATGAAACTCAAAAAAAAGGTATAGTTTATGTGTGTTTTAACCACTTATCTCTATTATGTTAGAAAAATGGTCAAACAAAGACTATTCAGGGATGGGACAGTACCGTCCAAATTCCAAAAGTTCTTACTACCTCCCCTTTTAACGGTAATAGTTTTCTTTTTTAGAGTCAAATTATAAAAATTTGATAAATATTTTACGATGTATTTTTTCATCATATTGATATACAAAAAATTGCTATTTATAGTATTATCTAAATTTTTTGTTTAAAATATCAAATTGATATATTCAAATTAACTTTGAAAATTAGTTAAATTAACTTTCGAAATACACAATATGACAAATAAAAATAGACGGGGATTAGAAAGAACGCCATAAAGGCTAATTACATGCAAGAATATAAAAGGATGATATAAGTAATATTTGAGATACTGTTATTGTTTTTCCAACATTAATTATGCGTTTAATAATTCACAAATAAAAATTACGTATTATATGACTTGATTAGGGAAAAAAAAAAAATTCAACATGTTTACGTATAATTGTAAGTCTCTAAACTTCAACTTGCTAGAAAACAAACTAATTGTAATTCTTCCATAACTTGAATGCTAAAACAAAACAAACTACATAGAATCTTAAAGTACCAATAAACGAATTATAAATCTACAAAAACTTGAAAAACAAAAAAAAAGTAAAGTAAACTTAAATAATCTTCTAGATTTTCATACTCATCAAAATTAATCTCCTCCTCTGTAGCAGAATCGATAAACGAAAATGACTATGAGTCTGATACAGAGTGCAACTGCAGAAATTTTGATGAATACATCAAACATATGCGGTAAACAAGGTAGTTGCTTGATGAATGCAACGTAAAACATGAAACTTATTACAAATATATCGATCAACGCATAAAAGAAGATGCAAAGACATGCTGGAAAATTGATACAAACTGCTTCACAACATCCATCTTCTATGTCTGCCATGTTTACTATTTTGTTGAGATCGAGCTGAGATTTTGAGGAGTATTTATAGAGCATAAAATGTAGTAATTTTTATGTATTAAACACATAAATAAGAAGGAAACTGTGAATAAGGAAATAATTAGACAACATAAAAGGAAATTAATTAGTGTAAATAAGGAAGTTTAGTACTTTGCAAAGGTAACAAACTAACAATTAGTATGTCTTACTCCTTTCGTCTTATTTTAACCTTTTTTTTTAAAAGTTGCTTCTATTAAAAAAAAGTAAATACTTTTGTAATTTGAAGGTTATAATTTAAAAAATAATTATCAATTTTAATTCCTAAAGGGTTAATTATTTTAGTACAATTTTTTGGAGCCAAAACAATAATTAAAAAGAGACGGAAAAAATAATAAATTATTTCCTTTTTTACTTCGTGAGTTGGTGAATGCTTCGTCGATCTATTCTCTTTGGTTAATAGCTCCACGAATATTCTTCCAAATATACATTGTCCAAAAGAATCTTTACAAATTACACTCTTTATAATTTTAACAAATTATAGTAAATTATAATCACTAGCAAATAACAATTTCTTGAAATTACCGATTTATATATATTGCAATAGTTATTAAGATTCATCTTATTGTGTGAAAATTCCATATATAACACTGGAGTTAGTTCTTGGATTTTATTATATTGCACTAAATTTACTGAAATTATTTTTGTAGTGAAAAAATCAATCGATTTTATTGAAGTGTCATAAAATTCATAAAAAGGCTTTGTAAGCAAAAGGTCATTCATTTTTGCCTGCACATACAAAAACTTATTAGAAAAAAAAAGGAGATATTTTATATGATATTAAATTTTAAAAATATATATTTTCTATGATACTTGAGCAAATCGAAAGGACTTTTCATTATGAAAGAATTGTTCAATAATTTTAGGGAAAATAGCCAAAAGCCCCTTCAACCAATTAGCCAATTCTCAACTACATACTTATTCTATACGGGGGTCCTATTACCCCCTGAATTATTTAAATATGGAATAATCATCTCCCTAAAAAGGCATAACCAGTTTTATGTCAAAGTTGTGCAACACACGCGATGAATCACTCTACATTCATTTTTTTTGTTCTTTTTCTTTTTTATCCCTATAAATTATACGCCTAATCAAAATAATAATTTAATAATCTTCTGAAAATTTTTGTAAAGTTTCCATTTTTATCAAACCTAGAAATTGAAATTTACAAAAAATGCTTTCAAATAGAGATTGTTTTTTCCAAAATACTAATGATTTCTTTAGAGGATAATAAGAGAAAATGATGCAAAAATCTCTACACCAAATTAAAGAAGAATAACAACTACATAGCTAGTCTACATAAACTTTCAATTTGAAATCCAACCCAAAACAAAATTCCACAATTAAGTATTCACAAATGTGGGAGTGAAAAACAAATTTGGTAAGAATGAAATTAGAAAGTAAAATTTCAAATTCACCATTGTTGGTTCATTGTGGTTTGACTTCTTTTTATTTATTTATTTTGCTGAAATTATGAGGGGTTTAAGAAAAAACTTGAACTCCATTTTTGAGCTTCGTATATGACAGTTTCTTATGAGTTAGGTGATTGTTGTTGCTAAAAACGGTTGATGTATGATTAACTAAGCATAAATCAGTAGCTATAAACTGTTTTGGAGCTCCTAGAGACGAAATTTAGAAGATGACCATTGAAGGACTTTGAGAAAAACTTGAAGAAATCATGAAATGGGTATAACAATTTTGTGATATAAAAAAAGGGAAAGAATAAAAAAAAATGAATTACTTATATAATCTCCAATGAGATACTGCCACATGGATTATTTAGTTCAATTTTAGTCATTTTATTTCTTTTTGTTGAACCCTTACGCGCCTACAAGAGGTGTATTCACCTTCTTGGACAGGTCAGCGTTTAAGGGTCACAAAATATCGAAAATAAAAAGTTCAGGGGGTAATAGGTCCCCCGTAAAGTATAAGTATGTAGTTGAGAATTGACTAATAGGTTAGGGGGGCATTTGACTATTTTCTCGTAATTTTATGTAAAACTTAAATAAAATGGAATGAATGTGTTTGACCTCAAATTTCCAAATATTCTTGCAAATTATTTTTGGGTGAAGTTTCACCATGTGTTTGGTCATAAATTGTGGGAGAAATATTTGACTATTTCAAAAAATATGATTTATATCCATGAGTTCTAAAAATTATTAAAGTACATTTACGTTTGTATTGTCATTTTATAATGAACATGTTTCGTTAAAAATGACCCTATAACATAATTGATAACAATCAGCAATAACAAAATAACAATATGGGCAAGAACAATATACACTAATCGCATACTTCAACTTCTCAATGATTCAGGATGAATTATAACTGATTAAAAACAAATTGTTCTTTTTGGCCACGTTATGTATAGATAGCAGAGAGGATTAGTTATTAGTTATTAATGGAGTAATTTGGTAGATAAATACTAGTTGAAATAAATAAATGATGAGTGTTTTTTATAGAAAAAATATAAAAATTTGGGGTAATTTTTTTAATTTTATAAAATTTCTAAATATTAGAACTTTGTCCATATTAATTTTTTCTAGTATTTGGCATATATATTTATTATAAATAGTAACAAATTATATGACCAGATACCATTTTCCAAAATTTTCTCAAATATTAATGGGGCCAAACTGATCCTTAGTGGTGTTAAGGTAAGCAATCTTTCAGAGAGGCAATAAAGTGGTAGATATAGTGTCACGTAGGCAGAAAAGGGGTAGAAGATTATTTATAAAATAAGTTCGGAGCGGGGGGGAGGTAATAGGACCTTAGTATAGTATAAGTGTGTCTGTGAGATTTCGGGCATAGGTTGAGGGTACTTATGCATTTTCCCTTGTATCATTAATATTCCGCATTACTCTAAATTCTGAATAGGATCCTCCATGAATAATAGTATTCTTCCTCTTCCACAAGAACCAAAGAATAATGATAGGAATAGCCTGGCAAACCGCCTTCACTCTATAGTTTCCTTCTACTACACTCCACAACCTTATGAATTGCTTCAAATTTAGCATAGGGTCCACAATTCCAGTAGCACTGCTAAAATAGTTCCAAATTCTAGTAGTAAATAGGTGATTAATAGTCTCTTCTTCTGGATTTATACAACACCTACAGTCCCAAGATTAATCAGGGTTCCATCCAAGCATTAGAGAAGCTAGACACACGGATATTTTCAAACCAAATTATCCAAGCAAGAAATGAAAATTGGAAAGGCAACCCTTTTATCCACAAATTTACCATGTCTTCAATCCTCTCTTTTTTTTGTCTCTCAACAGTTCTCAAACTAATTTAGCAGAGAACTATTGCCATTATTTGTTTTAGTCCACCAAGCTTTGTCACTTTGATTACTGAGATATGATAGGTGCAAATTAGACTGGACATGCTCTACAACATACTCAGGGACAAAATATTTCATTGTTGTATAGTCCCACCCATCCTCAGTTAGAAATTCATCAACTTTTTCATGGGGTGACAAGTTTGCTCCTCAACTGCATGTAGGTACAAAGGTCCCACATTAGACCAATTATCATACCAAATAGTAGAAGTACTTCTTCTAGGTTCCCACCACATATGTTGCTCTAGTATTTCCCTATTCTCAAGTATATGTTTCCAGATTTGAGAACCTTCTTTCCATTGAACAAGGGTATAAATTTGTTTCTTACAATACTTTGTCCACATAAAATCGAACCACAAAGTACCTTGAGTTCTGAAATTCCACCATAACTTTGCATACATAGCCTTTCATACATCAAACATGGACCTAAATCCTAAACCCCTCTCATGTTTAGAAAGACACATATTCACCCATTTAGACTAGTGTTTATTTATGTTATCTTCCTTATTACTCTAATAGAATTTACCAAAAATTCTATGAATCTCATTAATAACACATTTGGGGGGGGGGGGGGGGGGGGTTAATAGAAGAAATAACGTAGATAGGGATGCTTTGAAGAACGCTAGTAAGAAGAACTTCCTTACCCCCATGTGAAAGTATTCTCCCTTTCCAACTTTGCAATCTACCTTTAATCTTATTAAATAATTCTGCATAGTGCTCCTTTCTTTTTCTAGAATGTGTAATAGGGTATCCTAGATATATCATAGGGAATTGTCCTCTTACCATCCATGTAATTTGTTCCACTTGATTAGCAAAGGCTGCTGATATATTTTGGTGTATATAATAAGAAATATTTTCCTTATTTATCTTTTGACCTGATTGCTTCTCATAATCCTGCAAAATAGACATAATTTTTCCATAGAATATATGTTTGAAGAGGTCAAACTAATGGTATCATCAGCAAAATCTAGATGATTGAGATTAGCACTCCATTTAGGCATCCCATAACCAACAAAATGGGGGTCTTCAAATAGAGTATTGAGAGCTTTAGAAAGGACCTCTGCTGAAATGATGAATAAAGTAGGACCTCTCCTGAAATGATGAATAATGTTGGAGATAAAGGATCCCTTGTTTAACTCCTCTAGTTGAATGAAAAAACCCATATGATTGACCATTAAGAAGCACAAAGTAGTAATTATTTGATAGTAATCTCCAAATCAAATCTACCACTCTATTAGAAATTTCATTTTCCTTAGTACTTTCATAAGAAAGGACCAAGAAACCCTATCATAGGCCTTAGCCAGCTTTCTAATCACATTCTCAGGTTTTCCCCTCTTAGTAATATCTGTGGTAAGATCTTGAGCCAATAGAACATTCTCAATGATACTTCTGCCCTTAACAAATCCAGATTGGTTAGCAAAAATCAGTTTTAGGAGAATCTTTTCCAATCTATCATGCGTAATTCTAGACAAGATCTTGTTAATGAAATTACTTAGACTAATAGGTCTCATATCTCAAAAACTGAATGATATCTTTTTTTGGGAATGAGAATCAAATTAGTATGAGTAATGAACCTAGGTAAGGAGCTGCCCACATAAAACTCACACACCATTCTACAAATATCATTGCCTATAATGTCCCAACAAACTTGGTAGAATCTACATGTAAGTCCACCTGGACCACTAGAATTGTCCTCATTAAGATTAAAAACAATATCTTCACTTTTTCTTCATCTGGAACAATCCCCAACTCAGTGTTTTCATCCTCAGAGATTAATTATGGTATGTGGTCCAGCAAGGTGATATTAGTGACATCTCTGTCCTGATGAAATTGGTTTTGAAAGTGTGTTATTGCCTCTTGAGCCATTGCATTTTCATCTTCCAACATTGTCCTTGTGCAGTCTGAATTCTTGTTGCCTTCATTCTTTGTCTTCTCCTTTTCACCAAGCTATGAAAGAATCTTATGTTTTTATCACCCCTGTCAAACCAATCATACCCTGCCTTTTGTTGTTTGAATATGTCTCCAAAAGTTTCCTTACTCCATAAAGAAAGAGCAACCTTTACTTTCTTAATCTTCCTCTTGAAATCCAGAAAATAGTTGGTTGAATACTCATCATCCCAATTCTGTTTGATCACATCCTTGAAACCCCTATGCTCAGTCCAAAAATTCAGGAACCTAAAAGGTTTGACGAATCTAGAATATCTATTTTCACATGAGAATAAAAGAGGAGCATGATCCGATCTAGTTTTAGAAAGATGTTCCACTTCTGAGAAATTGAATTGGTCTTGCAACATATTATTAACAAAAATTCTATCTAATCTCTCAAAAATGCAATCACATTCAGCCCCTACCATTCCACCAAGTATATGGAGTGCCTTTAAATTGAACCAGTTATAGCTCATTAGATTCAATACAATTTTAAAAATCTTCAACCTCATTCCCTGTCATTGGTTGACCACCAATTTTTTCTTCCTCATTAAGAAACACATTGAAGTCCCCTCCTATTATCCATGAATATTGCAGACCGTCAACTACTTGGAAAATATCTTTCCATAGTTGCATTCTCTGATAAGGGTCACATTTTTCATAAATAATAGTAACACATGTTGTTGAGTTAGAATTCTGATTTCTAAGCAATACAGAAAGTTGTTGCTCAAAATTTCTCACTTCTGTTACATCAAATCCATGATTCACAAATAACCAAATTTTACCACTATTATTGGCATACCCTTTGCCATTTTCAATCTTCTACTATATATGTTCAAGCCTCCCACATGTTGAAACGGTTCCATCAGAGTAACAAAACTGAACTTGTGAAAATTATGTAACATCAGGACTCTTTGGAATGCATTTTACCTAATATTTCATATAAGGGCCTTCATTGACAACATTATTTTTTATGTGTCACCTGCCACTTCGGCTGAAATCTGATGGGTTGAATAGATTCTCCATTACCTTGTTTTTTTATTTTTCTTTGCAAACTTTATTAATTTAATACTTCTAGGTGAAAAGTCCTCTACTTGAACGTTTGTGTCACATAATTAGAGGTGTCCGATTTCTGATTCTTTGTGGGTGAGAATATTATGAAGAACCTCATTAGGAGATTGAGGTATTGTCATTGTAATGTCTTCTGTCTTAATAGGAGTAGGGAAAGGCACAATAGCTAAATCATTATTTGACTTATGATCATTAATGTGAATCCCATTATCTGTCATCTTTACACTCTCATATGGACATAATTGATTTTTAGTTTATGTTGCAGGACTGTTGCAATCATCATTCAATGACTCATCTCCGAGTATTTCCTCTTCTTGACTGGACAAAATGTTGATCTCTTCCTTATTGTTGTACACCCCCTTATGTTCTACATTCATTTGCTATCTTCTACATGTGCAGATGTCAATGTTGAATTGGGTTGAGGTTCTTGTCCATTATCCCTTAGACTTGCTTCATTTTTGCTCATATTTTGTTGTGTTATGTTCTCCCCTATTTGCTCTTTGCCTTTGTGATTTCCTCCATGTAACATAGGTCCAAAAGACTTGGTTACCCATTTTTTAGCTAATTATCCTTTTTGTAATTATGTAGTATCTTGTTGTGACTTATCTTTTCCCTTGCTGATATCATATATGTATTCTTCTTCATGTGCAAGAGCACCAAATTTGTTACTCATCATAGTGGTGGATGTGTTTGATTTACTTGGACGACCTCTTCTATCTTTAACTACAGTCCAGTTACCCAGATCCCCTACTACCTTCCTACTTGAAAGAATTTTGGCATTTCCTTTTTGAAGAATGGTTGCTGCTCTAGATTGGTATAATTTCAAAATTGTTTTGCATGCTCTTCCTTTCTCCTTTCATTTACCCCTGCTTTACAGTTAATTGTGTTATGTCCTTGCATTTTTACACTCCAAATAATATTTAGGGACATAAGCGTATTGGATGGTTATCAGACTTGACCTCATTTCCTCTGTTTTAATATTTTCTATATTCATCTGCACTGAATTAGGAACATTTCCTTTGAGATCCACCAACACTTTTAAACGTGCACAACTAGGCCTTGTCTTTTTAATTGTTGTTTGATCCAATTGGATTAGTTTACCAACTGCTGCAGCAATTGAAAACAAATATTCGTTCACAAAAAATGTTGGAAATAGGTTAGGAAATGAAATCCATGCCATCGCCATAGTTGTCTCTTGAGAAACCTTAAATCTCGAATCATAAATAAGGGTACACATCAAGTATGAGTACCCATCTTTACAGTTTATGTAGAAAGCCTCTTTCGAGATCATGTTAACATAGTCCTCTTGTTTTGTTAGCCTAATAAGAATATGCTTTACTCCGTAGCAATCCTATTTGACAATCACCTTTCAAATCACATTGTTAAGGAATTATCCTTCTCAACTCTTCAAGATCCGTCCATTCATACGAGAACTTCCCAATTACTGCAAATTGGAGTTTTTCAATATGAGTCATCTTAATTACTTCCTGCTCTGTCCATTTTACTTGTGGAATACCCTCCACATAAGTTATTTCCTTTATTAACGAGCTATCCTCTAGGATCTCATTATCATTCAAAGTATCTGGTTTTCTCTTTAGTCATAATAGAGTTAACAATTGAATTGATTTTTTTTATGTTGAGGGTAGGGTTGATGGTAGGAGAGGGATTTAAGAATTTGGTAGTAGAAAATCAACCCCCGGTGAGGGTTGGCCGCCTTTCGCTGCCACCATGAATTAGGGTTGTAATAGTTTAGTTTTCGTGTTTGGATGTTGATACATCAAGTGCATATTTAGATGAGTGACAATTGTCATATTTAAAAATCTAAAGGTCTAGATTAAATTTTATTTAACAAGGCTCTGAAACATAGTTAAAAAAAAGTTAGGAAAAAACTTCACTAATTTTTGTAAGAAAATCTCATCTTTCACTAATTTTGGCGCACCTCGTTAATATAATTATTTTCATGATATATATTTTACATATCTACTAATATCATTTTTCTAATCTAAAGTTAAAAATTCTCTCTGTTTTTTTTATAACCGACACAATAAAATCATAAATAAAGATGTAATGAGATCAAGTTTTTGGCTAAAATCATCCCTCAACTATGACTCAAATCTAATGTACATCCTTATATTATCTAAGTGAGCAAAAAACATCCTTATACTATCCAAAAAATAACAAGAATCATCCTTCAGTATATTTTTTGTTAAGAAACTAACTGAACCAATAAAAAAATATTTTTGTAAAAAAATTTGGTCATGTCTTAGCCATGACGAGAAGATCAAACTACCTAAAAAGAATAAGGATATGGATATGAAATGAATCTTTCATTCTCAGAATTTAAATTTTGTGTGTTGTTAGTTTATATGTTTTTTGCATCATCAAGTAAATTGACTTGCAACAATACGTAAATTTTGAAATATTTATACAGTAGGTTCCGATGGCTAGAAAGATTATGTAAAAAATTCATTTTAAAAATATTACGTCCAACTATTTAAAGATTTTCTTTAATAAAATATTTAGTACATATGAACGTTATATACAATGCAATTCACATTTTATACAATGTACATAAATGCTGGAAATTTAGTGAAATTACGTTGGCGTTTAGTTATGAAAATAATAAAAAAAAAAACTTTATTTGAAATTTTTGAAATTAGGATTGTATTTGGCCATACTTTTAAAAAGGAATATTTAGAATTTGAATATATTTTGTATGAATATGATTTAAATCCTCAATTTCTAAAAATTAGAAAAATCACCCGACTTGACTAGCTTAACCATGTGTACATATATTCATTCGACTTGACACATTTTTTTTGTTGGTGGCATGAGTTTCTTAAAAAAAATAGACATAAGGATGAATCTTGCAACTTTTTGGATAATGCAATGATGTTGTTTGTTCATTTATATAATATAAGGATGTACTTTAAATTTAAGTCATACTTCAAGGATGATTTTAGCCAAAAACTCTAATGAGATCAAACATGGGTAAAAAAGCAGCAAAATAATTGAGAAAAAAAAAGAGACCAACTTTATTTTTAAACATAAATATGCTAAAACATTTTACAAATAATATTATACAATATGTTTTTTCCTCTCCATTTGTTTTTCATTTCTGACATAAATTTATTCGTCAAATACTTTATATTTTTACTCAATAAAAAAATTATTACATTTTTTTCCTGTCAAAAGTAGTTTGCAAGATTTTAACAAAAAATAAATGAAAAATATAACGTTATATGTCAAAATAATTTAGAAAGCATGATATGAAATTTGTCTTTTTTTAATACTAAACTAGTGTACTTGTCCGCGCTTTGCGCGGTTATAAGAAAAACTTAAATATATTTTTTAAATAATTAATGTCACTATTTGATAAATGTTTTAATAAATAATATAATAAAAGAGAGAAACACAAATTTAAAATACGACTTTGATATTACTTATTCAGAAAAATTGCTAAAAAGAAATTTTCATACAAATTAAAAAGTTGAAAATATAAACGTTGATATGAAAAACTTCAGTTAATTGACAATCTAATTATCATAGTTTCATACTAAATTCAATGATTTTTATTGGTTCAATCAACAATAGTAAATCGACTCGATCATAAATTACGTGACTTTCTTTTTGTTTAAGTGACACAATAATGAAAATAAATAAATAAAGATACATTTGTGGTAAATCATAGTGAGAAAGAAATATTTGTATCATATACTAACATAGTTATGCACGAAATTCAAAAGTTAGAGATATTTTTTTTTCGATATTCGATGTTCGTATCGACACTCATCTAATATAATTTGTGTCTCATAAAATCCATTGATTTTAAATTTTATGTATTTAAACTCTCATTCTTGTAGAGACATTGTGAGAAGAGAAAATTAAGTTGCAATAGTGCAACATTACGGTTGAGGTTACATTTATACAAAAAAAAAAAAAAAGTTGAACACATAACGTAAAATGAGATATAAAAAATAAGTCATGATATCATTTAGTGACTTGGTGTGATACTTACCTAATCCAATTATATAGAGATTATCAAAGAGCGACAAAGAAAATATTTTTTAAAAATAATACGTGTATGCAATTTTGAAGATAGGTCAATAAAAAGTTTGTCAACATAAATACAATTATTTATATTATTGAAATATTATCGTGGTAATTATTATAAATAAATTGGAGTAACAACTCTCCAAAGGATAACTCCTTCTTTGATGTAGAAAAAAATAAAAGAAACTTTTATTTGCTTTCAATAATAATAAATTTAATACACATTAATCATCTATTCATCACATTTATTATGGTAAAAGAAAAAAGAAAAAAATATATTTACACCCCATTTATGTTGTGAAGAAGAAAATTAATTTATATATATGGTTTTTTAAACACTTTTAACATAAATTTTTTATTGAGAAAATTAAATGATGGAATTTAAAGTTTTTCTTAAAAAAAAATAGAGTTAAGAATTTTTATTCTTTTTTAGTTTTTATTATTATTTATATGTACATAATTCCTAATTTTACTATACATATAAATTTGATTATTTTTTTTTATAATTTTTTTTATAATGCCTCTTTTTGTAGGACAACAATATGAAATATCAAATGATATCATGAACATGATTATTAATATAATTTAGGAGTTATGATCATCAAAAGTCAGTAAAGTACAGAAAACAAAGATATTTAAATTTTTATATTAGAAAAAAATATGAATCAATGAAGGAGTACTAGTAATGATACATTCATTTTTGTACAATAGTAAGAAATAAATAAATAGAAAAATTGTCAAAAAAAAAAAAGATAAATAAGATTCTAGGCCAAAGAGATGTGTTACACCACTTTTCTTATATCTAGATATAATTCTTATGTTGGTAAAGAAAGTAGGTTGAGAGAGAACAACTTTACTAAATCATTTTTATCCTAAACAAATACTTTTTGTATTTCAATTTCTGACCAAACATATTGTAATAGTGATCTTTGAAAATTTCAAAAACTTGAGAACTTCTAATATTAATAGTAATAAAAAAAACTAAGAATTTGAAGACTATAAATTTCCATATCAATAAACATCTTTTTATAAATTATACAATATTTTAAAAATTATGAATTAACTTTGCATTCTCATGTTCTATCATAATAATTATTAAAAATTGATTTACATGACTACAAAATTATATACACATGCTTTATTGAGTAGCATACATGTATGTGTTGGCTTTCTTTTCAGCTTCTATTTTGAGAAAATACATAAAAACAAAAGGTCTGAACTTGGTCGGATAACTTACTTTAGCACTTAAACTACACGGGCATTTAAATACCTCCCTTAACATCTTTGAAGTGAATTAAATGCACCCCTAAGGGATGACGTGACAAAGAGAGTGAGTTCACTCACCTAATAGCGTGTGAAGGAATTAAAAAAGAAAAAAAAATTATAAAATCATACACATGTCATTTTTTATAGGTCAATATATAATTAATATTTTAAATATTATTTTCTTAATATATTAACTTTTATTAAATTTATATGAATTTTCTTATTGGCCCACAAAACTTTTAATTTTTTTTCTCTTTATTTTATTGTCTTCCCCAATAAGCTTCTTCTCCATTGAAGCATCCTTTTTTCCTCCATCTTCATCTTCAACTCTATCAACTACTTCAATTTCACCATCTCTTTAGTAATCCACAAAACTCAACACCAACATCTTATTATTGACGTCAACTTCACACATATAAATTTTATCTATTTTCATCAGAGCTAAAAAAAACTTGTTGGTTCACCAATTAAGATGAAGAAAGGAAGAGAAATAGGAGGTGAGGTGGAGCTCGTTGGAAAATATGAAGAGGAAAAAAATGAACAGTTAAAAGCTAGAAATGGTGAAGAAGAAGGAAGACGAAAGGAGTGAAGGGGGTGGGTGGGGGATGGGTATGGGGAGAAATAAAAATAGATCCACATTTTAAATTTTAATTTTAGAAAATGCATTTGTAATTAATTACGTAGTGTAAATTATTTTTAAGAAGTGTTAAAGAAAAATTTGTGAAAATAATTAATAAAAAAATTAATTAATGACGTGGTGTTGGCATGACTATGTTGTGGCACTTACATGGCTATGATGTGGCAAGTGAGAGTGGTATAATAATCTCAGGGTGGTTTTTAATTCACTTCAAAGATGTTAAGGGGGTATTTAAACGCCCGTGTAGTTTAAGTGCTAAAGTAAGTTATCCGACCAAGTTCAAGTTTTTTATTTATATGTTTTCTATTCTATTTCAATAATATACTAACATGAAAACAAAATAAGTTAACCGTACAACAACAACAACAACAACAACATATATATATATATAAATGAAGTTAACTAATCATATAAAAACTTTAAAGAATATTTAATTATGAGTTAAAGATAAAGGAAGGATCTTGTTATCAACTAACAAAACCTAATGCTCCAAAAACTACAAAAAGAAGAAAAAAAGATCTCTATAAACTACAAAGAGAAGCAAAAAAGAAAAACTCAAACAGTTTTTTTCAAAAAAACTCTGTGATACATATTATCATGAATTCAAAAATAATAATATTGAATGTATAATGCAAAAGAGAAAAAGTGATGACTATATTAGGCATATCTCATAGTTTTACCTTGAAAAATCGAACTACACAAAAATGTCTAACAATCTTCATTATAGATATTTCTCTTGCAAATCAGATGAAAGAAGACAAAAAATTAACCAACAAAAGAGATAAAAGATGAAAAATAAGAAAAAATGAAAATAAATAAATAATCATCACACATGTTTCAAAATAGGTTTTTATAAGTGTGATTTTAAGATGACATAAATTTGTATATTAAATTATTTGAAGGTTGTGAATATGAAAGATTAGGAGTTATGAACATTATTAAGTAATATTTGTTAAGGGTAAAATTTATATAATTGAAGAGGTATGAAAGTAAAATAATTAAAAGAAATAAGAGAAAAATGCCAAAAAAAATCATAAAAAAGATAAATAAGAATCAAGCCTAGAGAGCGTCACGCCATCATTTTCATATCCAGCTTTATTATAATATATAGATTTCTAGAGATTATCTTGAGTTATTAATGTATATTTTGTATCTTTTATGTTAAGGATATGCATAATTTCATATGATTAAATTTTCAAATAGAATTAAATCAAATTAATTTTATAAAAAGAAATTTAATCAAATTAATTCTTAAATAACTTCATTTTTTATTTAAGTTGTCAAGACAAAAATAATTTCTAAAAAAATCATTTTCCCACAAGGCAGATTTGAGGGGAATGGGGGGATTTAAATTGAATGGTGAAGAGGGGAAAAAAAGAGCAATGAAGCGCTAGAGCCTAGAAATGGCGAAGAAGAAGGAAGGAGGAGGGAGGGGAATAAAAATGGGTCCACATTTCAAATTTTGATTTTAAAAATGTATTTTTAATTAATTATTTTTTTTTAAAAAAAGTTAATAACATGGTGCTGACATAAATATGTTGTGGCGCTTACATGATTATAATGTGGTAGGTAAGAGTGGTATTATAATCTGGTGGTACATAATACATTTCAAAGTTATTAAGGGAGACATTAATACTTATGTAATCAAAGTGTTAAAATAGATTTTGTTACCAAGTTTATAAGGAATTTGGTGTATTTTCTCTTTTTTTTAATGAAAAGAGATCGTCCTCTAGTAAATTGAATAAAATAAAATATTTTTTTAGATCTATTAAGTTCAAAAAAAATGCAATAAAATGTTAGAAAAGTATTTCTCCCTGCTGATGTCAATATTAATCTGTTTTATGTGGTGTAACATATTTAATTAGGAGAAATCACAAAGTTAATATATCAAAAAAATAATATTTAAAATAATAGCCATAAAAAAATGTTATATGTATAATTTTATAATTCTTTTTTTCTAATTTCTGCACGTACTTTTAGAAGAATTGAATGCACTCACTTGCCAAGTGCCACATCACCCATTAAGATGGTATTTAACTTATTTGAAAATTGTCAAAATGGGCATTTAAAGCATAATTAAAGTGTTTTGCCAAAAAAAAAAATAATAATAATAATAAAATTAAAAAAATAAAATAAAATAAAAAATAAAATAAAATAAATAAATATATATATATATATATATATATTCTTGTAATAAAACAAAAAAAATATTTTACGTCACGTTTGGCATTGAGTATTTCCTTATGGTCTTCCAAATGAGAAGGGAAAACAAAATTGAGTAGGCAGAGGTGGCGTTGTTGGCCGTGTGAAAAGTAGGGGCCGCTGCCAGAGAAATTGCAGACGAACTCAAAGGAACACGATATCCAGTAAGAAGAAAACAGCAAAGAAGATAAAAAAAAAAAAAAAAAAGTAGCAGAGGGTAGCATCATCAATCGGACAACCCAGAAAGCTTTAGCTAAAATCAGCGGTCAACTCATCTCCTATCTTCTCTTGCTCTTCTATGTTGGATCTCACTACTGTAAGTCTTTTTTCTCTCTCTTTAGATTCAACCCTTTTTGATTTGTGTTATTAGTTGGATTTATTTACCGTCACTGAAATTGAAACTTTGTTGTTGAATTAGCTATTTGATTTTGTTGTGGAAATAAATTGTAGAAAATAAAAATTAAACTTAGAACAAATTTACTTCTTTGTTTTTACATAATTATCGATGCTATGTAAGGAATTTCATCAATTACAGATTGTATATATAAGGAATCTATCATGAAATCCTATCAATTATTCAGGAGGGTGGAACTATATAATTTTCACAATCGTACATTTAAGAAATTCAGTCAAGAAACACATACCAGAATCGGCCGTAGTGTTCTTGACTTGAATCGAAACAGTATTCTTTATTTCTTTCTTTGCTACTATTTCAGAATGGCAGAGATGGAGTGGTTAATTCCCACTTTCCATTGAAGTGGGTTAATGGGGTTATTCAAAATAACTTCCTTAATTAAATTAGAATTTAGCTATTATTTACCAAACCAAAATAATTTTAAATCTGGGACATAAAACTAAAACACGTGTGTTATAAGATTTATCTCCTTTCTGAATTGGAACGGGACTTGATTAACATTTTTCCATTCTAAATCTCTCTAACACTTCATTCATATAGGCTTTCTAAGACAACCCCAACAATCCTTGTGATCTATCCAAAATAGAAATATTTTTATCCCAATTACATAGGATGTCTCTACCATATCTTTCGATTCAAAGCTGTTTGAGCGAAATTTCTTGGTATCATGCAATAAACCAAGATCATTAGTAGCAAGCAAGATGTCATTAACTTACAAGGCTAACATCATAAACTTACTCCCACTCACCATAAGATATATACACTGATCAACAATGTTTTCCTTAAATTCAAAGATGACAATAGTTTCATTAAACTTAAGATACCATTGCCAGAAAGCTTGTTTAAGTATTGTCTGAGAAAGAGGATTCACTGGTATGGAATGTGGGGAGCAAAGGGTGTTTAACTGTTAACTCATCATATGAAGATCTCAACACAGTGGGCATTGAGGAAGTAGAATGGCCTTGGAAGATGATATAGAAAACTAAGATACCCTATAAAGTAAACTGTTTTACTTGGTTGTTAGCTAAGGAGGCAGTTTTGACACATGAGAACTTGAACAAAAGAGGTTTTCACAGTGTTTTTTGTGTGAAGAGCAAGGAGAGACAGTCAACCATCTCTTCTTACACTACAAATGGACAAACCAGCTGTGGCAAATGTTCACCAATATGAGAGAGATCAAATGGGTGAAACCAGGAAGGATCAAAGAGGTTTTGAAGTGTTGGAATAGGGATGGAAATGCAGGAAGAAAGGAGGAGAGATGGAAGATTGCCCCATCATGTATATGGTGGATAGTATGGCTAGAGAGGAACCGGCGATGTTTTGAAGGAAAGCAGAGCAACATACAAAGATTTAAGCTTAATTGTTTAGCTCTGTATTATCTTTGGTGTAAACTAATAGTCTTAGATAGCTCAGTAGTAATCAGCACAACTATAGACTGGTTGTAACTTGGTAGTCATAGGATCCTATGTAATTACAACAGTTTTGGAGGGGAACTACACTTTTGAGGTAGTATGTATACCTTTGGATAAATATAGACTAATTGTTACTTTTCTCAAAAAAAAAAAAAGTATGTATATTGACTTCTGAAGTTTACATAACATGTGTTTCTTACCATTAATGGAAAACCCTTTTGGTTGATCCATATAAACTCCATCCTCTAAATTCTCATTTAGAAAGACGATTTTCGCATCCATTTGATGTAGCTCTAAGTCATAATGAGCTACTAAAGCCATTATAATTTTGAGTGGATCTTTTCTAAAGACAGGTGAACATGTCTCTTTATAGTCAATGTCATATTTCTAAGTGAAACCTTTGGAAACAAGTTT
The DNA here is from genome assembly GCF_019186545.1 of Solanum stenotomum. Lineage (NCBI taxonomy): Eukaryota > Viridiplantae > Streptophyta > Magnoliopsida > Solanales > Solanaceae > Solanum > Solanum stenotomum. The sequence goes on along the minus strand of NC_064291.1, from coordinate 35,252,995 downwards.
GGCCTTGTGACATTCGATGTTGCCAATTAAGTCGTGTTTAGTCTTAAAGACCCATGTACATCCAACTCTTTTGGAGTCGTATGGTAACTCAACAAGGTTTCAAACTTACTTTGTTCCATAGATTTCAACTCATCTTTCATAAGAATTTATCATTTATCAAAATTATTAATTTCAGTGGCTTGTGAAAATGAAATTGGATTATTGTCAATTCCCAAGTCAATTTCTAACTCCTGTAGATATACCAAATAGTCATCAGAAATAGCAGCTCTCCTTTGTCTTTGAGATTTTCTTTATGCTACTTTTTCTGGTACATCTACCACATGTTCATCAATTATGACTTCATTGTGATTAGCAGGAGCATTAATTTGTTGTTCTGGTTGATTGTTAGGTTGTAAAACAACTTGAGGAGCAACAAATTTAGAAGAAAGGCAAGGTAGATGAATTTGCCCCCAAACTTCATTAATTTCCACTTTATGTGGTTCTCCACTCCCACTAACTTCACCATTCTCAATGAACCTAACATTTTCAGTTTCAACCATTCTCGTACTATGATTAGGACAATTAAAGCTATACCTTTTTTTTTCTAGATAACTAATGACGAAACCACTTATTATTGAGAATGTAGATTTTTTTTTTTTTTGAGAATGACGAAACCACTTATTATTCTTGAATCCAGCTTCTTTTCACAGATTATAAACTCTAACTTCTGCCGGTCAATCCCAAACATGCAGGTGCCTCAAACTAGGTTTCCTATCCATCCATAGTTCAAAAGGTGTCTTTTGAAATTGCTTTACTAGGAACCCTTTTTAGCATGTAAACGATTGTCCTTAAAGTCTACATACACAATGAAAGTGGTAAAGAGAATTACATAAACATACTCCTAACCATATCCATTAATGTTTGATTACGCCTTCTTGCTACACCACTTTGTTGTGGTGTGCCATACATGTGTATAGAGCACATATGTCATGCTTTTTGAGGAATTTTCCAAATGGATCAGGCAGCTTCATCATATCTTCCATAATACTCACAACCTCTATCTATCTGTCTTGATTATTTTCACTTTTTTGCCTAGTTTTCTTTTAACCTCATTAATAATTGCCTCTAAGGTATTTATTGCTTGAGACTTTTCATGCAATAAATACATATCCATAACGTGAAAAATTGTCAATAAAAGTGATAAAAAGATTTCCTTACTGAAAGATGAGACATCAAAAGGATCACATAAATCAATGTGTAGAATTTTTTCAAGAAGTGTGCTTCTTATGGCTCCTTTCTTTGTATGTTTTATTTGTTTTTCTTTAATACAATCCACACATATGTTAAGGTTTGTAAAATCCAAATATGGAAGAATTTCATTTTTAACTAATCTTTTCAGCCTTTCTTTGTATATGTGACCTACACGTTTATGTCACTAGTAAGCAGATTGTTCATTCACTAAATTTCTTTTATTCCAACTTTCAACATTATGATGCAGAGTTAAGAGTGTTTCAGTAAATAGACTATCAAGATTTAGTTTGAATAAGCTATCACAAAGAATACAAGTACCAATGAGATGGTTATACTTAAACAAACTAAAACATCCATTATCGAAATTAAAAGTGTATTCAGTCTTATAAAACCTAGACAAAGAAACTAAATTTCTCAAAAGAGAAGGTACATAACAAGTTTCAAGTAAATCTAAGTGACACCTAGTATCAAGGATCAAACGGTAAGCCCCGATAGCTTCGACGAGAACCTTCAATCTATTCCCCATGTATACATATCTTTCATTTGTGTTTACTGATTGTGTTGTAAGGAATCTCTGCATCGTCTTAGAAACATGAACAATACAACCAAAGTCAATCCACCAAGTATTATAAGGAATTTCAGTTAAATTTGATTAGAGACATGTAAAAGCACTAGGCTTACCTTTCTTCTCGACTCTATCTTATGTTTCAGGCAATCTTTCTAAAGGTGTTCAAGTTTTCCACAGAAACGACACGTATCATTCTTGTGTTTCTTCTTATGTACTTGAGAGGAGGACTTATTAACTGTTGCGTTTTTCCTTAACATGCTTCTTTCATTTCTTCCGACTCCTTGATGGCTTACAAGGTTAATGGAGTGGATTCCTTAATTCTTCGGTCTTGTTTCCTCCAGAACCAACATTCTGTGCATTTCATGCACGCTTCAGTTGTCTTTCATGGTGTTGTAGTTCATTTGAAAAGGGTCATACTCAGACAGTAATGAGTTGCTGATGAATTGTACAAGAAAATTTGCATCCACTTCCATTCCTAAAGACTTAAGTCTTGTTGCTATGTTTGTTAGTTCACTGACATGCTCATGCATGGTACGTGAACCATCAAACTCCATGGTAGTCAAAGTACTCATTAGTGTCCCGGCAAGAGACTTTTCAACAGTTTTGGGAGCATTCTTCCACAATTTTCATAAGTTCTTTTGCATTTCTAATTTTGGGATGAGTAGACTTAATGTTGCCCGCAACATTTATTCCCTAAATATTCATAAATCTACTTAAAAAATATTATCGAATACTTAATTAATTGACTTCCTCGCATGCATAACATCTGATATGGTAGACCAATCCCAATGCTTATAATAAGAGTATAAGACCTTTCTTCAACACTACTAGTTTCAGTAATAGCAACTGACTTTTCAATGTAAAGTGTAACATCAAAATCTAAAACTCCGATGGAATTTGATATGTTTGCACCAATCTGAGAAGTTAAGATCATTAAAGGTCGTAACAAAAGAGGAAGGAGAGTGCAAATGCTGCAACTAGAACATTTGCCTTAATACTTTGAGTAATGAGTTTAGAGATACTATCAGATTCAAAAATGGTATATGTACTCTTAAACTGTATATTGATGTCCTCTTTCGGGCAGAACATTAAAATACAACTTTATACATAATGATACTTAAATGTGAATTTAACATTATTCGATAATCTTTAAATCGTCATTAATTAATAATATTTGTTATCTTTGGATAAATAAATAAAACTAACGAACATCTAAATTATCTCAGTAATGTTTAATGGTTATAAAACAAACAATCAACCTTTCGGTAATCCATAAATGTCAAACCATAAGTTTTATATCTGTTATAAGCATCAAAATTAATGTGTAATTGAATTTAAGTTTAATCATTATTTTTAGAATTAATTATTCATAAAGATTTGATCACTTCGGTGATTAATGAATCCCACATATATAATTCCAAATAAATAATTGAACACTATCAGATTTCATAAACTTCAACCTTATGGATTCAGGCAGTTTGCGCACTTAATGACACTTGAATTTGTAAACTGCCTTAAACTACCACAATCACGAAATGTTTCCAAACTTGATAGAAACAATTCCAGTTTAACTTTTTGAAATCTTTAGCAACATGAGATAGATGATTGATTCCCATATAATTTCAAATGAAGTTTTGTTCTTTTAAGAAGTTACAACGTTTTTTTCATGTAAATCACATAAGCACAAATAATACATGCTCATCCATGCTGTATAGTTCAAAGGAAATTGCTTACTGCCAGCAAAACCATTGAACTATAACCATATGTTCTCATGAATTTATATATACTTTGAGCCCACATAATGTATTCACAAAAACAATCTCAAGAATGCAATACATACGTGTAAAATAAAGAAGTGTAATTCTAATTAAAGAATAACATGTTCATTGAATGTCTACCATCTCTAAAAGTTTCAAACTTGATCTTCTGTTCTTGACAAAAGCCATTTTCTTTTTTCTCTCTCTTTACCTTATGCGTTTGATTGGCAGAGATAGGACTGAGCGGTTAATTCCCGTTTTCCATCAAATTGGGTAAATGGGGTTATCCAAAATAACTTCCTTAATTAAGGATTTAGCAATTATTTATTAAACCAAAATTTTCATGTTAAACTTCCATATTCTGAATAGAAGTATAAATATTTGTTGTTGAAACTTCCGTGCTCTACTGAGTACTTTTTTTTTTTCATGATAGTACGTGGAAAATTACTGAGAGTATTGATCTGTTGTATTCATAAATTGAAGAAATGAAGATAAAAGTATAAAGACAATTTTAGTTCTTCATTTTGCCTAATTGCTTATGTTCATCTGAGGCGTAGTTGATATTTTGGTATATTTTTCTGTTTTTGGTTTTCCTTAAAAATAAAAATATAAACTTTCTTGGTACCTGTGCTATTGGGAGGAAATAGATACTAGGTGGAATAGTCAAGGTGCATGCTGGTCTAGACGCCACCATTATTTTTTTTTTAATTTTTTTTTAAAATAAAAGTTGGGCATTAAGCCCTTTATTAAAATGGGTTATGTACAAGACCAGGCCCAAAAGTGGCCTGGCCTAAAATATAAAAAACAATACATCAAATTAGGAAAGTGACTGGAAGTCATCTTCCTCGGTGCTTTGCTCAAACATTGTTGGTGGCTTGTCAATTTGCTCTCATGGTTGCACTACGTTTCCTCATGTAACAGCTTGCTGCTCCACCATTAATGAAGCTTATCAACTCAACTCGGCTGTGATAGATCGATTCACAGGTAATCATCTAAACTTTTATTAGCTGCACAAATGAGTCGATGTACTTCTCTGTCTCCTTATGTATTGTTTTAGCGTCGTGGATTTGCTATCGTCACCATTATAGAGTTAATCCGTTCTTTTTTTTTTTTTTAGATTTAAATCTCGATGGGTTGACCCCAAGTGGAGTTAATACCACCATCGATATCTAGATCTATAAAAAAAAAAATATATATTTCACACCACCATTATAAAAATAGATAAAGTAATATATTTTTTCCTGGTCAATAAGGGTCTTCTTTTTTTTTTTTTGGATTTTTGGTTGGATATTTATGTTCTGGCAGTGAATAAGAAGATGTCTTGGAAAAGCAATAGTGGGGATCTGAATGGTGGGCGATTGTTGCGTGACATTGAAGAAATTAGTAAAGCTCTTTATGTACATAAAACCCCTCAGAAGGCTTTAACTTTTCAAGCAGATAATGGGCATGATTCCGTTGGTGATACCCATGTCTCCAAATCCAGTTCCAATATTGCTGATGACATGCTGCATAATAAGAAGAAATCATCAATATGGAGTTGGAAGCCATTAAAGGTTCTAACTCATATCCTCCATCGACGGTTCAGTTGTTGTTTCTTTCTTCATGTTCATTCCATAAAAGGATTGCCCGTCAATTTCAAGGACCTTTCTTTGTGTGTAAATTGGAAACGCAAGGGTGAAGTGATGAGTACTCGCCCTGCTCAGATTTGTCAGGGAACAGCTGAGTTTGAAGAGACTTTGATGCATTCCAGTTCTGTATATGGAAGTAGGACCGGACACCAGCATTCAGCAAAGTATGAGCCCAAATATTTCCTGCTTTATGTTTCTGTGATTGGGGCTCCAGCCCTTGATATTGGCAAACATTGTGTTGATCTTACGAGGTTGCTTCCAATTACCATGGAGGAGTTAGAGGAGGGAAGAAGGAATTCAGGGAAATGGACCACGAGCTTCAAGCTTTCAGGAAAGGCTAAAGGTGCAATTTTGAATGTTAGTTTCGGGTTCACTGTATCAGGGAGTAACTCGATTGAACCTAGCCCATTCGTGCGAGGCATCAAACCTGCTGCAATAGATCATTTGTCAGAACGTGATGGGGCTAGTGCTAATAGAAGTCTTCGGCGGGTTGGAAGCGTCCCCCGTGAGCCTGCTGGTATGGCTCATTCTTCATCTAGGTCCCAAGATGCAAGAAGTTTTGATGAAGTTTTATCAAACCAAAAATCAGAACTTTCTCTCTCTATTAGCTTTCTGTATAAAAAACTTGAGGACGGAAAATTGGGTAAATTGGATGATATGGATTTCTTTTTTGAATACTTAGCGCCCTTAAAACCTAACTCTGGCGCTTTGTCACAGTTTTCTGCTGAAAATACCATAGATGATCAACATATTGAGTTTTCTGTCAGTGAGCTGGGCATAGAATCTTCTACGAAAGAGCAGGTGAGACCAGAAGTATGTTCTTATGAAAATTGTGATGATACTCAAATAGAAACTGCTGATGTTGCATACATTTTGGAGGAAAGAAGTAATGAGAAAAGTGAATACAAGCAAAAGTGTGAAAGCAATGATGTCTACGAAGGAGAATATACAATGAAAAGCAGCAATTATGAGGAGAGTGATGTATGCAAGGATGAAATGTTTGAAGAGCTCGAGTCGGTTTTCCTTGACCTGTTGACTGCTGAGTCTGCAGAGTTGGATTCACCAGTAGAAATGTATGATTCCATTGACCAAGAAAACTACATGAATCTGAAGTCCAGCTATAAATCCAGTAGGCGGGTGAAATCACTTAGCCTAGATGATGTGACAGAGTCTGTGGCAAATGATTTTCTGGAAATGTTGAACATTGAGCAGACCTCAGTTGACTTGAGTTCGGATAGCTGTCTGGTTTCGCCAAGAGAATGCCTTGTGAGACAGTTTGAGAAGGAAACCCTTTCTTCTGGAAACTCAAGTTTTGATTTTGATGCAACAGACAATCAAGTGGAATTCGGTGGCATTGCTTCAAGTGTTCATGGAAAAGTTGCATGTTCTGATGACTTTGATCTGTCATCAGTTATTAAGGATTTTGAGAAGGAGCATAAGAGAGGTACCCAGTCATTGAGGAGTAAAAGGAATGCAAAAATGATAGAGAACTTGGAAACTGAGGCTTTAATGCAAGATTGGGGTTTGAATGAGAAAGCATTCCAGAATTCACCACGCATCAGCTTTGGTGGGTTTGGAAGTCCAATCTATCTTTCCCCTGAAAGACCATTAAAATTTCCTCCTATTGGAGAGGGCCTAGGTTCTAAAATGTGCACGCGTAATGGGGGCTTCTTATGTTCAATGAGTCCTCAACTTTTTCGGAATGCAAGGAATGGTGCAAGATTGATCATGCAATTTGCTAGTCCAGTGGTGCTCCCTGCTACTATGGGTACTTGTAGCGTTATGGAAATACTCAGCGGCTGGGCATCTGGTGGAATTTCCAAAATGTCTGCTCAGGCAGATAAGCTGATGCCTTTAGAAGATATCACTGGGAGGAATATACAAGAAATAGCCTGGGAAGCCAGATCCAGACTTGAACGAGATGAGAGGTTTGTAAATTAAAGATCATGATAAAAAACTATAAATTTTCTATTATAGTTGTTATTTATTTGTCATCCAAGATGATTATTTATGTTATGTTCTTGTGATTCTTTTGGCAGGTTCACTTTTTGGCATGGGTTGTTAGGTATGAAGAAGGGCAGTGAAGATCTGCTGTTTCATCAGAGTTCTGGTCATCTCAATTCAACCTCAACAATTGATAATGTAGATTTAGGTTTTGTGTTTATGGAGGATCTAGCTCCTTTGGCAATGGATAAGATAGAATCTCTTACAATAGAGGGGTTGAGAATCCAGTCAAACTTGTCAGATAATGAAGCACCTTCAAGCATTAGGCCTCAATTTAGTGAAGTTCTTAGTTCTTATACAGCTGGTGCATCAAAACATTGGTGTGGCAAAGAAAGTGATGATGATGAGGGTGCTTTAGTGGAGCTGTCTGTTTCACTAGATGAATGGTTGAGGCTGGATGCTGGAGATTTCAGTAATAATCCTGATGAGACCAAGGAAAGAATTACCAAAATCTTAGCAGCCCATTGTGCTAAGTCTGTTGATTTAGATAGCTCAGGATTGGAAACAGGTGAAGAAAGGCCGGAACTGTGTAACAACTTGACGTTAGCTCTGAGGGTTCAACTCAGAGATCCTCTGCGTGACTATGAGATGGTTGGCATCTCCATGCTCATTCTGATTCAATTAGATAGGTCCTATGCTCCTGTTGAACAAAACACATGCGGCAGAGCATCAGAAAGAAATTCAAGCAGTGAAAATGATCCGAAGGAGCAATCCATTCAGGAAGAAATTATTGCTGGAGAAAGTGAGGGTGGAATCCATAGGCAGGCTGTTTCTCAGTTTAAGATCACTGAAATTCATGTTGCAGGTTTTAATAATGGGCTTAATGATGACCAAATTTGGGGCACAAAAAGTCAGCAACAAGCTGGGTCGCGGTGGTTGCTATCAAGTGGCACGGGGAGGACAAGCAAACGTCCATTCTCCAAGTCAAACGCCATCATAAGATCATCCTCACAGTTGAGGAGAAATATGCTGCCTAGAGATGTTTTGTGGAGCATTTCATCGGATTTTCATACCAGAGATTCCAAGTTGGCTGCATCAAATGCTCATACACGAAATGCTGATATTATTTTTCCAACTGAAGGCTGTCCAAATCTCAGTCAGTTGGAAATCAAGTTATAACACCCTATTTCTAGGCACTGTATATTTTCCCCATTTTGTATATGAAGGGAAGAGATTAATCGCTCAATCATGCTTATGTAAAATAGCTAAACATAGTTTCATTGCATAGCATAATCTCTAAGCTATTTCTCTCTAGTAATGATAGATTGACAGTTAACATTCATGATGTTTTGGGCTCTCAACAATAACTAATTAAGTTTTTGGTGCTCTCATGCTGTTGTTTCAATGTTGTAGACCAACTTTCTCAAAATGCTGGTGATTTCTAGCTTCTTTACCTTATATAAAACTCTTTAGAATATAGCATTATACAGTATAAATCCTGTTGGAAGCAGGAAAAGAGTACATGCCAACTGAAATGTTCTAATTGATTTCATTTTAAGTTACAGATAGACGCCTCCATCTGACTCCAGTCAAGCTGGAAACAGGTTAGGAGATCCAATTTACTGGCCTGATTTAGCTAAGCTACAGTACTCATAGTAACTTTGAACTGATCTCTTCTTCATCGATCAGAACGGGGATGGACCTTGATGGTTGTGGACACCCTCGTAGGTGGTTATCACATACCGAGAATCCTCTTTGTCTCGTTCAACTCTCTTCTTCACCGGACAACCTTCCACGGAGCACCTATAGTAATTCCTGTAAGTTGATACACAAAACAAGCTCATGTGAGTTATAATAAGTAGTTGTCATACAAGTTTCCATAAGCTGCTATAGAGCAAAATAGCACACAACTTTTTTGTTTGCCTACCACAGTAGCTATCAACTTTTTTTTTTTTTTATTACAAGGGAAACCCGCAGCCGCTATCCTTTGGGTGCGCACAGGGTAAAGCCCCCGCTCCTATACAATAGCTCGCAAACTACACAGGAGAGGTAACCCGCACTAGGCAAGCCTGGTGTGACGAGCTCGACCCAGAAGGCAAACCCCTTGCTTTCGCTGGCAAAGGATTTCGAACTTGAGGCTTCCAACATGGAAGTCCCAAGCTCAAACCACTGGGCCACCCCGAAGGGTACTTTTGAAAGATTTCCATGATTTGTCAAATTCAGGTTTACACCTCATCTTCTTCTGATGTGACATTAATTCGTTTTTAAGTGGAATTAGCACTTCTTTTTTGGTAATTAAGTAGTTAATAATTAATGTGGCCCCCCTGGTTTGGCAGATGGCCCCTTCTTTGATGAAATTATGTTTGTGGTAAATTTCCTAGAATATATATATCTAGGTTGCTTGACTGAGATCGAGTTGCAAAGAATATCAAGTAACTGAATGACCTGTTTACTTAAATGGAAATGGACAGTCGAAATTCAAATAACCGACCCTAACTTTGGTTAAGTTGTTTTGTTATGATAGCTTACTAAAATACGAGTTGTTTTGTTTTCAGGTATAGCTTGTTTAACCAAACAGTTGCTGCACATATAGGCTTATTTGATTCGCATAAGATTATTCCAACAATCTAAACATTACACTAATCCACTGCGAATCTGTGGAAAATTTGTGTTATAGAACATGATTTTTCCACCGAACCAATTCACTGGAAAAAATGCATGGTTGGAAACAGATTCTCACTAGGAAGCTTACTAATTTTTCCATATGAAATATTTACTATGTATTTTTTTTTCACACCGATTCAATCAAAATATATGTGCAGGATAACCACAGAACATTTTTCAGTGGAAAAATAGTGATTTTTTAGTAATGTTATAACAATAAGCTGTCATGAGATATAAGGTTCAAATCTTCTGGGCACTTTATGTTTTAAAGGCTAGAAAAGGAAATCTGTAAACAAAACTCTTGTTCAATCATGTTACCTTGGATTTGGACTATTTTTCACCATCTTCTTTCCATACTTTCTCCACTTGTATCCATCGTCTAGTATTTCAATTTGCGACAACGTTCTGAAAGCAACCTTGTCCTTCACTTCCCTCCTCTCGCTGCTGTTGCCAACATCTATTTTTGCAAAACCAAAAACATTTAGCACGAAACATAATCGTGTTGATTTGAAAAACTATATCCTTATGTATGCATGTTTGCTTACGTACGAATAAGATAATGCTAAAAAGTAGTGTTGATGCAATGCTTACTATTGTTAGGTTCCTCATGGTAAGTAGTACTACTCCTGGTGTTAACCACTTGATTTGCTGCATAATTTGAGTAGTGAGGTACAAGAGTTGGATCAGCTTGTTGAACGGGCCAATTATCTATCTCGAAAATATCAGAAAGCTCAAAGCTAATCAAGTTGTTTGAGAAATCATCACTATCAGGTGAGTCTAGTAGTGGTGTATAACTCCCATCAAACATGTTTGCACTAGAATTATTTGCATCCATGGATGATGATAAACTGAATTCCCTCCCATCGCGTTTGTACATTTATTATGTTACAAAGCAATAAGGTCTCTTAAATTTCCTAGTGAGGTTCCTACGAGGTACGAAGAAGGTTCATGGACAATGGTTATAAGATTGGTGGCTAAGTGAATGTCATTGTTGAGGGCCCTTTTTAGCTTTATTTGCTTAGTTTAGTCACTCCAAAATTTATGCTTATAATGCTAACAAGTAGAGTGGGACATGGGAAAGAAGACTTCGTGCATAGACTTTTCAATGTTGCTTATTGTGTGTGTAAACTTCAATTCACATAATATCATCAATCTCTCGTGTTTAGACAAATTAACCCCTTCACAACGGTGAGGGGAATACTTTACAAGTCAATATGTGACAATGATTGGTCTCATGACCTTTTTTTTCTTTATTTGATAACCACTTTTCACTTTAGATCTTTATATGCATTTAAGGATGTGTAAGATTGTTTCAATTTAAATAGCTATATGGAGTAGGGTTTTAATTATACTATAAAGTGAAATTAATTAATCAACATAACTTATTGAGTGTAATTACATAAATAGGGTCTGAGAAGGGTGATGTGTATACAAACCTTACTCCTAAGTTGTGAAGGTAGAAAGATTGTTTTCGAAAGATCTTCAACTCAAGTAAAGAAATATCAAAGCAATAGGATTACTCCATTTTGAAAAAGAGAAAAAATAAGTATCAACAAGCACTACGATAACTTAAACCAACAGAACAAGAGGTAATAATAAAATCTAAGAAGAAGATAGACGAGGAGTACTTATCATGATAATACTAATATGAAAACTAGACAATGTTTGACTATCTACTATAATCCTCAATTTCTAAATCTTCATATCTATTGTCATGCCCTCGATAAGTTACAGTGCATCATATCATGTCTAATCACCTCTTCTCAATACTTCTTCAGTCTACTTCTATATCTTTCCTCAAATTGACCATTATCAACCTCTCACACCTCCTCGTCACATGCAACTATTCATAACAATTAATATTTTAACTTAAACAAAATAATGACCTACCATAGCCGGTGAAATAGTATAAAAATTCCTTATTCTATTAGTGCATATAACTAATAAATAAATGTGTTGCATTTTGTGGTGCAAGTTTCCATACGATCCTTTTAGTTTACTTAGTATTCTATTCGAACCACTTTACTTGTCATTTTTACTAAAAATAGATTATTCAAAATAATAGTAATAAATATTGATTAATTAGCATAAATAAAAAAACTCATTGAAAACTATATACACATATTTTTATATCATAATTATTTAGATTAACTCTCTTTTTATGCCAGAGAAATTAAAGAAAGAATATTTATTAAAGAGGCATTAATATTTTAATGATTATATAAAATTAATAAATAAAAATATAAAAAACGCATAATTTCTTTAAACAAAAAATGTGAGAAGTGTAACAAGCAAAATATAGTGCACATCAATTGGAGACCACTAGAAATCTAGGCAAGTTCCAGGGAGTATCTTAACTTATAAGGAGACATTTGTTGGATACATATTGGTTGACTAATGACTTGAATATAGCAAATATATGATGTTTGAAATATTAAAAGATGACATCAGTGTTGAGGTAGATGGATAATGTGTAATCCTGATGGCTAAATAAGTTAAAAGATTATAATGGAAAGGTAAAAAAAAATATTGAGATACATCAAGTCTAATCTGTAATGATGGTATTACAATCCAAAGTTAGGCAAAATTTGGTTACTAAATACTCCCTCTGTTTCAAAAAAATGAGCTCATTTCCGTTTTAGTCTGTTTTAAAAAGAATGGCCTCTTTTTTTTTGTAACATTTTAATTTCAGCTTAAAGCCACAAGATTAAAGGACAATTTTGTACATTTGACATAACTTTAATTTATGACCACAAGATTCAATAGTTTTCTTTATTTTCTTGAACTCCGTGTCAAGTCAAACTAGGCCACTCTTTTTTAAATGGAGGAAGTAACATTCTTGACGTTACATATTCTAGATGTGGCATTTCTTGACCAATATATCCTTAAAAAAAAGAACCTTTATATATTATTAGATGAACAAGCTACGGTAAATAGTGACCCAAAAGGCTAGTGTGACCAAGTCCTATTAGTTTAAGCATCACTTAATTTATCTAGGAGTGAGATATTCCTGGATTTAAGTTAATTAGTGTAAAGTAATGTTATAGTAAAAGTGTTTAGTAGAATACTTGATTATATATATTTGTTTAATAAAAAAACAATCAACTATATAATTTGAATTAAAGATAATTGTTAATTTAAAATCATCCTTTAAATATATCTCCGCTTTAACACCAAGTCAATTTGGTGTACATGTTCAAGCTGGGAAAAATATATCACCCCTTCTAAATGAAATAATGACCTACTAGATAGCTCATTAAGTGTTTAATGGGTTAGGTATTGGAATGAAATTAAATTAGTCTATGAAAATGGACAACCATGTTCACTTTGTAATTTTGAAGACTTTTACGAAGTCTTTTTTTTTTCTTGGTTAATTACTACTACTATTGATTTTGAGTAAGGGTTGGTCAAAGAGTCAATAAAATTGACATCAAAATCTTGGACAGGAGAGTAGTATTTTGTAAGACCTTTCTTTTCTTCATGTCCCCTTGAAGAGGATTCAAACCAGGGCTGTTCAAAATCGAACTGAAATCGATAACTCGAATCGAAAACAGTTATTGGTTTATCAGTAATGGGTTATTGGTTTAGCGGTTCAGATAACGGTTTTGATTTTTTTGTTATCGAGTTATCGGTTCTTAACGGTTTGAGGTTTTTTCTTAATGGGTTAACCGATAACCCAATAATAAATTAAATAATTATATTTATATCATTTTGTATATAAAGTCTTTGACTTAGAGTTTAGTTTCCTACTTTTATTTCTGACTATCTCATAATCTTGGTTATTCTACAATGTAAAAGTGTTTGCTTTTGAGCAAGATGCAACTTGTGAACTCACGTACATGATTCATTCAATTTGTCACCTTGTTTCTAAGTAATTTTTTATTAATTTATTTTTGTGTCAAATCTTAACGATTAAACCGATAACCGAACCGATAACGATCAATAACTGATAAACCAATAACCAATAAGTCAATATCTTAATGGTTCTATAACGATTTTACATCTCTACAAACCGATAACCAATAAATCAAACCGATATACTTCAAACTAAACCGAACCGACCGATATGCAGTTCAGACTTTGGAAGGATCTTTGATTGCTTGTAAATAATCTGTCCTTTTTTGCATGGAATTTTAGGTGTAAAATAACATAAAGTATATCTCCCAAAAAACTTGTGCCATTTCATTTTCCCCATATTTGTTTCAATTTAAAAATATTTAGGGTATTCATAAAAGCTTTAACTTGATAATGAGTTCAATTAATGTTTGATATGGTTAAAGAGTTTAACATCTCTAAAGGACATAGTGGAATTGATCAGATCTTTTCATATGTTTAACTAAAGGCTTCAAGTTTAAGTCTGTAAAGTGAATTGTTAAAAAAATATATTCTACTTTAAATTTATTATCTGATAGAATCCCTCGAAATAAACGAACAAACTCTTTCAATTTTGTTGTTTTAACTTGATCATCTCTGACAACTCATATATTGTTCTTCATTTTTTTGTGGGTAATCCATCATTACCGATGAACTATTGTTGGTTTTCGTCTTTGATAAAAAGACATTTTTAATAGTGCTTAGCAATGGTAAACATTTTAAATCTGAATTAGCTAGAGGATTTCGATGTGCCGTAAAGGTGAATCATTTCGAGTAATAGTATATCAAAGTACTCAAAATATCAAGAGAAGCTCATATCTAAAATTTGAAACGGTTTAGAGGAGATATGGATTGGTCGAGATTGAGAATATATATATATATATATATATACATGAATAGGAAAAATTACGCGGATAAGCAAATATACTAGTTAATTAGCTAACATAACTATAGTTTGAATTAATTAAGGCTGACAACTTAATTTTAGCTGAAATTACGTCACTTATACATATACAAATACAAATTATATATATATATACACACACAATTATATGAGAGATATACAGATACAATTAGCCTCTCTCCACTCTCCGTCCTTGCTCGCTCGCCTCTCTCCTCCCTATCCCAATCTCGCTCGTCAGATATACAAATACATATGTATATTAGTTACATGTATACAATTATCTGACAGATAGAAATATACAATTCTCCTCTCTCCACTCTTTACCCTCTCCCGCTCGCCTCTCTCCTCCCTCTCCCAATCTCACTCGTCAGATATACAAATACATATGTATATCAGTTAAATATATAAAATTATTTGACAGATATACATATACAATTTGACAGATATACATATACACAATTCACCTCTCTCCACTCTCTGCCCTCTCTCACTCGCCTCTCTCCTCCCTCTCCCAATCTCCCTCGCCTCTCTCCTCCCTCTAACATGTAGCTACGAATCCTAATTAGCAAACAATAGCTATGGAGCATAATTAAATTATTTTTGAGTGGCTACATGCGAAAATTCCCATATAAATATTAGATAAATAATGTATATAAATATATATACATCTCTGATACATAATTATATACTGTACTATTTATACGATATCATATGTTAGTTCAACATTTAAAATAATGGCCAAACTCTAAAATATCAGGTCAAAAAGTGGCCAACCCACGCTATTTTGAATTCTCAAAGCCCACCACTTTCTTTCTCCACTCTCCACAGTGACCAACCGGAGACTCGAAACCATGGGGCGGAAGAAGGCGCAAGGGGATACCAAACCGTCGGCGAAGAAGCCGAACCAGAACCGTCTGAGCAGCGCCGAGCGCTCGGCGCTCTTTGCACGTAGAGAATCTGCAAAGGTTTTGCGAACTATTCTACAAGGAGACGCCCGGCGCCAAGCTGTTGGGTCCATCAAGTCGCTGGTGTATAGTCCCTCTGTCAGGAACAAAAGAGCTACTTATGCTTTGGTTTGTCAAACTCTCAAATGTAAGTTCACTCACAGAGTAATAGTACCCATTTTCTAAATACTTGTTAAAGCGCATTTAGAAAATCCTGTTTTCATATATTATTTGACTAGATATTGAGTTCAAGAGAATAATCAAGTTCTTCGACCGGCAAGTAATCGAGATGACGTAAAACTTGAAAGTTCTTCGAACTTGAAAAATATCATCTTTTATGTTTATATCTCAAAATGTGAGGATACAATCTAGGGAGCTAAAAGAAGAGTGAATAATTAGGCAATTCTTTTACCAAATTTCCAGCTGCTAAGTGCAAGTGAATACATTTTCTGCTGACTAAAATTGCTTGTCTGCTTGCTTGGTCAACTGCATTTTGGGAAATCATCCCAGCTTTAAAGAGGGAGCTCGGGTGCTTTTGCTAGGCAGAAGTGATCATGGGATTATTTAACTTCTACAGGCATTAACCTGAAATGTTTCTGTGTAACTTTTCAAGTATTGTAGAGAAAATTGTTTGCTTTGGAATCTGGACACCATTGGAAAATGGGATGCACTTATCTTTGCTGCTTAAGATTGATTTTATTTTTATGGAAATAAAGGAATAGTAGGGTAGTCTTCGTGATCAGAAGTATCTATTCGTCCTTCTCACTTTTAGTTGTTTGGAAATTGTAAGAAGCATGATTCATAGCTTGTTTCTAGGAGGTTTACTATAGTAATTGTTTTCATTTTTTTTCTTTGTGATCTTATCAAAAAATCACAACTAGTACATGTACTTCGGTGGCGCAGAGTAGTCCTATGAATTTTGAAATCTCAAGGACTGTACCATAACATATCAGACACTATTTACCTTTTAAATAGCTGAAGCTGAAGTGTCAAAATGAGCTATTAAAAGCTTAAGTCGATGGAGTAATGCGAAGCAAAGAGTTTTCAATTTATGAGTGAAGACATGTGCTTCATAGAAGTGTGCCTTTGACACAATGACACACAAAGTGATCCCAACAATAAACAGTCAGTTTTTCTGAATCTCAACTTTGAGAAGTTGGATTTTTATCATTATTATTCCATCCATTCCAGTTTATGTGACACTATTTCTCTATTAGTTTGTTCCAAAAAGATTGACATTTATATATTTGAAAACAATTAATGTTACACTTTTCATTTTACCCTTACTGTTAACATTATTCTAAATGAAATTGCCCTTAATGTGAAGCGTTTATACCCACACAAAAGTGATGATTAAGTCCAGAAGTTTTGGAAGCTTTATAGCCACACAAATATTATGACTTGTTTAGGACTACAAGTTTCAAAAGTCTTCATTTCTTTTTTAAACTCTCTGCTGATTCAAACGATTTCACATAATCAAGAATAGAGGGAATATTGCTTATCCAATACTGAAAATTGTTGTGTTTATTGCATTTGAATGTTTTAGTTCTAAATTTATACATGTTTGATATTTTTTAACTTTGTAATTTTCTCTCTTCACTTCAGGGAAGAGTGCACTTCACTTATTGATTTTCACTTCAAGCCCCACAAATTTTGTCCCTTTTTTGTGCCTTTTTCTTTTAAAAGCACTGATATTAACTCAGTGACTCAAATCATGCTATCTCCATATGTACGGAAAAGGTCCATCCCTTGGCTTCATAATTGCAAATGTTTTGGATTCTTCCTTGTTGCAGATCTTCCTGTTATCAAGGATGTCTTTCACACTGCCAATGTGCTGAGTAGCAAGTGGAAGGTTAGAAATATTTTCAACTTCTGAGTTTTCATTGATTGTTAGATCTTGGCACTTTTACTTCTCTCATTGCATGGTATGGGGGTATGGGGGCTTAACTGTGAGACATGAGAAATTCTTGTTATCTGCCCAAAAGGTAGGGGTAATGTCTCGTTACATCCTACCCTCCCCATCCTACCCTCCCCAAACCCCACTTGTGGGATTACACTTTGCGTGTTGTTGTTGTTATACTTGAAGATCTTCCTCTTTTCGTTCTATCTTTCCGAGTACTATTCTGAATAACCCGTGTCCGACACTCGCACTTGTTCCTCTTTTGTATATCTTCAGTTACTTTTTTTAAAATAATAATAATTATGTTTCATCATTTTATGTTTGNGAGAAATTCTTGTTATCTGCCCAAAAGGTAGGGGTAATGTCTCGTTACATCCTACCCTCCCCATCCTACCCTCCCCAAACCCCACTTGTGGGATTACACTTTGCGTGTTGTTGTTGTTATACTTGAAGATCTTCCTCTTTTCGTTCTATCTTTCCGAGTACTATTCTGAATAACCCGTGTCTGACACTCGCACCTGTTCCTCTTTTGTATATCTTCAGTTACTTTTTTAAAAATAATAATAATTATGTTTCATCATTTTATGCTTGATTAAATAAGATAAAGTAACCCTCAGGGGTTGGCCTGCTGGCAATTGACTTGAGCCTTGGGGTTTGCTCCCTTTCAAGGTCTCAAGTTCGAAACCCACTAGGTGCAAACAATTTCTGAGGGCCATCGGACTGGGTAAAACCTGAATTAACTGTGGTGCACTTGCGGGAAACTCCTTGCCGAGGGCCTGTGCACCCCCGGGATTAGTCGGGGCTCAAAGAGACTTGGACACCCGGTACAAATCAGAAAAAAAAAAAAAAAAAAGATAAAGTTATTGACAGATGGCAGGCCATCTCCGAATATCAAGTTGACATAGGTTATCCACAGTATATAGCTTTCTGATGCCTTTCTGGGAAGAGCTTAAGTTGCATAAATTTTTCAAATAACTAACAATTTTATCTGTGTGACATAAGTAGTCAGTTATATTAGTTTCTTAGTGATCAATGCCATTTTCAACTTTATCTTGGGAAAACCTCTGAACTTTTTGTCCATGTCAAAATAAATCTTGTTTCTTGCGTGCTGCTTATTGATATTTCACAATCCCAAGAACAACTGCTTTAATGTGATATGAACTAACAAGTAAATTATGGCGTTTGCGCTTCAAATAATCCAGTGTACCAGGCTAGCAGCTCAACTCAATATTTCAAAAGCATAGAAGAGTTCTTATTATTCTTTACTTTCCTTTTTAACTGTAGGCTCAGTTAAATGTTTCTTCTGCCAACCACCTAGGTAAGCTAATTTCTCCTTACCCATCTTTCACTTGCTTTCCTGAAGTACTATGTTCTTAACATAACCCGTTAACCCTGTTTACATCAACTATTTTACATGTTGGATAGACATCTTTGGTGTGTAATAGTTTGGATTTGTCTGCACAATAGTAATTAATTAATTATTGCATTATGAAACATCCATATAAAAAGCAGCAATCGGGAAATCTGATATTTTGTTATGGAATCTTGCCAGTGTTTTGGAAGGAAAAATGTTAGTAACATAGAGCAATACATTATGGTGATCTATAGAATGGACTGGACTTAATCAAGATACAAACTTCTGGAATCTTTTGACTGGAATTTTAATTCTCTTTGATTTAATTGTGCACTAATTTGCTGCTAATGTCGTTGCAGAGGCAAGAAGAATTAATGTATATAATCTTGTATGACATCCTTTTTGGCCAGGTATTTGTCAATATACATCCCCAGTGGGTTTCATTGCTTTGGGCTCTTGCTTATGGAGATTGTTTAATCTTATACAGGAGGCTTTGTTAGCTGGTGATGCAGAAAAGTTTCTACTGCAGAAAAAGGATGTGTTGCAGGCAGCTCTTGCCAAGCTTTTAGTTCGAAAGAAAGTAAAACATGTCTCAGATTTGATGACTTCTTATAAGATTTCTGGTACGTGGTTCAACTCCTAGTCTGTTGATGGCGGTTATCTCTATGGGTTAAGCAATGGGACATACATAGTTCAAACTTGTCAACAGACTATTTAAATATAATTGAACTGAGAAGATCCTTTCTTTATCAAAAATAGATGGAAAAGTGTATATTCTAAGCTGTGTTGGATTACACTTGGTGTATTTATTATATGGAGCAGAAAAGCAGTCTCAGATGTGTCACTGGAATCTTGTTTTTTATATCATTGCAGACCTTCCGAAACCCCGTTATGCTCGTGTAAATACTCTGAAGATGGACGTAGAGTCTGCCCTGGTCGAATTTAAGAAACAGTATGAGGTATGATATAATCCTTAGATGCAGCAGTTATTTTGCATCGCCTGAATAATTTGAATTAACTTTAGTGTCATTTGACTGGTAGAGTATAGGTGGAAGATGTATCAGAGAAAATTCCTTGTGTCAAAACATCCTAAGCGAAAATCTGATCCCGATGATCATCTTTGCTGTACTTAATCTTTGCAGTACTTCCTCCGGAAGATGACCTGATGGAGGAAGACTTTAAGGTTGGTGAGTCAAGCAGTCAGACCCAGGTTAAAGAATAAAGAAAATGAGCCAAAGTTCTAATGAATTGTTTGCCTGACTAGATTATAGATTTTTTATCCAGTTTTCACGATAGTTGTATTAGAGGTATGATAGTCCTAGGGTGGACATAGATGTTTTGTTTAGAATATTGAGATGAAATACGAAATTTAACAAATTGAGGTCCTAAAATTAAGAAATTTCCTTTCAGAAGAAAATGAGGAGGGGGGTGGGGGTGGTTCCAGCTGTTCTAGAATTTGAAGAGTGGCTTCTCAATTGATAATTGATGTATTGACCTCACTTAGGGGGATGGCGGTAGAAGGCATACTTAAAGATACTAGTAAACTACAGAGATTGATATACTTTAAAGTATGTAGTACCACAGATTTTTCATGTTTGTCAATTCAATGATATCATTATTGCTGTATTCGTGTCCTTATTTGATAGAAGAATTATTGTGAATCAATTCTGCATTGAAGAAACAATCAGATATTTATTGATCAATTCATTCTCCATGGCCTGATAGATCTTTTGAAGAACGGATTAATCGGGCAAGAATAAAGATAGAATCCGGTTTTACTTTTTATTGGTTATTCTCGTTATTATAAAATTTATTTATGTTTATTTTTCGGACATTAAATAGGTTTGTCAGGATGCAATGGTTCCTGACCTGTTGATTTTCCCCCCAAGGACTGACCTGCATGATCATCCTTTGGTAAAAAGTGGAAGTGTCTTTCTGCAGGTGCAGAATTCTCTTTCTTAGAATGGAATTTTGATGTGAATACAATAAGGAGTTTCTTGTTATGCAATCATTTCCCCTCTTTTGGGTTCTATCTAGCTTTCATTGACATGCTACTAATGTCCCTGGTTCCACTAGGGTAAGGCAAGTTCCATGGTTGCAGTTGCTCTTGGGCCTAAACCCAGATGGGAGGTAATTGCATGGAAAAAGAGTAGTTAGGTTCTCTAGATTGTCATTTTCCTCTTGGTTGTTGTTCATGGTTGTTTATTCTTCTGTGAAGGTCATCGATGCATGTGCGGCACCAGGGAACAAAACTGTTCATCTAGCTGCTCTTATGAAGGGAAATGGAAAGATAATTGCTTGTGAACTTAATAAAGAAAGGGTTAAACGTCTGAAGGACACTGTTGAACTGGCTGGAGCGACTAGTATCCTTTTAATAGCTTTCTGGTATCCTATCCACCTTCTCACATAAGATTGCTTCAGAGGAACTTTAACCATCACTTTTCTTTTGGATCGACATATACCTAAAGTGTATTGGATCCCCTTAAACTATGTGCTTAGGTCCTTGTTTTTGTTTAAATTATCCCATCTCTAAGTAATTCCAGTAATCTCGCAATTGTTCACTCAAACTGGATGGAGTTATTAGTTTCTATATGGCGTTAGACTTTTAATACCATAAACACCTCTTTGCATTAGGTGCCTGAAGTTTATTTTTGAGGAAATATGGCTTTTGGAACTGCAGATATCTTTAGTTGTTTCAATTCCCTATTTCAAGTAATCCTAAAACCAGTTAGTTATATGATAATGTCTATTTGGTTTTTGTTTCATTGTTGCTATAATATGCCTCGATAACTTAACTTATCCGAAGATGTGGAAGTCAAGCATGAGGACTTCTTAAACATGAGTCCTGAGGATCCAGCGTACTCGAAGGTAAACATACAAGACATTTTTTGGGGAATGAGGCGTTGTTGGTTGTCAGATATCATCAACTTATTAAGTGAAATCTATTACTTTCTGTCCAGTTAATCAATCTGCTTAACTTGCAGCACTGGAATAAAGTAATCGGTTGACCTATTTCATAAACATGATTGATAGGGAAAAAATAATTTGTTGTAAAGCTTGTTAGTTTTATGTGCATGATCCATTTTTTGTATCGAATGATTCTCTGATACAATAGATAGCAGACTGGAGAAGAGGACAATCTCTCTCCTCAACTATGAGTTGGTAACACTTTGATTGAGCATGACAAAGCCTTTGATTCTTCGTTGTCAATTTGTTGAAGAAACACTTATATATAGGCATATGATTTTAGTGTATCCAGAACAAGCATAAAAAAGAGACAAAATCCTTCCTGTTTCTGGACAGTGTGAAAAACAGAAAAAGGATATCAGTCAGTGCTGGTACAACCATGAAGATAGATATTTGATCTGGGGTAATGCTGGGTTACACTCTAATTAGTTTTCCTGAATGGTGACGATTTTACAAAAAATAAGTAGCCAGTTCACATTTTCAGCAAGCATGGTTCCAACTTTGTAACCCTCTGTTTTCTGTTTGGATTTTTTAATGGAATTCCTTTATTTAACACATTAACCGGCCACCAGGTTCAAGCAATACTGTTAGATCCATCATGTTCAGGATCTGGGACCGTTGTTGATAGATTAGATCACCTGCTCCCCTCTTATACAGCAGGTGACTTTGCTCTTTGTGTATTCATTTCCGTATCTTTTGTGTAACCAACCCTTTGCTTTTCTCGTTTTAAACTAATTTCTGAAAAAACTTTGCAGAGTCTGACGTAAATAGACTAGAAAAGCTCGCTGCTTTTCAGAGAAAGGCTTTGGAACATGCATTATCTTGTGAGATTTATAACATTGTTTCTGATTTGTTTTTGTTTTTTTTGCCACAAATGGCAAATTCATGTATGTTTGTGCATGCAACTGATCAATTTACCCTCTCATCTTGACGTAGTTCCAGCTGTTGAGAGAATTGTTTACAGCACATGTTCTATTAACCAAGTTGAGAATGAAGATGTCATCAAATCTGTTCTGCCTCTTGCTTCTTCTTATGGTTTTGAACTGACAACAATCTTTCCCCAATGGCCTCGCCGAGGTCATCCAATTTTTGATGGATGTAAGTGATCATATCTCATAAGCTTTCTTTATGGGTGCTTACCTGACCCTAGTACTTAGAATCAAACTGCCTTCCAAAAGTTGGTCAAACTAGACAAATAAAGAAAGAGCACAGTGGAATGAAAGAATATTTTGTTCTTACAGTTTTCAAGTGCTCTTAAGCATTCTCAGGCATCATATATTTTCGTGTTCAATTGCTAATAGTCTAAACTAGATCTGGTTGGCTAAATGAAACTGTTGCAATTATATTCTTTTAGAAGTTAAGTGTCATTTATCTTCAAAGGGCCAACATGTCATTAGACAGAAGATTAAACTGCAAGCTATACCACCTTCAATAGTGTATAGTATTTGCATTACACTGAAGGCTGTAGGAAAACTTGTATATATGAGCTCTGTAAATATATACAGTACCATCCTGAAGAACAGTAGCTCAGTGCTGTTCTGATACATTCTGATCCTTCCTGCCTGATGCTCGTCTGGTTTTTATCAGTTGAAATTCTTCAGTTGCATGTGTATGATTATTTTTTAAAAAATTTTGCGCAGCTCAACATGTGCTGAGAACCGATCTCATAGAGGACCAGGAGGGGTTCTTTATTGCTTTATTTGTCAGGAAGGGTGTGAGCCCTCCAGGCAAGCACATCAGAGATGTTGGAAACACATTACGAGCTGTTCAACGAAGAAAAATGAGAAAGATAAATTCTTTCTTCCTCCTCAGAACTTTGGGTTTGTTGTTGTAATCCTAGTTTTACTTGTATCAATCAGGCAATCCTGTAAATGATAACATCCTAGAGAAAATTGCCAGAATTTGTCTCCAGGTGAGAATGTAGTTTTGGTCGAAGTTTTGTTTTATTCATTTCAGGTTTCTGATCGTCTATTAAACACAACAGTTATATAGCAAAAACTTTCTGGCATTTGATGCTTACATCAACTTGTATTTCTCTTCTGCTCTTTCCTTTTCAAAAAAATAATCAAACTTTCATTATTTCGCCATGACAAAAAAAAAATTGTATTTATTTATAAAAGAATAATATTTTAAATTATAGCATAATGAAATTTATTGATTGCCTGCTTTTACAGAGGTAAAATGTGTGGTTCAATAATATTATAAGGTAAATAATAATTGCATTGAACTTGCAAATAATCCTTTACTAATATTCATACATTAAAAATAATGGAAAAAATAGGTTCTTCAAAAAATATTAGCAATATTCCAACATGAATTTGATTATGTCATTAACACATAACTCAAGAACCTCTAATGAATGAATTATTCAGGAAATAATAAATCATTGGTCCTTTAATCAACATTAAAGGAAAATAAGAATATATATACAAAGGCACTTCGTAAGAAAAGGAACATATTTAAGTTGCGTAGGTTATACAATTGTGATATATGCCTTGGGGAAAAAAGTCAAAAATTTATTAACAGATTCAAAAAAGAAATTATGCTTGAACATTAAAACAATTATAACTTTTGAACTTACATAATAAATTTCTTCAATTGATAAGTGAGAAACTTCATATCTATGTAGAAATAGATAATATGTAAGCTTATATATAGTAGTTTTAAGTTATAGAATTTTATATAGAATATCAAAATATGAATTCTTGGAATTTAGTACAATAATTATTTTCTGCACAATGAATATACCTACTATATGTGTATATTTTCAATATGAATGGAGACAATAACTTTGCAGAAACATAAACAACAGAGTTTAGAACGTGTACTCAAAAACAACAACTAATATTATAAGCATAAATTAATGACTGTAAAAAAAAATTAGGATATGTAAAAATAGAATGAAATAGAAGGAAAAAATCGAGTTCACTGAATGAACAATGTCCCATTAAGAAAATTATTTCACTCTAATACCAGAGGTTTAAAGAATTAGATCCTCTCAGGATGGAACGATTTTATTCACCAACGTATTGATGCAAAAACAATGGTTTCAGTAAGCTACTCAATAAGAGTAAAGTACATGAATATTTATTAAAAATAGAACTTTCTTGCATTTTGATGTTATAGTATTTTTATACAAATTTATTTTTAAGAGTAGAAGTTATTCAATTGTAGTTTACCATTTGTTTTATTAAAAGAAAAGACAAAATTTCAAATCATAACACTATTTTCTCCTAGTTTACATAATTTCATTTTACAGATTCATTAATTTGTTTTTGAAATTTTACAATGGTTTGTTTATTTTTATCATCTATATGCATGGTTACATGGTGTCTCTAATTAGAGAGACAAATAAATATTTTTCTCAATTTTCTTCTTTGCAAATTTCATTAGTATAACACTATTAATTACTTTCAAAATATTAAATATATTAAAAATAAAATAAAATATATATATATATAACTAATGTAGTTATCAAGAGCAAATGTTTCATAATCATATGATATACCAATAAATAATATGTAGTCATTATGTGTTTTAAAATTAAAATGTAAGCTTTCAAAATCCAAATTTCATATATAATATAGTTATGATAGTGTTTTGGAATTGAAGTTGTGCACAAACAAAACATTAAGGATACTTGAAAAGGATAAAAGAGAAGTAAGGGATAATGGGTAAAAAGTTCAAAAAAGTACTTTGGTGTGAGAGAATAATAATCATTGTGTATCATATAATTGTAATTAATTGCTAGTTTTAATTCTATTATTTGACTTTCTATTTTTTTTTTACTCCTGTTAATATTAACATTATTATGAAAACAACAAAAAATCATATAAACTTTTAGGCTTGATCTCTTGGAGAAGAAAAGATTTCTTTGGAAAATATTCTAAATAAAATGTATTCTGTAAAAAGTTATTTGTGAATTTTATTTTATTCTGTAAAAAGTTATTTGTGAATCTGCAGTAGTTGGATTTACATAGTCTGTACTAACAAATACTTACAACAATAACTTTATAGAAACATAAACTACAAAGTTTAAAACATGTATTCAAAAACAACAATTAATATCATAAGCATAAATTAATGAATGTAAAAAAACATATCTGGATCTGTAACAATAGAATGAAATAGAAAGGAAAAATCGAGTCCACTGAATGCACAATGTATCCTTAAGAAAATCATTCCCCTCTAGTACCCGAGGTTTAAAGAAATAGATACTCTCAGGATGAAACAATTTTATTCACCAGTGTAATGATACAAAAACAATAGTGTCAGTGAGCCACTCAACAGGAGCAAAGTATATAAATATTTAATTGAGGAGAAGAAAAAGAAGAAGTTCAGAATCAAATATTTAATTGTGCAGAAAAAGAAGTTCAGAATTTTTATTGTTTTAAAATGAAAGGAAACCCCTCTATTTATAGACAAAAAATTGTAGTGTGAACAAATGCTTATTGTGCCTTACCAAAAAGAACACAACTCTTTGGAAAAGTCACAGCTCTTCGGAAAGGTCACAACCTTTCATAAAAGTAGCAACTCTTCATAAAAATCACAACTTTTCATAAAAGTCACAACTTTTCGATAAAAGTCACAATTTTTCATGAAAGAAGAAGGCTAATTTTAGAAATAAATAAATTAAAAGGGAATAATTATTTGTGATAGCGCCACGTAGACGAGACTAAGGTTCTCTTTTATATATATATATATATGATATATAATATGATGATTTATACTCGGAAAAAATATGCTACGTAGATACTCCATCTCAATTATGTGAGACTTATCACTAATTGAAATTCATATTAATATTAGTTAATAGTATTTCAAATTATATTATTTCATCGTCATATTAACATGAAAAATCATATCTTATTATACTTTGTATTTAAATGTTAAAATATTTAAACTTTAAAATATTAAAACAATTTAATCCATATTAATTTAAAAAATTAAGTAAATTAAGATAAAACTAGTGTTTGGCCTAAAATTTCCAAATATTTTTGGGTTTAAGGTTTTGGAGAATTTCACCATATGTTTGAGAGAAATATTTGATTTTTATAAAAAAAAAATTTATATATATTTTTTAAAAATTATTAAAATAAATTTGTATTATTATTTTATAATGAATCCGTAAAAAGTCACAATAACCAACATTAATACATAATTAATATAATTTGAATATTCACATTAATCCAATATTATATAAAATATGTATATTTCGTACAACAAAATAGAAATAAATTTTAATCCAAAACCATAAATGATGGATATTTTCTAAACTATAAACTATAAAGATTGTATTAATTTATGAATTTTAAAATATTCCCAAATACTAAAATTTGGTTCTAATTCTTTTTTTTTTTTTTTTTTTAAATATAGATGGGATGTTTATTTTTGCCAAGTAATTGACAAATTATATGCTCAAACACTACTCTCAATCTTTTCCCAAAACGGAGCCAAAATATTATTTTTTTTCTGTGTAGAGCAGCTACACAGGGAACCTATGTTGCCTAATTGGAATCAATTCTTCCATGACAATTGGGTTATAGCTTACTCCTTACTCCATATTATAGTGTTTTTCAGTTGATTTTGGAATAGAATTTTACCAATTCAAATTCATTATACCTTTCCATATTTTGAAGAGGGAATTATGTATTTATGTTGCTAATCCTCAATGAAAATTAAATGAGAGCCATTTCTGTTTAAAGAAGAAAAAAAGTAACAGAAAGCATTGCACGGCATTAAACAGCAAAACAAACAATACCCAGTATTGTAACCTCACATTGCAAACTTGAAAGCAAACTTGAAAACATAGCAGAACGATAAAAGAAAGAGTAAAACAACACGACTTCTACATCTCTACCATCTTTATTTCTACTACATCATACCCCACCAACCATTAAAACAGAGTCCATAACTTTCAAGCAACTTTCACCTCAATTGTTTTTGGTTTCTTTGGCTCAGGAGGAGGCAATTTCTGAACAGTAACAGTCAGAACTCCATCTTGACAAACAGCAGAAATCGCATCAGTATTCGCATTCTCCGGCAGACTAAACTTCCTCATGAATTTCCCAACCCTTCTCTCCATCCTAATAAACTTTGCCCCTTCTTTCTCTTCTTCCCTCTTCCTTTCTCCGCTAATCAACAGCACATTGTCTTCTTCCACCTGCACTTTGATATCTCCAGATTTCAACCCTGGCATATCCACAACAAAAACATACGAATTAGGATACTCCTTCACGTCCGCTGGTGTAGCAGCCATGGCCTTAGCATCACGAACGTAGTTCCTTGATGGTGCATTGACCGACTTGTCGGAATCTTCACCGGCAGCTTCCATCATATGCTGGAGAGTGTGGAAGAGTGGTGTGTTATCGATACCCAGCAACCTCAAATCCATTTTCAGTATTGAGAAATTTTTGGATATTGTGCTTGGAATTGTTCAATTTTGGTTTGATTTCAAATTGCAGTGAATTTGGGGATGAAGGGTTAGGGTTATATAGTGGAAATGTGGAAAGTTCTGGAGGTGGATCGAAGAAGAATGAAGACAGTTTCTAGGAGCTTCTACTCTTCATCACGTTCTTTCTACACTTGTCTAGAAACTTGCCGATTGCTCCTTTTTATTTTTTATTTTCTTTACACTATTTTTCAAGGGGTTGATATATTTATTTATCAAGAAAGAAAATTTACTTAGGGTCTGTTTGAAAAGTCACTATTCGGATAACGGAGAATTTTTATATAATCAATATTTATTACTTATGTGAGACACTTTATTAATTGACATGTGGACTAAAAGATTTCAAAATTATTTTAAAATAAATTATATATTAAAGTTAGATTCTTAATTAGGATGTCTAACTAGTACTAGTAAGGGTGTGCATTCGGTTTGGTTTGTTCTATTCGTTTGAATTTTTTGGTTCTTAATTTAAAAAAAGTGTAACCCAATTTCATCTAAAATAAATTTAATTAGTTTGGTTTGATTTTCCTTTATTCTGTTTGGTTTTTTTGGTTTTGTTATTTGGTTATGTCAATAATTTAAAATACTTTCTAATATAAATTATAAGTAAAACTTAAAACACAATACTTGTAATTATATATATTATAGATGTTCAAACATAAAATATATACTTAATCATAATGAAAGCAATAAATAAAAAGAGACAAAAGTAGTTAACTCCAACTTATATATATATATATATATCAGTTCTTTCGGTTTTTGATTTTTTTTAAAATCTAAAACCAAACAAAAAAATCAAACAAAGTAAATTATTAATTCAAAATCAAATCAAAAAATCAATTCAAATAAAAAATTGATTTGATTTGATATTTCAATTTAATCCAAATAGTGCACAACTATATTGGCTAGAGAACAATTTAATGAAACTTAAAAGTTAAAAAAAAGAGAGAGAAGAAAATCTCCATATTAAAGAAAAAGAAGGCATAGGCAGCATCGTTTTAAGATTTTAATAATTGCTACATAAAAAATTTGTTTTTAATAGTGTACTATTTTAAATGTTCACGTATAATTTAAATTAAAAGTATGATAATTTTAATTTTTATATTAGCATATTTTATCTTTTTTCTGTGCAATCAATTAAGAGGAAACTAAAATTTTAACTCATAATATTGATGACACGATTCTGTTGATTTTTATTTTAAAAAGTTATATTAAATCAATACAATCTAATAAAAAAAAAATAGTGTCATTTAAAAAATCACATTATTTTAAAATAATTTAAAATGATGTCTTTATGCCCTTTTATATTTTTTATAATTTATTTTCAAATAATCTTGTGGGACATTCAATCCAATGTCAAAATTAATAAACTGTTATGTGACTCACAAGTAAAATTTCTCAATCAAGTGGTCTCAAACTCTTGTATGAGTATGTAATTTTTAATAAAAAGTCGAGAGAAGTGTTCAAAACACTTCTAAACTTGATAAAAATTTAGGAGTTCCAATTTATTCATGTTGCAAGATTGGGAATATTTTTACATTCAATTAGTTAAATTAAGGATTGTTTTTAAGGTTGTAGATAATTTAAGAATGAAACTAATAATTCACGATGGATTAAGATATGTTTTCAATACTTCCATAAAACGAAAGGAGTGAGAGAGCAGCAAAAATGCGAAAACAAAACAGTGTTAAATTAACTGAGAAAAAGCCTAAAATAGTCTCTTATCTTTAGGTTAAGATTCAAAGTAATCCTTGAATTTTCACGTAGAGCACTATTAGTCCATCATGTTTGAAATGATGGTGCACTTTTGGTTTATCCCCAAACTTTTTTCTATTTTTTAACATTGATTTTGTCCACATTTTTATGTATACAATGTTCAATCGTCTTTTTATATATTTAATAGAAATAATAACTTTATGTGAGAGAAAATGGAAAGAAGAACCCTTTGTTTTATTCAGTAGAAAATATTATTGCAGCTAAATTAAGAGCACCTTAATTTATGACATTGCAAGAAAAGAAAAATTTATATTGTTGCATGCGAAATCAATGATTTCAACCTCTTGATTTTAGATGCAATAATATTTCTACCAAACAAAATAAGATGTTTTTTTCCTCACATTCACTCACATGGAGTTGTTATTTCTACTATATATGTATAAAAAGACATTGAATATTCTATAAATAAATTGTGGATAAAATCAATGTTAAAAGATATGCAAAAGTTTGGAGGCGGACAAAAAATGCACCAATATTGAAAATATGAAGGACAATTAATGCTCCAAGTGAAAGCTCGAGGATCCTTTTGAATCTTAATTTAAAGATAAGGAATTATTTTGGGCTTTTTCTCTAAATTACTTAGGATTTTTTACTTAAATAATATATTTTATTTGATTAATTACCCTTTCTAATGTTACTTTATGCTTATTACCATTTATGACATTTTTTAGCTTTAATATCCATTTGATACTTGATACCATCAGAGTATATATATACTCTGGTGGTATCAAGGAAGAAAAGTCTCTTTAGTGAAAACACTACTAAATTACTCCTTAATACCATTAGAGTATATATATATACTCTGATGGTATCAAAGAGTGATACAATGAAAAAATTGCTCAATTAATCCTTGATACCATTAAGTTATATATATATATATATATATATACTCTTTTGATATCAAGTATATATATACCCTAATGGTATCAATTTTAGCTAAATTTATACTTGATAAAATTAAAGTATATATATATACTCTAGCGATATCAATAAAGAAAAAGTCACTTCAGTGAAAAACTACTAAATTACTTCTTGATACTATTAGAGTATATGTGTACTCTAGTGGTATCGAAGAGTGATTCAGTGAAAAAACTAATAATTTACTCCTTGATATATATATATATATATATATATACACACACATTAATGGTATCAAGGAATAATTTAGTAAAAACAGTATTAATATACTCCTTGGATTCCATTAGGGTATATATACACCCTAATGGTATCAAGTATTGAATTCAAAATCTATTATCATTGTTGTTTAGTTTTTTCCTCTTATTAAATGATATTAAAAAGATATTGAATTTCAAATATTAAAAATTTATTCAAATTAATTTTTGTGTTATTATATAAATTATAGTAGTAATACAATTTGAATTAAGTATTATACACTGTTATAAATTTGATTATTGTTATTCCAAAAAATATGATAAATTTTAACAAAGTAAAATTAATTTAAATTGAACCGAATTTATTTGAAATTCACACATAATACATATAATACATTTGTATTAAAAATGTTTTAGTTAAATATTCAACACATGCATTGAAACATGCCTATAACATTTATTATATATTGAATTCAAATATATTACAATTGCTATTTTTTTCTCTTATTAACGAAGTTAAAACATATTATTGTATTAAAAATATTTTAGTTATATATTCACAATGTGCATTGAAAAATTCATATAAAATGTATAATGTATTGAATTCAAAATGTATTACAAGTATAATTTTTATTTATTAATGATATCCATATTTTTTAAAAATAAAATGTTAATCTTTTAATTTTTTTTAAAAAAAGAGAGAGAGAAAATATGTCATAATTCGTAAATAAAATATATAATACTGTATACTATTATTTAGGTAAATTGCCCAAATAGCTATCACTGCGTCTTGTACCTCTAAACAATTAACCGGTTAAAATTCCTAATAGTATTGAATTAAAAATAATTTAATAGATAAATTCTCATAAAAGTGAGAAACATACAAAACGGAATGGTAAGAAGCAGAAGTTAATCAAGCAGTGTGATATAGTTTTAGGGGAACCCTCTGTTTCTTGAGGAAAAGAAATGGAGGCAATTGCTGGGGGATCTCACAAGCGCAATGACTTGGTTCGGATTCGGCATGATTCTGATTGTGGGGTATGCTTCTTCAATTCTCTGCTTTATTACTCCTAATTCCTTTTTAACTTTTCTGTTCTTAATTCAATAGAGGTGTTTAGATCTGATTGTTGATAATGTGATTGTGAGATTTCTGATAAAGTTTTTATCTTTTCATCACTTTGGACTTCAAAGTGTTCCATTACTTCTTAAACTATTAGGGCTTGTAATTTGGTGGTTCAAGTAGAGTGACTGAGTGAGTTTTTACACCAAGACTGGTTTTTTCCAATGAATTTGGAAGTTTATTGATGTTACTTTTGTTTCCGATTTGATTCCTTCATATGCTTCAATTTATTGCTTTTCATTTAAGATGTGAATTTTGATAAGAAAAAAAACAGCTTCGTATATATATATATATATATATATCTGTAAGTGAAAAGACGATAGAGAAGAGACAGGCAGTATAAGAGCAAAGAAATCTATCGACTAGTGGATAAAAAAGCAAAAGCACATAGCAAAACTTTAGTTAAAATTTAGGAATTATCTCACAAGATTTTCTCCTAAAAACTCGACAACAACCTACTTTAGAACTACTTTCTAAAGACTAGGACAAACTAAATATTCACACATTTCATTTTCTAATGTCTTCCCTTAAATTGAAAGCTTTCAAGCTTCAGCTTATCTTCAATTTCTTTACTTCTTCCATGGTGTAAAGTCCTAATGAAATTCTCAGGCTTTGGAATGAAAGTAACTAGAGAGGTTTTGTGAAAATATCCACTAGTTGGTCTTCACTTCAGCAATATTTTAACTCTATTGTTCCTTCATTGTTGAGATCTTGTAGAAAATAATACTTTACATCAATATGCTTGCTTCTTCCATGTAACACAGGATTTTTTTGATAGCTTGATGGCAGAGCTGTTGTTGCTGAAAATTGTAGTTCCTCTTTTTTTGTTTGAATTGTAGTTCTTCAAGAGTTGTTCTCAACCAAACAACTTGACAAGCACAAGCAGTAGCAGCAACAAATTCCGCTTCAGTACTCAATAAAGTGACAATTTTTTGCTTCCTGGAAGACCATGAAACAACTCCTGTTCCTTGCATAAAAACATAACCTGAATTGCTCTTTTTGTCGTTTTGATCTCTTGCATAATCACTGTCTGTAAAACTAAGCGAACTAGATTTCCCACCCTTCTCGTAGAACTAACCAAAATCCTTAGTTCCTTGTAAGTAGGGAAGGATTCTTTTGGCAGCTAGCAGGTGAATTTCTATCGGGTTCTCCATATATCTGCTTATAAGACTTACAACATACATGACGTCGGGCCTTGTAGCAGTAAGATACATCAGGCTACCTACAAATGGCCTATAGAGTATGTTGTCTACCATATCTCCTCTTCCATCTTTGCTTAGCTTCAGGCCAATTGCCAAACTCAAACGGAGTATTGGCATGATTGCAATTCTTCATCTTGAATTGGTCTAAAATTTCCCACGCATATGTCTTTTGGGAAACAAATNTCTTGCATAATCACTGTCTGTAAAACTAAGCGAACTAGATTTCCCACCCTTCTCGTAGAACTAACCAAAATCCTTAGTTCCTTGTAAGTAGGGAAGGATTCTTTTGGCAG
The DNA here is from genome assembly GCF_019186545.1 of Solanum stenotomum. Lineage (NCBI taxonomy): Eukaryota > Viridiplantae > Streptophyta > Magnoliopsida > Solanales > Solanaceae > Solanum > Solanum stenotomum. The sequence goes on along the minus strand of NC_064291.1, from coordinate 35,219,308 downwards.
CTAGCAGGTGAATTTCTATCGGGTTCTCCATATATCTGCTTATAAGACTTACAACATACATGACGTCGGTCGGGCCTTGTAGCAGTAAGATACATCAGGCTACCTACAAATGGCCTGTAGAGTATGTTGTCTACCATATCTCCTCTTCCATCTTTGCTTAGCTTCAGGCCAAACTCAAACGGAGTATTGGCAGGATTGCAATTCTTCATCTTGAATTGGTCTAAAATTTCCCACACATATTTCTTTTGGGAAACAAATATCCCATCATCTAATTGCACTACTTCTAAACCAAGATACATCTCAAATTCATCCATCATAGACCTCTTGAAATCAGAAAACATGACACTATCATTTCCAGTAAATATGTGATCATCAACATATAAACACACAATGAGCATTCTCCCAGATTATCCTATTTTAACAAAAAAAGAGTGCTCATATGGACATTTGAGGAAACCAACTCTTAGAAAGTAAGCCTTTATGTGACTATACCAAGCTGGCGGAAAACAAACCTTTATGCGACTATACCAAGCTCGCGGAGTGTGTTTTAGTTCATAAAGAGCCTTTTTCAATTTGTATACCTTATGCTCATTTCCAATTTTAATTTAACCAAAAGGTTGTTCATATCTCTTCCTCCAAGTATCCATGTAGGAAAGCTGATTTGATATTCAACTGAAAGACATGCCACTAATTTTGTGCTGCCAAGGTGATTACCATTATAATGGTGTCATGCCTTGCAACTAGAGCAAAAACTTCAATGTAGTCCACACATACTCCTGGTTGTATCCCTTAGCTACCAATCGTGCCTTATACTTGTCAATTTCACCATTTTCTTTCAGTTTCGACTTGTAGACCGACTTGACACCAATTGTCTTGTGCCCCTTTGGAAGATTTGACAACTCCTCGATGCCATTTCTTTCAATAGCATCATTTTCGTCATTTATAACTTTTCTCCATTTCCCCTCTTTGACAACATTCTCAAAAGATGCAGGATCACTATCTGCAAACAATGTAATGTGAGAAACATCTTCATTAACATCAGTTCCTCTTACCTTATAATCCATCATCCACGCGGGCCTTCTGTGAGCATGACAAAGGGACTGATCCGTTGCATCAGTTTCTTCCAAAGCTGTTGGTAAAATTTCAACAGCTGCTAGAGTAGAAATTTCAGAAAATTCAAGTATTGCAACTACTTCTCTGACTGCATTATCTACTAAGATTGGAGTTGACTGCTGCATATTCCAGTCCCAAGTGCTCTCTTCATGAAAAACAACATCTTTGTTGGTCTCAATCTTCTTTGTTAATGGATTGAACATCTTGTACACCTTGGATGCTTCACTAACACCAGCAGACACATCTCTGACCTCTATTATAAAGCTACATTCTTTTTACTTCTGGGTTATGTGCATAAACAATGGACTCAAAATTTTTAAAGTGGTCTACTGCCGGTTTCCTTCTGCTCCAAGCTTCCTTAGATGTAGCATCTCAAAGAGCAAAAGTGGGACTTCTATTCAAGATGTGAATGCTCCAATTCACTGCTACCGACCAAAATTGCTTTGGAACTCTTCCTCGAGCCAGCAAGCTACGAACTATGTTGAGAATGGTTCTATTTTTCCTCTCCGCCACACCGTTTTGTTGTAGTGTATATGCTGTTTTCAGCACTTTCCAAATGCCACGAGTCTCACAAAAATCATCAAATACCTTAGAGAAGTATTCTCTTCGCGATCTGTCCGAAGGTTCTTAATAGTCCTTCCAGTTTCATTCTCCTCATGAGCTTTGAAGCTTTTAAAAATACATTAGAAGTCTTAGTCTTTTCCTATAAAGTATACACTCAAGTTTTCCTGGAATAATCGCCAATAAAAGGGATAAAATATTTTTTACCTCCATTAGTGATTGGATTTATTGGCCCACAAATATCAGTCACCAGCCTCAATACCTCATTGGCTTTCCGTGACTAACTTTTAGGAAACCAAGAACGATGTTGTTTGCCAACAACACATTCTTCACAAACTTGGGAGGGAACAACAATTTCAGGAAGCCCTGTCACCAACTCTTCTGTTGAAGGATCTTCAAGCCACCAAAATTCAAGTGACCATATCAAAAATGCCACAACCATGAAGGATTTTTTCACTTCCACCATAGAGAAAGATTTGAACAAAATCTTCAAAGGGAACATGTTTCAACTCATTTTTAATATCTATAACTCCTCTAGATGGATCAGAAGTTTCACATGTGTCATTCCTTAAGGTGATCTAATAGTTGATCGGCACTCAATAAATTACATTTCAAAGCAGGAACATGGAACACATTAGATATGATTCAGCACACACATTCATGGTTCTAAAATATATATGTACCCTTTTCCATCACATTCACAATTGAGAGATCACCGGAACTAACTGCCGACCGGAAGCTTTTATTTAAATCAACAAAAGAAGACTTAATTCCAGTCATGTGGTTATTGCAACTGGTATCCACCTACCAAATAACTTGCTCGTCGAACTCGTTTTAGTATGAACCGCCATTAAAAAGGTATCTCCTTCCTTATTCTCAGCAAAATCTGACTTTTCTTCTTTCTCATTAGGCAACCTAGTACGACATTTAGAACGATAATGATCAAATTTATGGTAACGATAACATTCTACATTTGATTTGTCAAAATCTCTCCCTCCTGCTTTTGCCGTAGTCATCATTGGCTCTAAAATTCCTGATGCCATCTTTGCTGCACCCATCTCTGATTCCTTGATCTGAGATTCATTTTCTTTAGAATTACTTTTATGGACCAATATACTAATATGGTGGCACATGTTGGTTCTTCTGTTAGCAGTATGACAAAATTTGTTTTTGTCATTTTTAGGCAACAAATTCTTGTATCACAGACCATTGTTACATGCATAGACTGCTCGTTTTCTTCCTCAGTTGTTATCTTTTTAGTTGCTTTCCATCACTGTTTTTAGTTGTATGGAGAATGACTCAGAAAGGGCATAAAATTAAAGATATAGATCAGTTTCTTGAATCTGGGAAGAAGTAGTTTCCATTAGTGTTGGTTTGAAATACATGCCTTTGTGCATGCAGATACTATAATTTTCATGAATAAATTAACGTATCTGAACTTTCTACTCATTCTGTGTCATTAATCTCTTATAAGGATTGTTGTGACCGCTTTCAATTAGCCAAAATTTGACCAAAAACGATTTGAGTTGAGCCGAGCTAAAATATAGGGGGTTGAGCCCCAAGCCAGGTTGGTTCGTTGCGCAGACAACTGATATGATACTTGACATTACTATGGTACATATGCAATGCAGGATACCTAACGTTTGTAGCTTTATCCTAGGAACTTCATATGTTGGTTATTAATACGTTCCCACTTATAATGATGTCCTTGACACTACAGATGGATTCTGAAGCTAATGAAATGCAACATAAACAAGAACGCTTGAGAACAAGATGGACACCCTCCCTGGACAAGGTTTTTGCTGACCTTGTTGTTGAGCAGATTAAGCTGGGGAACCGTCCGAACAATGTCTTTGATAAGAAAACTTGGAATTATATACGTGATGAATTTAACAGACAGACAAATCTTCATTTCAATAACAACCAACTAAGAAAGCACCTTGATGTGTTGCGAACTCGTTATTACAACCTTAAATCTGCTTCTGATCAAAATGATGCTTTGGACGATTCTTGCTACATTGGTTTTGACCTATGGGAAGACATCGGGGTATTTCTGAGTCTCTCTTTCTATATATGCTTGTGTTTTCAATTCCCCCTCCCCCCAATTTTCCTAACAGATTCATGGAAAACAGGCTCAGCCGAAGCCTGAATCGAGCAAAACAAAGGAGTGCCCTATCTATGAGCAGCTGTGCACGATATTTGCTGACTCGGGCGCTGATGGGAAGTATGCCCAATCAAGTCACTATGAAGGGCTGGACAAATCTGCTGGGATAGATATCTCATTTAAAGAAAGTGGCAACTTGGCTCCTCCTTCATCATCAACTCCTTTAAACACTGCTGCTACTTTACAACAAACTACAACAAGGACTGTAGCTGGTAAAAAGAGAAAGTGTCCATCAGATATAGTTCCTGCTTCAGGCCAGAACTGTGGGGATAGAGAGATAATTGATGCTATGTCAGAAGCAATGGGGGAGATGATTGCTGCTTCAAAGTTTCAGACAGTTGTAATGCCTCAAGTTGATGGTAGATTTACAATCCGTAAATGTATCAAAGCTTTGGATGAGATAGAAGGCGTTCCAGAAAATCTTTACTATGCAGCTTTGGATTTATTCGACAATCCCAGTCTAAGGGAGATGTTCATTTGTCTTAACAGCAGCAGCATGAAGCTGACATGGCTGCAGGGGAAATGTACTAATCTTTCTTCATTTATCTAGCCTTTCCCCCTGGTTTACAACTTTAGTGGTAGTACCCATTTTATCTAGCAAATTTTTTTTGGAAACTGTATACATAAATTCCTATGGCCTGCTTGTAGTTACCAGCATGGGACAGGTAAATAGAATATAGTTAAGGTAGCAGCATGCATTTGGAGTTTTGGTAAGGCATTGGTGGAAACTAAAGCTGTACATGTTCATAGAGCCGCTTAGCAGGTTAGCGATTCTATTTTCTCTTGCAAAGAATGTTTCGAATGGAAGACATTTCTACTTTGAATGATATGTTGGCAACTACACATTTCATTTCATTCATTACAAAGGGTACATGTTTTAAAGTTATTTCGTCTATTTTAAAAATCAAGCTTTATATGATTGCAGGAGTGTCCGTTATGGCACCATTAAAAGTTTGTATTATGAATTGGTGCATAACAACTGTTACTACAATTTGAATCAAACCTGTCTGATGTTGTCCCATAACTTGAAGAGGCAGCATTCCATATTGGAAACTGTTTATCATGTCATCAATCAGTTAGGATTTTCTAGTCCATGTCATTTTGTTCCATGGCCAAACAGTTGTTTTCGTATTTCGTGCATCCTTTACTGGCAAAACACATAGGAACTTTATCCATATACCACTTTATCTTTTTCTTCAAGGGAGTAGAAATATGCATCTTCCAAATCCTGTCCAAAGGTGAAGGTCATTTCTATCTCTCACCGACAAATGAATCTGGTCGCCACAGAGTAAATGTATATTTGTCACGTCCACTCAAGTCAGGCTTGGTCTGGTGTACTGTATTGGGCAAAATTTGTCTAGCATACGGGGCATAAGGAGGACTGGAATGTGGAAATATGTATTGATTATCCTCGGGATTTCCATAGCGGACTGGAATGTGGAAATACGTATTGATTATTCTCGCCATTTCCATAGCAGGGCTATTTCTCCCAACTTTAGTAGTGATTTTCTTATGTTTACATGTGTGTATCATCTTCAAAAATTCATTTTCAGCTTCAATAGATGACTTAGGTTTTAGCTTGGTCATCATGTGGTAAGTCGTTCCCTCCTTTTTTTTCTATCTGTTAAGTAAAGCCATATTCAATAAAAGCAGGATGTAAAGGAAAATCATAAGGCAAACCACAAACAAAAACCATCTTAGCTAAATTTTTGCGATCTCTTTCCTTATTATATTTACGTTGTGTTAGTGGACCACCGGGGTTAGAAGGATCTAATGTTCCTTGAACCATGTTCGAAGCCCCTATTGATTTTTAACATTAATATCAACATCATTAACTTGAATACCTTTTTTTTATCGGCTAAAGCTTTGGCTGCTTTATATTCAATAAGCATACAAGATAATAAATGTCTATTTAAGCCCCCGTCCCTCCGTGACCTCCACCTTGTCTATGTCTAAAGTGTTGCTTACAATTATTACAAATAACAATAGAGTTTTCCTTATCTAAAGTCATAAATTGCCACACAACAGAAGTTTTAGGGCGTTGATACTTCACCTTCTCCCTTGTAGGAGGTACAGGGGGGGGGGGGGTTCACAATTTTGCTCCGTTGGATTTGTAGTTTCAGTTGGAACTTCCGTCAGCGGACTAGTAGGTGTTTATTCTAATTCATCTTCTTCCGAATTACCTTCTACTTATCTTCACGATTAGGATTCATATTACCATAACGTCGTTCTAAAACTTCATGATCAAGTTCAACATTTGAATCAATATCAAAATGAGGAGTGAAGAAGTATCATCAACATAAGTAAAATCATTTGTATTAAATCTGACTCTAGGTATGGATTTAGAAGAAGAACCACCACATTTACTTTTATTTTTTTCCTTACTACTTTTTTTAGAAAAATTAAATAGATTACTAATAGTGGTTGCTACTTCTTTACCGATATTTTTTTTGCTAGAACTCATATTTAATAAAATGTGAAGTGTAATATAAAAATAATAATAACACAAAAATTAATTGCGAAAAATTAAATATAAATATTATGAAATGAATGTACAAAACGTATGCGTTAATAACATACATTATAACCGATTCTTGAAGCTTGCAGTTTGTTGTAAATTGTAATTTGGAACTTCAATACTTGATAGCAAATATGAGAATTAATATATATTTTATGATATAATATGAAAATTTAGAATTGAAATATCTATATTATGATATAGTATGAGAATTTATAATTGAGAATTAAATGGAATCAAAAATTAAGACTTAAGAATGAGAGGATATAGGAAATAGATGAGAGAATAGATGAAAGAATAGATGATTTTGTAAGAAATAATGAAGGATAGGGGGTATTTATAATATTAAAAAATGGATTAAAGTGTATTTATTATAACTTTAGGGTTTAAATTAAAGTTTTAAAAGTAGGGGGGTGTTAGGGGGTGTTGGGGAAGTGAAAAGGATGAATAAATATGTTGGGGGCCCACTAGTCGTTGCCCCAACGGATAGAATTTAAAAAACAAAAAAAATTATCCCGCAAAACCGGCCGGTTCAACCTGGCTAGGACGAACGTATGAACCATCCCCTAACCGGTCCCTCTACCTTAAATCCTCTCAACCCGCGAGAATTAAGAAGA
>NC_064291.1:35197437-35211575 GCF_019186545.1 Solanum stenotomum | reverse complement strand
ACCTTGATCTTCAGGTGTCTTTGTTGGTGCCTCCAGACACAAATTTGTGCTAATGGAAGTCAAAGATGTACAAATTTGTATATGTAATCTATACTCAAATGTTTTAGCTTTGGAAAGTAAAGTATGATACTGAACAAGTATATACAATGATTTGATGCAACTGTGAGTTCATTTAATCTTAGCATCATGCCAATTTTGCAACGATAATACCAGCTTAATGTATATCAATGCACATAATAAAAGTTTTTCCTTGTCGAAAATATATTTGATTTATAAAAAATTACAAGACATCTCTGCCCAAGTAATAACAAAAAATGCAATACATCTCTAATAAAGAACCATATTAATGACAAATCACAAGACATTATTTACCATACTACAAACGACCCAAAATCCAAAAACTACTCTGGGATTTGCCCCCAAAAACCAAGGCCCCGCTCCCCCCCAAAGAAAGGCATAATACACAAATGTGCTTTTTAACTCGATCTCATTTAACATTTATGTCCTTTAACTTTGGGTGTGTATAAGTATATACTTAAATTTATATAAAGTTGAACAAGTAGATACATGCGTCCTATGTGACATAATACATGTAGAAAATCATGTAGGATAAAATTGTCATGTAGGCTGCCATGTAGGACGTGTGTGTCTATTTGTTTAACTTTATACAAATTTAAGTGTCTACTTGTGCACACCTAAAGTTGGAGGGCATAAATGTGAAATGGGGCCAAGCTAAAGAACATATTAATGTATTATGCAACTGCGTTACTACAAAAAAAACAACATTAGCAATGTCAAAGAGTTGTGGGTTGTTTGGTAGAAAAAGTTATCCTATGATTAATTATCTTGAGATTAGTTATCATGAGATAAATGATCTCACACCATGTATATGAGATAACTTATCCCATCATTATGGTATAAATGATGAGATAAGTTATTCCAAACATGACAACTAAACAAAACACTAAAAGTTTATTCCATGACTATTTATTTTTCACACAAAATGATTAGTGTCCAAGTTCTCCTTGAATGATCCTTATATCGACAACGAGGATAAACCCCACGATGCAATATCTAATACACTGAGAAAAGACACCTCAATTGACCCTCATACTATATCCTCTTCCACAAGGCCTACTCTCAACTAAATCTCACCTTTTGGGGAACAAATCATACTTCCCACACGGAAACTCTCACTACCACAAATACCAACTAATTCAATTGATATGGAACATAAACATAGTACCACACAACCAACCAAACTACAAATTCACTTTCAAATCAGCCCATATACGAATAATAATACTGCAACAAGTACTACTAAATCTTCAAGTACAACCTACCATATCCTATAGAAATCTCAATACTCCAAAAAGATAACTTTATAACCCATTCCCAAATCAGTGACAAAGCACAAGTCTCATTACCACACTCCTCTAATCTTGATGAGCAATCAATCAAGAATGTCACAATTCAACCACTTCCACTACCACTTTCAACATCACAACTCCATCCAACGCCTAATAAAACATGCGCTTCTTCAACTCGAACAATACCCAACATCCTCATGACCATGGAGGGAATGGAAAACCCACCACAAAACCTATACCTCTACCACAATTGATAGAGGAAAATTTAACTCGCAGCATAATAAAATTTGACTACGACACAGTTGGAGCTAACTTAGGAATTGACAATGTTGGAATTTTACCACAATCTTCATCTCTATGTAGCTCTATCCAGTTTGAGTATGCAACACTTATCCCTTATACTCCAATTAAACAACTTTGTGAACTCATCACTGTGACAAATCCTGATATGCAAGTCCAATATGGTTGTAGTTGGGGAACAACAGAGTTTGCATATCCATGATTTATCGCAATGATGAGTTCACAAAGCTGTTTAGTTGGTGTATAAGAGATAAGTGTTGCATACTCAGATTGGATAGAACTGTAGGGTGATGCAGAATATGGTAAAATTCCAGTGTTAAACAATTTTTGAGTCCAACTGTGTCACAACCAATCTTATAATGCTACTAGTTGGCCTTTCTTCTGTCAGGTGTGGTATAAGTGTAGGGTTGTGGTGGGTTTACCATTCCCTCCATGGTCATGAAGGGGGTTGTTTGGACTGCATGGGAAAGGAAGTGAGTGTTTTGAGTTGAGTAATTCCCACAAGTTCCCTTGTCATGCATGATGTGTCCTTTTCTTTAGCAAGAATGAAATTTGCAATCTCTGATTATTTCAGATCTTGGTGCTAGCAAAGAACAATCTAAGCGACCTAGAGGTCCCACTATGATGCACTTGGGATGGGGGAAACAATGATGGTATTTCACATGTTAAGTTGAATGTTCTTGGCCAATCTATTCGGCCGCTCCCATTCATCGATCATAGCTTCCAATAAACAGGAAGAGAGTCTCTACCAAGTTTCTGTTAGCTTCTCATCTTAGTTATGAAGTAATAATAATTGGATTTGTACAATGGATGCTACCTATACATATATTTGCCTACTCATAGGAAAAAAGACTCGCATGAAAGAGGACTATTAGAATTATCCGACTGCAACAAATTCTATTATTCAGTGATGAATAATTTTGTCACTTACACATCATATTTCGTCAGGAAAGTCTTTCATAACGAAAAATAAGTTTTCAATTATTCGTTCCTAAAGCAAGGGTGTATACAAAGACTAATGAGAGTTTCATCGTTAAATAAAGTTGTATCAGTAAACATTTTTTTGGTACCCACAAATGCATACATAGTATTTATGACGAACTCATCCCTCAAAACAAGTATTAAGAAATTATTAATGATACTGTGTTTTCATCACTAAAAAGGTTATTAATGTCAATGATACTGCATTATCACTGAGTTTTTAGTTTAATTAGTTACGACATTGTCTTTAAAGTCATGCATTTCATAGTCAAAAGTCATGTGTTTTCCCCAATCTCTGGTGAGTTCCTTCTGCTTGTTTGAAGCGGAAGAAAATCTCGAGAAGTTATTCTACTCATTTGATAGTTTTGTAACAAAAATGTAGTGGCCCCAAAAGTAGGAACGGTAATACATATAAAACATGTATTAGCATGTAAAGTAGACCGAATAACAGGTAAACATGTAATAATTCTCAAATGAATCAGATATCAAAATGCAAGAATTTGCGAGCTATAAGCTCAACAATTACGATAAGTAAATGGTGTATCGCCACAGTCTTATCTTTCCCTACTTACCAATTGAGATATGATCCTTCTATGAGTTTAAGATTACTCCCTCCATCCTTATTTAACAATATATAATCCCTTACACAGTCCAAATAAAGGTATAAATTTGAACTCCCGGCTGCTTTTGAACACCGTCTAGTAAGGTCTCTATCAAATAGTGTAGAACGCTCTCATATTCTTTGTAGATGAAAGGGAGTTGAAAAAAGTATCTTTAGTAGACAAATCTTTCTGATTTCCCTATCTAAACGTTGTTGAAAAATCTTAGCTTGAAAGTAACATCAAGTAAGAAGCTCAATTTAGCAACTACGCTGATGGGCAAACCAAAATAGATTACGAGTCTTGAGAAATACTTACCTTGGACTTTGATCAGCTAGAACCCACTAGACCCGATGTATATAATCTCTCGTGGTAGCTAGTCAAGAACTCGTGGGCATTCTCCCCTAGGACCCCTACAACCCCAAAAAATTGCAGTGGAGAAAATCTCAAGAACCTGCTACCCAACATCTTCTGCTCCTCTATTTTCATGGCAGCTAAAGCTGCCGTACGCTGAGCTATCGTAGGGGTTGGTGCTACCTCGATATGGGGAGCCCCAATGACAAACTACACTCCTAGGTCTAGAATGGATGGCACTAGGACCTTCTGCATGCCTCCAAGTGCTGCTAGGAGCTGTGCAATGGCTATTGATTTGAAGCCCCCCGCATTTGCAAGCTAGGGTGACTGCTGGACTGGTCCCGACCCCACCAGCTGAGGAATAGGCATTGACTTTGGCTCAATGATGGGACATGTGTAACATCTCTTCCCTAACCTCGAGATGGTGCTGCAGCTCGTCTCTGACCTCAAGGTCAATCGGTGAACTTGGAATTGTGATACCAACTTTGTCACGACTCGAAACCACGGGTCGTGATGACACCTACTACAATCCACCAATATGTAAGCTAGCCATAGGACCATTACTCCCATTCCGAGCTAAGGGCAGGCTTACTTACTGGTGGGTTGTAATAGGTGTCATCATGACCCGTGGTTTTGGATCATGAAAATTTATAATCAACTCAAAGCAAATTCAATTCAAAGCTTCTTCCAAAACCAAGTTATCATTTCCAAATTCTTCATTCTTTTTTCTAGCTTCTCTTTTTAGTTGAATCTTCTGATCCTCGTTAACAATCTTGGGCTAGCATGAGGACTCCCCAATTATACTTTTCTTCTAATATTTCCATACATGGTGTTAGATCCATAGCCATACATTGGTGGCTTCTTAATTGTATTTCAAGATTGGGTTAACTGTAGATTTTAATTGGTTTCTCTGTATAGATTTCAACGGTCGTATAGACTTGGGATGAAGTTGTTGAACCAATTCAATTACAAGTTATGGAAGACATGTATGGAATCATAACTTGTTGTTGAAGATTTGTGGGATGTTGTTAATGGAAGTAGCACAAGTCCTTATTTCAATGGATCAGGAAATACTAGCGCATATAAGAAGTTGAAGCATATTAGTGCATAAAGACGGAGTTCATCCCAAAGCGTTCAACCTCCTCCACTTTATTTGATCATAGTGTCAATGAGTTAATGATATACAGAGGTCCCTCAATCAGTTGTTCAACAAGAAGAATGAAGATCGACTTCATACTAGAGACTTTAACTCAACTAACTCCTCTATGAAGCGTCAAATGTACCGAAGATACGTGTGTCAAGATATTATCCCCAACTACTTGAACACTCTACTGGTTATATATAATAACTACTAAACCCTAGATAGACTAGAGATATCTGAAAGAAAGGAGGTCTCATCAAAGCTGGATAAAAGTAAGATCCCAGTGATGCGTCTGTTGCCGATCCCAAATACCTGAATCTACATTATAATACAATGTAGCACAGAATAATGTAATAAATGGAATGTATGATATGTAAAATAGTTATATGAAACAATTGATTACAACTAAAAATACAGAGATAAAGAGTAGATCAGATGATGGACTGTAATAAAGTCAACTAATTATGTATGTGTACTTTAACAATAAACTTTACAACTGAAAATATATACGACAAATACTGAAAATAATGCAATTTTACTTTTCATGGGAAATTATGCTAACCAACAACTATAACATGAGCCTTATGATGATAAAACATCTTTCCCACATTGTCGGAGTCATTCTTTATCTTTACCTTGTAAAGAAAGAACTTGACTAATGGATCCAATCTCTACACCTTTACTAGGGGCTTAGTGGGGAGCTATTTGAATCAACGATACGATTCTATCCTATGCTGACAACGTTATTCTAGAGTTAGAATTATCTGAACCCATATCCAACTTGATGCTTAATACTAATCCTAAAATATGCATTGGTGCTCAATAACTTTAAAGTTGTCCCACTTTAGGAAAAATGTCTCACTATAGAATAAAACCGAAAATCTCTTTCTTTGAGTCCTTTCTTAACATGGTTCTTTAGAACTAACTAAACATGCTTTAAAATTGATTATGCTTCATTCACAATTGACTTTTCTTTCTTTCTAAAAATAATGCACTTAAAGCAAATTGCACTTTCTTGAAACTCTTTTGAAAATATTGCTTTAAGACTTATAACATACTTTACTCATTAAATTAATGCGTAAGAAGTAATATGACAAGGTTTTCAAATAACCTTAGCTAAGAAGGGACTATGTGGTGGTATAAGCATGAACCCTTAATCAATCAAAGATCACTAATAATATGAAGGACAATAATATCAACAGTAGAATCAACATTGAACAATTAGAGAAAGAGAAATTCAAAATAATGGTCATTGGAGTAAGAACCTTATCTTTAAATCTTGTTAATTGAAACATATCAGGAAGAATTAGAGTTCCGAAGAGGATTTAGAACCCTACACTTAGTCTTCCTTGAGGTTTGTTTAGAGTTTGGAGAGTTGATAGCATAGAATATGAGAGAAAATGAGTATTTAATCTGACATACTCCCTTAATCAAAGTTAAATGCTGATGTTTAGGATTTCCACTCTTGTATTTCATGAAAAATGGTGAGTCCACGAGGCTATTCCATAGCTCATGGAATGATCCACGACTCACAGGATGATCCACGAATCATGGAAAGCCTCCTTGGAAGTATGGTTAGGCTGATTTTTAAATGCCAAGTGTTGAGTATTCATTTGTTCGAAATCTGGGGTGTTACATTTCTTTCTTTAAGTCGTAGATTTGATAACAAGTAACCTTTTTTCTATTATGGTATTATTTCTGGCTTTCAAGTTTTTAGTTCGATGACTTGCATTTTTGTAAAGTTTATATTCTAAGGTTTGAATAATCTAAGATATTTCTTATCTGCAGTATTTATGTAAATACTCTTCACGTAATAACCAAGTTGTTGAGTGTTGCTCCATTTTCTAGTTAATTCGAAGGAGACAATAAAGTTTGCTTATTCGCATCCTACCAAAATTGTAGGCAAATGGAATGTAACAAAGATGAAGTTGTTAAGGCCAAATAAATTGGTGTGCACAAATTAAACTAGAAGGACATTGCTGGAGCTCAAAAATTTGCTTTGAAGGCTCAAAATAGGTTTCTAGCCTCTGATGGTAATTCTCAGTTCCGGTAGATTATCAATGTTTATGTTGCTCATGAGAAGAAGAAGACTAATGTGGAAGTGGATTTTTCTGGTGCCCTTTTTGTAGTGTAGAACCCTCAACTGATGATGAAACAATAATAAAATATTACACAAGGCTTGCTCAAGCTCTTAACCTGATATAAATCAATTTGTTGGGAACAGATGCAGGACTCTTAAGAATATATCTAAAGCTCTGAGTTTGTTGTTTGATAGAGCCAAAAGAATGATGTAGGAAAATAAATATGGATCTTCTGCTTCCAAAGTGAAGCTTCTTACATCATAAGAAGTTATGAGTGTATTGAACTGGGAGGCTTTTTTGAAGAAAAGCAATTCATTCGTGAAAACTAATGCATGCTTTATTCTTGATTCAGTTTTCACTTGTTCAATAGATGATAGGCTATTAAAAAAGAGAGGCATGGCTAGGAGTTCAAGAGAATTATCCAATTTAGAAATTCGCAATATTCTGTCGAATAAGGCTCGGATGGAGATCAATAAGAAGCTTAAAGAATAGATCATAACTTTTCCAACTTCATCTAAGAAGGAAAACAAATGGAAAAAGAAGAAACAAACTTTGCCTATCTTTAGTTCTCTTGTTGATTTAGAACTGGAATTTAAGTCAATGAATATTCCTGATTCAGACTTTCATAATTTTTACAAGTATAAAATGTGGCAAATGAGAAGAAATTATACACTCGTCAAAATTATGAAAGTCCAAATCAGGAACCGTCATTGACTTAGCTTCTGGTTCAAAATTAGTAGGAGCACTACATACAAATGAAGTTAGTTTCTTCTTTTCCACTTCTTTTTCCTTCTTAGATGAAGTTGGAGAAGTTGTGCTCTTTTTTTAAAGCTTCTTGCTGATCTCCATCATAACCTTATTAGTTAGCATATTGCAAATTTCTAAAATGGACAACTATCTTGAACACCTAGCCATGCATACCCTTTTAATAGCTTATCAACTTTTGAACAAGTGGGAACTGAATTAGGAATAAAACATGCATTAGTTTTAATGAACAAATTGCTTTTCTTCAGAAAAGCCTCCCAGTTCAGTGCACTCATAGATTCTTTTGGTGTAAGAAGTTTGACACCCTAAAGTAGAATATCCATGCTTATTGTCATACATCATTCTTTTGGTTCTATCAGACAACAGCCTCCATGCTTCAAATATAATTTTATGCGCCCGTTGCCCCTTACATGTAGATTTTTATCACAATGAAGAGTTTGAGAAATTCTTCTGTAATGTTTTTTTATTGTTTCACCATCAGCCAAAGACTCTACAGAAAGGATACCGTGAAAATCCATTTCACCAGTAGTCTTCTTCTTCTTCTGATGAGCAAAATTAACATTGATAATCTCGATGAATTGAGAAATACCATCAAAGTCTGGAAATAAATTTTGAGGCTTCAAAGCAAATTTTTGAGCTCCAGTAATGCCCTTCTCGGTTAATTTTTGCTAATTTTTTTTTCTAGTCGTAACATCTTCATCTTTATAACATTTCATTTGCTACAACTTTGAAAGGTAGAAAATAAGCAAACTTTACTATATCTCCCTCAAACTCAACCAACAAACGGAGAAACACTCGATGACCTAGTTATTGCATGAAGTTATTCACATAAATTGTGGAGAAGAACTATCTTTGACTCTTCGAACTCTAGAATACAATCATTACAAAAATGCACGTCACAAAACCTACAAACTTGAAAGGCGAAAATAATACATTCAAAGAAAAAAGGGTACTACTACATTGAAATACAAAGTAACAGTGGCCTAAAACCAAAAGGCAAGTCAGATTAAGTGTGAAACTATAAATTTGATTATATTTGTTTTAAGGATTTCATGAATTAATGCGCTATTTGGTTTCCACAAACACTAGAAAAGCACAGATATGAACCCATGAATGATTCTAAACTTTATGGAAACTAAACCTAACTAGTAAAAATATAAGGGTATTGATATAACATTGAAGAACTTACAATAGTGTCTAACATTATACCGTTCAATCTAATGAATTAATTGTATTAAACCTTTCTAAATCTAATTGTGGTATTGTTCCATCCAAATGAAATAATTGCATATCACCTTCTAAATCTAACTATGTTTATTGAAAATCTCCATAGTTTTATTTAAATAAAACATATATATTTCATCATTTAGCCAAATGTAAAGTACTTCGAACAAATGGAATTAAGAACCGACAAAAGGGGATGTGCTTTCTTAAGCTTGCCTATGAATTTCATAAGTTTCTTATTCAAAAAATTATGAACGAAAAAAATTGAACTTCATGCCAAACTGTGGAATGTTTAGGAAGCCTAAAACAAAACCAAATTGATGAGATGTTGAAATTAATATTCTCGGTAGAACAAAACTTAGTAACAACAAGATAAGGGCACTCGTTCTAGACACAAAATAAATGTATCTTCCTTTTTGAAATAAGAATCATGGGAAACAAATAAATTGAATTATCGGCCTTTTGAAAACCTAAATTGTAATGGCGCGAAGAGCAATTCTCAACATAATTCAAGTTTCTTCGAGCAGATAAATAGTGACTGAATTTGTTATAAAACTACAAATGCATCTTGTCATTATCCTCGAGATAATTTTCTTGATTTTGTTTTTATTTCCATTTTCCCCTTTCCATATCTTGATGTTGTGTTTTTTAGTTGTTAGGATGGATGACATGCTTCTTGAGGTGGTTAGGAGAGCTTTTGGTGAGTTTTCCTCATTTTGAAGTTTTTATATGGAAATGGTTGACTTCGGGTAAAGAAGCTTGGATGATATTTTTGTCTGCACAGTTAGTTCTGAAATGTTGAGTTTTCCTAGGTTGAGATTGGGTTGCTTGTTTGATTAGTTATTTTTGGTTGTTTTATTATAGTGTGGACTTTGATCAACATTTAATTGAGACGGACTCCATTGGTCATTTCTTCGATTCCGTTGAGTCTGGAATGTTATTTCTGATTGGATAGCATATCTATTTTGCATTTGTTGAACCCCGATTAAATCTTGAGGCTGAGGGTCCATTCGGGACATGGAAAGTTTAGTGATAATTGCTGGTGCGACATCTCGTGATGCAACTGCTCCTATATATAAGGCTTGGCTCTTTTTGGTGATGCCGCTCCTGTGAAGAGTGAGAAGTGCCAGCGAAGGCTGCTAACTAAGCCTTTGGCCACTCCTAGGGGGCTTGTCTGCTCCAGCAACCCTGCATCCACAAGCCTTTTGCCATTCTAGTAATCCCGCTCTTGTCAGCTTTGGTTTGATCCCATAGAGTTGGAGGTTAGTGTTGACCTCCACTCCAACGACTCCTTCTCTGCTTCAGTGATGCCACTCGAGCGACCATTGGTCCGTCGGGGTGCCGATCATTGAGTATTATATCTCTCTCTTATCTCATTTCTCTATGGTCAAATTTCTATTGATGAGAGCTTGATCTTAGGTGTTAGAGATCATTTCTCAACCATTTCACTTGATTCAAAGGTAAATCTCTTCTTGTTTACTTTCTATTGCTTATTCTAGCTCTATTTCCATGTTTAATTCTTGATTTGGACCTTGATTCATTGATTTTCAAATTCTTTAAAGTGTAGTTTTTGGACCATTGGAAGTCTAATTACACTCTCGTCTTTTTCCAACTTTGGGACATGTGATCCTCACCTCAACGAAAACATAATAACAAAGTTAGTTTTCTGTTTCATTGTCGACCCCTGCGGGTCAATTTTCAACCTAATTCCCGATCTGAATTTTCTTTTTGATGACCAACATGTCACTTTGGCAGTGATTTTCTCAATTAAGGGCATAAACTGGTTGACACTAAGCTTCTTTGATGCTAAGGGAACTCCCAAGTATCTGAAAGGCATAGTGCCCTCAGAGTAGCCAAGTTCTTTCAACAATTCCTACTTGGTATGATCAACAACTCTATCAATATACAAGAAACTCTTGTCTGCATTTGCTTGTAATCCTGAAGCTCTAGAGAATTTCATGAAAGCTTCATGCAAAAGCCTAACAAAAATTAGATCAGCCCTGGAATACATTAATAGGTCATCATCAAAGAAAACATGTACACTCTCCAATCTTCTGCATCTTGGATGGAAATTGAAGTTCCCATTCTTTGTGAGTTATTGTAGTTCTCTTCCCAGATACTCCATGGTTAATACAAAGAGATAGGGGGACATAGATCTCCTTGTCTTAATCCCCTCTTAGCTTGAAAAGGTTTTGTCAATCCTCCATTCAATAACAAAGAGTAGGAGACTGCTGTCACACAAGTCATAGTCCATGAAATGAATTTAGCAGGGAACCCCATCTCAATCATCAATTGCTTCAAGAAACTCCATTCTAGTGAGTCATAAGCTTCCTTATATCTACTTTAAAAACGCATCTTAGGGAAATCCATTTTCTTCCATAACTTCTGAATATTTCATGGCTAAATAACACATTATCCAAAATACTTCTACTTCAATAAATGCAGATTAAGACCTTCCAACTAGCCCTGCTATCACATTCTTTAATCTACTCGTAAGGACCTTTGAGATGATTTTATACAAAGAAGTGCAGCATGCAATTGGTCTGTAGCTTTAACTTTTGTAGGGGAAGGAAGTTTAGGAATTAAAGTTATGGCTGTTGTATTTATAACAGGTAGGAGAGCACCAGTGATAAGGAATTGTTGAACAACTTCCATGACTTCTCCTTTGATGTGGGAATTATTAGTCTCCTATTAACATTTAATTTCTATTTTTTATATTGTGGCAACATTTTACGACTTTTCAAAAGGGAAATGCTCACGAGTAGTGTTTGAGTACGGTTTTGACTTTGAGGTAGGTTACAATTTCCTTCTTTAGACTTAGCTTAGTTAGTTTCTATATATATTGGGTTGCATAATCGTTATGAAAATTGTAGGAAATTGTTTTATTCTTGTATGATCCGTAGTCACAATTTGGCCATTTTTGGGATTTAGACTAGTATATTAAGCTTAAAGCCTTTGTTTTAGGCTGGTTTTAGTTTTGGCTTGGTTAATATAGAATCATTACAAGTACTTTTTGGTGGTTTGAAACTTAATTTTGATGTATTGTGTGCTTTTAGTACAATTGTGTGTTTATCCCGATACTTAGCTTTTATTATGTTATTGTGATAGTGGGTCTGAGGCCTTGGACTTGGACTGGCTGGAGTTTCGGTTAGTAAAATTGTAATGTGATGGCATTTAACTAATTAGTTTGTGTTTATGAAGGTGTTGTGACTTGTTTGACAGTGACTGACACACATCCATTTGTGTGATACTTGCATTTGACCTTGATATAAGATAGAGGCAATAAACATGTGGAGTTTTGATTTTAAAATTTGTATGCCTCACATTTACTTGAGTTGAACTCTGAGGGAGCATATTGTTGGTTCATTGTGGAAAGTAAGATTTTTATGAGACACTGTACTGTTTCTTGGAGTTCTTCTTTAATGAGATTTTTACCTTAAAAAAAATTATATTACTTTTATCTTTGTAATTGGATTTTTTTGAAAAGATTGTACTATTTTCAATTGGATTTCAGCTTTAAAGGGATTCCTACTGTAAATTTTACCGAGTTTTCATTGCAATAGAATATTATGAAAGAATAAATCATTTTCATGGAAATTTTGACATTTAAAGAGATTTTATCTTTAAGTTACTGGAACTTATGGTTTTTAATAGATGTACTCTTTTATGTACTATTTGCAGGTCAGTCCTAGGACTCTTTCTCTAATTAATTTATTTTATTTGTATTTGAGCAACAGTGGTCTACAAAATGCCTCCAGGTGCCTATAGGCGGCCAATGAGGTTATATTAGAGCTTTTCTCTTTATTGCGTATGAGGGTATACTGCTTCGGCGCCCTGCAAATTGAATTTCAGATTTTATGATTATTGTTTCTGTAGTTAAGTGGTAGTGTGTTTATGAAATGTCCAAAGGAGCCCATGGGGTGGCCAATAATACAATTCCAGAGCTCTTACTTTTATGCATTGGCCACATGTGCATTACATCATCTGACATTGTATGTTTGTCTATGATAGACTTATATTAGCATGAATTATTTATCATTATTATTATCTTCACTGTCAGTGTTTATGAGAATATCTCTAGTTCACTCTCATTTTTAGTGTTAGCACTATCGTGCCTCTCTTATTCATACCAATAAAATCTTCAAGACAAATAGTTAGGATTGGCTATATGAATTCTCCTTATCAAATATTTTCACCGAAACTAATGTAAAATTCGACAAATCCAAGAGACATCCTGTATATTCATTCTTAAACCATTCTAGATTGATAAGTAATAAATACTAATTTATGATTATGAAAATCTACTTTCTTTGACAAAAGTTGAAGAATTTCATATCAGACACTTCAAAAATGACATTCTTTTCTTGAAAAAAGGAACATGAGTTGAAGAATTATGGAATTTCTCTACGTCTGAGGGACACATAACTATATATATAGAGATCAATGTCCTACACAATTTGGCCGTTCTATTCCTAATTTCTTTAGGAATAGAATTTAAGTTCAAGGGATTACATGATATGATCATTATATTATGTCCTTATTTAATTAGTTTGAACGAAAAAAGAAAATGATAAAAAAAAACTTAGTTGAACAAGGATAGAGAATATAATTAATTTCCCACTAAATTTAATGTGAATAAAAGATATTTAAATTATTAGGGACAAGACAAACAACTATACTTTGTTCAACACTAGATGGACACAAATCAATCTTGAAAAAAAAATCAATTTTGTCATCAATAGGATCAACTAGTGTTGGTACTTATGCTTAACAACCATATTATTCCTAAATTAAAGAGAAGTGTCAGCCCTAGATGGACACAAATCGATCTTGCAAGAAAATCAATTTTTTCATCAATAGGATCAACTAGTGTTGGTATTTATGCTTAACAAACACATTTTTCCTAAATTAAAGCGAAGAGTCAACACTAGATGGATACAAATCAATCTTGCAAGAAAATCAGTTTTGTCATCAATATGATCAACTAGTGTTAGTACTTATGATTAACAAACACATTGTTCCTAAATTAAAGCTAAGGGTGTGTTTGGTATGAAGGAAAATGTTTTCCTAGAAAACAAGTTGATTTTTGACTTATTTTCTTATGTTTGGTTGGTGAGTAGAAAATATTTTTCGAAAAAGATTTTTAGTGTTTGATTTATGAATGAAAAATATTTTTGAGAAATATCTTTTATTTTTACTAGAGTAGAAAATAATTTTTGAAATTGAAAATATTTTTTTAAAAAAACTTATTTTTTTTGTGGGGTGGGGGGTGGATGGTGGTGGTGGTGGTGGGTCCAGGGTAGGGGTGAAAATTGAAAATATT
>NC_064291.1:35136023-35197041 GCF_019186545.1 Solanum stenotomum | reverse complement strand
GAGGATCGAGATGAAAAAATAAAAATTTGAAGTTGAAAATATTTTTTAAAAACAAACTTAAATTTTTTTCTTTTTGAAGGGAGTGGGGGGCTGATGGGGGGGGGGGAAGGGTAGAGAGTAAAAAAATAAAAAAATTGAAATTAGAAATATCTTTAAAAACAACTTTTAATATTTTTTTGGGAGGAGGTGGTGGTAGGGGGTGGGGGTAGGGATGAGGGTGGGGTAAAAAAATTGAATTTAAAAACAAGCTTTAATTTTTTTTTTTTGGGGTGGTTGGGGGGCTGTTTTGAGGATAGGAAAAAAATAAATTGATTTTTTCAACAAAAAAAAATTGTAATTTGAAGTTGGAAGAGAGTTTTGAAAAATGTTTTCCTTAAGTTTTGAAGGGAAGTCATTTTCCTTAAATTTGAGGAAAATGAGTTGATTTGGAAAACATTTTCCAAAACATTTAATCCAACCAAATATGAGAGAATTGGAAAATATTTTTCGAAAAATGTTGTCCTTCATACCAAACACACACTAAGTGTCAACACTAGATGGACACAAATCGATCTTGCGAGAAAATCAATTTTGTCATCAATAGGATCAACTAGTGTTGGTATTTATGCTTAACAAACACATTATTCCTAAATTAAAGCTAAATGTCAACACTAGATGGACACAAATCGATCTTATGAGAAATCAATTTTGTTATCAATAGGATCAACTAGTATTGGTACTTATGCTTAACAAACACATTATTCCTAAATTAAAGCAAAGTGTCAACACTAGATGAACACAATCGATCCTGCAAGAAAATCAATTTTGTCATCAATAGGATGAACTAGTGTTTGTACTTATGCTTAAAAAATACATTATTCCTAAATATGAAGCCAAGTGTCAACACTAAATGGACAAAATCGATCTTGCAAGAAAATTAATTTTGTCATCAATAGAATCAACTAGTGTTGGTACTTATGCTAAACACACACATTATCACCTAATTTAAAGCCAAATGTCAATACTTGATGGACACAAACAAATTATCACAAAATTAAAGCTAAGTGTCAATACTAGATGGACACAAACACATAATAAAAACCAATTGTTCTTGGACTTTAGAAATTTAAAAACACCAAACCTTTTCTCCAACTTTGATGAAAGAAACAGTATAATCTTGTAACAACTTCTTTAGATGTTGAGCTTCCTCAGTTGCCTAGCACAAAAATAAATAATTTTAAATTTCTTCAGCGGTCATTATAGAGAGATTTCAGTCATTATAACATTCAAGAATGGCTAAGACAATTTTAGGATCAGTAAGTATCTAAAATTGATCATACATAGTGCTAAATTTAATGTTTTTGCAAATTCTCCATTCTTTTGGAAAAGAAAATATAGTATTTTTCCTTTTTTAAATCTTTGTGTAGTTATACTTGCTAAAGTTGGTAATTCTAGTTCACTTGAACCACAAAAGAAACGGTTTCTTCACTAACTTCAAAATTCCAACTCTAACTTCAAATTTTCCTCTTCCATTTGTTATATTCTAACCTGTTTGTTGGGTTCTAAAGTGATTAGGCATCATGTGGAAGCTAACAATTGTAAATCAACACGACGATAAATTAGATGAAAAAAACTTATACTAAAAACATATTATTAATATAGTTTGGTCAAGTGACCTATGAAAACTAATATTAAAAGACATAAATTCTATTATAGAATAATCTCCCCATACACGAAACTCTGTATCGACTACATTGTGGATGCTCTTGTGTTCTTGGTATTCCAAACTTTTCCTCTAAGGAAATAATAAACCAAATATGGAAGAAAATAATATTTTTCTTTCGTGAAAAGTTAAAGTATTTATGGTAATACTCTGTCTTTCCTTTTAGGAAATAATAAACTACAAATAAGGTAAGAAAATTAGGACAAAATTCTAACACAGTTATTGACCCCATAGGACAAAAATGTGTTAAATAAGTACTAAAAATAATTTGCAGGAGAAGTGAGACTTAGGATTTTAGGAAATTAAAAAATACCTGTTGTGACCTGCATGTTGCCGACGTCCACTGTTGCGTGTTGCGAGCTACTGCTGCCGACGTCTGCTACTGTGAGCTATTGAGAGAGGTGGTTTGTTGCAGCTACTTAGGAGTGAGAGTGGTGACTTAGGGTTTTGAGAGAAATGAGAAATAATTATCATTCTTTTTTTAAAAAGAATTGTTAATTTACCGACCACCGAATGTAGTATTTTTTAAAAATAATTATCTATATTAAATATTGACCTCTTGAATTCGGTTTTGTCAATTCAAATTATTAAAAATATTTAATAAATACCGACATCGTGAAGTCGATATTATTTAAATAAAATAATAATTTAAATAGATCGACCTCTAGAGGTTGGTGTTTGTTATTTTATTTTAATATAAACTGACCTCTTGAGGTCGATTTTATTAATTAAAATTTAATATATATATATATATATATATATATTAGTAGTTTATATTTATTACCTCTTAATTATATGAACACATTTAGTAGTTTAAATATGTTACCACCTAGTTATATAGAGGTATTTCTTACGTGGATTGATCGGTGTTTCTATAATAAAAAAAGTATTTCATATTCGGATCATTAATATGTAGGACTTGATTTGGTACACTACTTGATAAATATATATAACCTTCTAAAATCAACGTATTTCATATATTTTTAATGAATAATAAATTACCTTTTGTCTGCGACATCACTACATGACACATTCAATTAATATGTGTTGCGACACTTGCAAGGAACTAAGGATCATATGCTCACTTATAGAAGATTTGATCATCTTGATGTGATTGGATATTGAGATTCAGATTATGCTGGTTGTGTGGATACAAGAAAATCCACAATTGGATATTTGTTCTTGTTAGCTGGAGGAGCAATATCATGGAAGAGTGTGAAACAATACGTTATAGCTGGATCCACTATGGAAGCTGAGTTTGTGGCATGCTTTGAGGCCACAATTCAGGCTAATTAGTTGCAGAACTTTATTTTCAGACTTGGACTAGTCTACAGTATTTCCAAGCCGCTGAAAATTTATTGTGATAATACTGTTGCAGTCTTCTTCTCTAAAAACGATAAGTATTCAAAGGGTGCCTGTAACACCTCACTATTTGAAAGAGCTATAAATAGAGAGAATCAAATTTGGAAATAGCAAATCTGAAAATTTTGGCAAGATATGCTAAGTATGAGTTCTGGGTCAACTTCAAACGACCATAACTCTTAGTACAAAACGATTTAGGTTGGCTGAAATGTATCAAATTAAAGGTCTTTGAATCCTCTTTCCAACGCCACCGAGTTTGCTAAAATTCGAGCTCGTATGACGGAGATATGTCCATTTGAAGTCGGGAAGTCCATCTAAGGAAAGTTACCCGAATTTAAGAGGCGTATTTTGGTTTTTTCCTTACCCTTTCAGATTTATTCCCTTTTTAGTAATAAGTTAGGGTTCTAAACTGATTGATTTCAGTTAATGCAATCTAAATTAACGCCTAGGGTTGATCCCTAAAGAGGTATGTGAGTTCACATAGCGTTGGTTCGTTCACCCACGCGCCAATCATGTTTATTTAAGCGAAAATCATTCTAGAAAGTTGAAAGTTTGATGATCTTAAATTGTGTTCTTGAAATTGGCTTTCGTTCTTGAGTTAGGATGGGATTGTTGAGCTCTTGAAGAAATCATGTTGATTTTAGAGTCGTTTATGAGTAGATTCTTGTGTACATGTGTTGGGTATCTGAATCTAAAGAGAAAATGAGAAAAATAATCGAATCTAGGCGAATTGGGGTTAGAAAACGAGGAAGAAAAAGTCGCACAGAAAACAGGTACTAGGTCCGCGATTCCTTTAGAGTGAAATTTCTCTCTCTGCGTCGCGGAACCCACTGGTTCAAAAATTATTTCGCGACCATATATTAAAATGCATCTCCGCGTCGCGGACTTGCTCCCAAACAATATTTTCTTAATCGTTTCTCATGATTAACTATCTAAAAACACTCCTAATCATCACGATATCTTTCCTATCACAAATGATAACCTTGAATTTATAATTCAAATTCAAGGTAGAGTTAAGAGTCAAGTCTTGAGATTTCTTCGAGTCATTTTAAAAAGTCTTTTACAAATCTTTTGAACTTGTTTTAAGACTTAAGCATTGAGTTTGAGAAAGAGTAGAGCCGAGTTCATTTTCTTTAAAATGATGTATGGGGACTAAGTACTCCCAAAGAGTAAATGTTTTCACATTTAAGATGAGAGGAAACCTTGATTTCCAAATGAGTTTTCATGAGTAGTTTTGAGTTCCATCTCTTTCAAGAGATAAGTTTTTGAGTAATAATCTCAAACCACGGAGAAAGAGTTATGTTTTTAAATTATGAGGTGAGTATATTTTGGGAGTAGTATTGAGCACCGATATGGGGACGAGTTCACAATAACTCAAGTCTCCATAAACCATGTAGCCAACGTGGGTAGAAAGAGTCATACTGTTTAGAGGATTCCTTAATGTTTTTTAGCATAGACTAGTGGATCCACTTAGTTGAGGCGTTTTATATCCCGACAAGTTATAGGACAGTTCTGGCAGCGTGGGCGAGACGTTGTATCATCACATAGCTCATAGTGATGGTTGTCGATTAGGGAATCTCCCAAACAGAGTTTATTTTTGTATTCTTATACACAAGTGAGATATTATTGTATTTTCCAATACTTTGAGATATTGTCTGCTGTTTTGAATGCTTTATATAAACTGCATCTTTATTATTGTTTATTTTTGCATTGAGTTGAGTATCTATGAGTTGAGTAAAGCTGAGGTAAGTGTTTCTTTCAAATTCCAGTTCAAGCTTGTGTGTTGTTTAGATTTCCCCTCGCATGCTCGTACATTCAATGTTCTGATGCCATTTGGCCAGCATCATTTTATGATACAAATATAGGTAACCAGGGTCAACATCCAACGATTGGTTGATCCAGCTGAGCATTACAGAGTCATTTGGTGAGCCTCCTTATTTTTCGGAGGATCCCTTTATTATTGCTTTATCATTTCAGTTGTTAGGATGATCAGAGGTCTTGTCCCGACATCTCTGTTAGTATTAGAGGCTTCATAGACAGATAGTTATTAGTTCATTAGTCTTGATATTTCAGTTGTTTTGATTAAAAGGCTTGAGTTGCCTTATTTGCCAGTTGAATGTTTTCTTTTATAACATTCTAGTTTATTTCATGAACTTATCTTTGTTGAGTAAAGTTTTTCGCTGAGTAGTAAGCCAGGACAAGGGTTCACTTGGGGCCAACAAGGGTTCTCGAGTGCTAGTCTCACCCAGGGTGTAGGCTTAGGGCGTGACAAATTTGGTATCAGAGCACAGAGTTCAAGAGTCCTAGGGAGTCTATAAAGTCGTGTCTGTAGAGTCCTAGTTATCGGTGTGAAGCGCACCACATCTATAATTAGGAGGATGCAACATTAAGAACTATCTCACTTCTTTCATACTCATTTTGTGCGATAGAGTTTTATCTCTATGAAGTTTCTTGTAATTCGTGCTTGCGCATATCTTTCAGATCATGCCTCCACAAAGAGCTATCAGAGGTCATCCTGCTAGGAGGAATGTCGAGGAACAAGGGGTACCTAATGCATATGAAGTACAACCCCAAGGAGAGGTCACCAATGCTGAGTTACATGAGGCTATCCGGATGTTAAGTTAAGATGTGATCAATCAAGGTTCGCAACATAGATGAGTTCGATAGGAAGGGGCTGATACTTCTAGGATTCGTGAGTTCTTAAGGATGAATCCTACAAGATTCACTGGTTCAAGTGTCCATGAGGATTTGGAAAACTTTGTAGATGAACTTCAGAATGGTTTTTAGATTATGCACATTGCTGGCTGAGAGGGTGAAACTTATTGCATACCAATTGAAGGGTGTCATTAGAATCTGGTTTGATCAATGGAAAAAGAATAGAGCTGTAGCTGCACCACTTGTGAGTTGGGCTATGTTTGATCAGGAGACCTTCTTGGGGCGTATCTTTCCCCATGAACTCAGAGAAACAAAGGTAAGAGAATTCCTCACTCTTAAGTAGGAATATGTGAGTGTTCATGAGTACAGTCTAAAGTTCACCCAACTTTCCCGCTATGCTCCGGAGATGGTTGCTGATATGTGGAGCATGATGAGTCTATTTGTTGTTGGGTTGTCTCGTCTATCAAGTAAGGAGGGAAAGACAACTATGGTAATAGGGGATATAGACATAGCCAGACTTATGATCCATGTGCAACAGGTTGAGGAGGACATGCTGAGGGATATAGAGGAGTTTAGAAACAAGAAGTCTAAGACATCAGGGAATGAGTACGGATAGTAGAAGAGTAATGCCAATCGATCATCTTTCCAACATAAGCAAAAGAGACCTTTTCCATCATAATGAATCCTTTGATTTATTTGAAAAACAAGTAGGACCCCCTTTCTCTAGCTTATTAGGTGCCTACTAAGGAGATCCATTAGTGACTGGTAGATTGGCTCAGGCCATTGAAGGTGGTGGGAAGCGGAGGATCTTTGCTATATGTAATTATATAAAACAAAGACTTATGCATCCCGTCCATATTTGGGCTATGACTGTACTATCAAGTCTTAAGACTGATGGCACATTCAACCAAGAATGTCCGTTGCAGTATCTAAGACTTAAAAGACCGAAGTCTTGTTACTCTTTTGATTTAAAATCAGCAATAGACCGTTGGCCATTGAGTGTTATAGTGCACCTGCACCATGGAACATAAGTGAGTTCAATATTCAGAGTTCGCAGAATTTCAGAGCTAGACCTCCATAGTCTCAAGGTAGTGTCGCACAAAGAGGTTGTTTCAAGTGTGGTCAAGAGGGTCACTTCATGAAAGAGTGCCCGAAGAACAGGCAAGGTAATGGGAATAGGGGAAATAGAGCTCAATCTTCTTCATTTGCTCCACTAGATATAGCTGCACCTAGAGGAGCTACTTCAGGGATCGACGGAGGGGTAAATTGTCTATATGTTATTACTAGTCGCTAAAAGCAAGAAAATTCTCCAGATGTAGTCACTCGTATGATCAAAGTCTTTAATTTTTATGTTTATGCTTTGATAGATCCAGGAGCAAGTCTATCTTTTGTGACTCCTTATATTGACATGAATTTTGATATTCTTCCTGAGAAACTTCTTGAGCCCTTTAGTGTTTCTACAACTGTTGGTGAGTCTATTCTAGTTGAGAGAGTCTATCGTGATTATACCATTTTCTTCAATCACAAGAACACCATGGCTGACTTAGTTGAGTTAGATATGGTAGATTTTAATGTCATTCTAGGTATAGAGTGGCTTCATGCCTGTTATGCCTTAATCAATTGTAGAACTCGAGTTGTTAAGTTCCAGTTTCCTAATAGGCCAGTTATTGAGTAGAGGACTTGTTCAGCAGTGCCTAAGGGTCGTTTTATTTTGTACCTTAAGGCGAGAAAGTTAGTTTCCAAGGGTTGTGTCTATAACTTAGTCAGAGTTAATGACTCTAGTGTTGAAACACCTTCTATTTAGTCAGTTCCTGTTGTGAGTTAGTTTTCAGAGGTCTTTCCATACTATCTTCCTGGAGTCCCTCCTAAGAGAGAAATAGACTTCGATATAGACATTCTTCCCGATACTTGTCCCATCTTTATTCCCCATTCAGAATGACTCCAGCAGAGTTGAAAGATTTAAAAGAGTAGTTGAAAGATCTTCTTGAGAATGGTTTTATTCGACCAAGTGTCTCACCTTGGGGCGCTCTGATCTTATTTAAGGGAAAGAAAGATGGTCCTCTTAAAATGTGTATAGATTACCGTCAGTTTAACAAGGTTACTATCAAGAATAAGTATCCTCTTTCGAGAATCGATGATCTTTTCGATCAACTTTCGGGTGCCACTTGTTTTCTAAGATAGACCTTAGATCTGGCTATCATCAGTTGAGAGTAAGAGAAAGTGATATCCCTAAGACAACTTTCGGTACCCGTTATGGTCATTATGAGTTTTTGGTCATTCGTTTAGTTTGACTAATGTGCCTGTATCGTTTATGGACCTTATGAACATAATATTCAAGCCTTATTTAGATATGTTTGTTATCGTATTCATTGATGACATTTAATCTATTCGAGGAATGAGCAAGATCATGCTAGTAATCTCATAATAGTCCTTCAAACTCTCAAGTATAGGGACTTATATGCTAAGTTCTCTAAGTGTGAGTTTTGACTTGAGTTTGTGGCATTCTTAGGCCACATCATTTTTGGTGATAGAATTAGAGTTAATACTCAGAAAATAGAGGCAGTGTAGAATTGGCCTAGACCCACATCTCCAACTGATATTAGGAGTTTCTTGGGGTTGGATGGATATTATAGAAGGTTCGTTAAGGGGTTCTCATCTATTTCATTTCCCTTTACTAAGTTGACTCAGAAAATAGTTAAGTTTCAATGGTAAGAAGCTTGTGAGAAAAGCTTTCAGGAATTGAAAAGGCGGTTGACTACTGCCCCATTATTGACCTTGCTAGAGGGTACACAAGGATTAGTAGTATATTATGATGCGTCGAAAGTTGGACTAGATTATGTGCTGATGTAGTATGGTA
The DNA here is from genome assembly GCF_019186545.1 of Solanum stenotomum. Lineage (NCBI taxonomy): Eukaryota > Viridiplantae > Streptophyta > Magnoliopsida > Solanales > Solanaceae > Solanum > Solanum stenotomum. Next base: position 35,188,465 of record NC_064291.1, on the reverse strand, counting down.
AAGTTATAGCTTATGCCTCCAGACAGCTTAAGGTTCACAAGAAGAATTACCCAACCTATGATTTAGAATTGGCTGATGTAGTAATTGCTTTAAAAATATTGCGTCACTATCTTTATGGTGTTGATGTGGAGGTGTTCACCTATCACAAGAGTCTTCAGTCATAAAGAACTTAATCTTAGATGGAGGAGGTGGTTAGAGTTACTCAAGGATTATGACATGAGTATTTATATCACCCAGGTTAGGCTAATGTGGGTGCTGATGCTTTGAAAAGGTTGTCTATGGGTAGTACCGCCCATGTTGAGGAAGAAAAGAAAGAATTAATAAAAGATATGCATAGATTGGCATGATTAGGGGTTCATTTAATGGATTCCAATGAAGGAGGAGTGGTGGTGATGAATGAGGCTGAATCATCATTAGTGTCAGAAGTGAAAGAGAAACAAGACCAAGATTCTTGTTTGCTTGAATTAAAGGCAAATGTTCATAAGCAAAAAATGAGGGCTTTTGAACAAAGAGGAGATGGTTTATTGAGGTATCAAGGTAGATTGTGTGTACCAAGGGTGGATGAACTCCAAGAGAGGATCATGGAGGAAGCTCATAGCTCCAGATATTCGATCCATCCAGGTTCCCCAAAGATGTTTCGTGATTTGAGAGAGGTTTATTGGTCGAGTAGTATGAAGAAGGGCATTGTAGAGTTTGTTGCTAAGTGTCCGAATTGCCAACAAGTTAAGGTAAAGCACAAGATGCTCGGTGGTATGACTCAGAATATAGAGATTTCAGAATGGAAGTGGGAGATGATTAATATGGACTTTATTACTGGTTTGCTGCAGTCTTGCAGGCAACATGATTCCATTTGGGTGATTGTAGATCGAATGACTAATCAGCCCACTTTTTGCCGGTAAAGGCTACCCATTCAATAGTAGATTATGCTAAGTTATATATTCAAGAGGTAGTCAGATTTCACGGAGTTCTAGTGTCAATTATTTCAGATAGATGTGCACAATTTACTACACAATTTTGAAAGTCATTCCAGAAAGATTTGGGTTCGAATGTAAATTTGAGTACTGCTTTTCATCCTCAGACTGATGGTCAAGCAGAGCACACCATTCAGAGTTTGGAAGATATGTTGAGGGCTTGTGTGATAGATTTCAAGGGTAATTGGGACGATTACCTACCTCTCATTGAGTTTGCTTATAACAATAGTTACCACTCTTGCATCCAAATGGCTCTATATGAGGCTCTTTATGAGAGAAGATGCAGATCTCCTATTGGATGGTTTGAGGTTGGTGAAGCTGGGTTGATAGGACCAGACTTAGTTCATTAAGCTATGGAGAAGGTGAGGGTTATTCGAGAGAGATTGAAAACAGTGCAGAGTCGTCAGAAATTCTATTCAGATCTGAGAAGAAGAGACTTAGAGTTTGAAGTAGATGATTGTGTTTATTTGAAAGTTTCACCCACGAAGGGTGTTATGAGATTTAGTAAGAAGGGGAAGCTTAGTCCCTGATATATTGGTTCTTACAGGATATCCAAGAGGATTGACAATGTAGCTTATAAGTTAGAGCTACCCCAAGAGTTAGCAGCGGTCCATCCGATATTCCACATTTCTATGTTGAAGAAGTTTATAGGTGATCCTTCACTTATTATACCTATTGAAGATATTGGTATTAAGGATACCTTCATTCAGATTCTGGATCGTCAGGTTCGCAAGTTGAGAACCAAGGAGGTAGCATCAGTTAAGGTCCTATGGAGGAATCAGTTTGTTGAGGAAGCTACTTGGGAGGCTGAGGAGGATATGANTACAAATTATCTTCTTAGTACTGTTTCATTGATATATTGAATGTGTTAGATCTGCTTGTTGGGTGCTTGAACTGAATGTTAGATGTTACACCCTTAGTCTACTTAAAATAATCTCATTCGAGGACTAATTTCCCCAAGGGGGAGATATTGTAACACCTCACTATTTGAAAGATCTATAAATAGAAAGAATCAAATTTGGAAATAACATATCTGAAAATTTTGGTAAGATATGCTAAGTATGAGTTTTGGGTCATCTTAAAACGACCATAACTCTTAGTAAAGAATGAGTTAGGTGGGCTACAAGGTATCAAATGAAAGGTCTTTGAATTATTTTTCCAATTCCACCGAGTTTGCTAAATTTCGAGCTCGTATGAAGGAGATATTCCCGTTTGAAGTCGGTCTATCCATTTAAGTAAAGTTACCCGAATTTAAGAGGAGTATTTTGGTCTTTTCCTTACCCTACTAGATTTATTTCGTTTTTAGTAATTAATTAGGGGTCTAAACTGATTGGTTTGAGTTTACGCAATCTAAATTAACGCCTAGGGTTCGAGACTAGTTTAAGAAGAGGAGAAAAGGAGTAATGTCAAGGCGTTCTTGGAGATTTCTTGCGGAACCGAAGGTCGTTTCGCCAAGGGTTGATCCCTAAAGAGGTATGTGAGTTCACATAGCGTTGGGTTCGTTCACCCACGCACCAATCATGTTTATTTCAGCGAAATTCAATCTAGAAAGTTGAAAGTTTAATGATGTTGAATTGGGTTCTTGAAATTGGCTTTCATTCTTGAGTTAGGATGAGATTTTTGAGTTCTTAAGGTAATCGTGTCAATTTTAGAGTCGTTTATGAGTAGATTCTTATGTACATGTGTTGGGTATCTGAATCTAAAGAGAAATTGAGAAAAAAAAATGAATCTAGGCGAATTGGGGTAAGAAAATGAGGAAGAAAAAGTGAGACAGAAAACAGGTACCAGGTCCGCGCTTCCTTCAGAGTGAACTTTCTCTCTCTGCGTCGCGGAGAGGTTGTGGACCCCACTGATTCAAAAATTATTTCACGACCAAATATTAAAATGTATATCCGCATAGCGGACTTGCTCCCAGACAATGTTTTCTTGACCATTTCTCAAGATTAACTATCTAAAAACACTCCTAATCATCACAATATCTTTTCTATCACAAATCATAACCTTGAATTCATAATTCAAATTCAAGGTAAAGTTAAGAGTCAAGTCTTGAGAGTTCTTTGAGTCATTTTAAGAAGTCTTTTACAATTTAAGACTTAAGCATTGAGTTTGAGAAAGAGTAGAGCCGAGTTCATTTTCTTTAGAATGATGTATGGTGACTAAGTACTCCCAAAGAGCAAATGTTTTCATATTTAAAATGAAAGGAAACCCTGATTTCTAATTGAGTTTTCATGAGTAGTTTTGAGTTCCATCTCTTTCAAGAGATAAGTTTTTGAGTAATAATCTCAAACCACAGTGAAAGAGTTATGTTTTTAAACATATGAGTTGATTATATTTAGGGAGTAGTATTGAGCACCGATATGGGGACAAGTTCATGATAACTCAAATCTCCATAAACCATATAACCAACGTGGGTAGAAAGGGTCATACTTTTTTGATGATTCCTTAATGCTTTTTAGCATAGACTAGTGGATCCACTTAGTTGAGGCGTTCTATATACCGGCAAGTTATAAGACAGTTCTGACAGCGTGAGCGAGACACTCTATCATCACATTGCTCATAGTGATGGTTGTCGGTTAGAGAATCTCTCAAATAGAGTTTATTTTTGTATTCTTATACACAACTGAGATATTATTGTATTTTACAATACTTTGAGATGTTGTCTACCGTTTTAAATGCTTTATATAAATTGCATCTTTATTGTTGTTTTTTTTCTGCATTGAGTTTAGTATCCACGAGTTGAGTAAAGCTGAGGTAAGTATTTCTTTTAGATTCCATTTTAAGCTTATGTGTTGTTTAGATTTCCTCTTGCATGCCCGTACATTCAATGTACTGATGCCATTTGGCCTGCATTATTTTATGATGCAAATATAGGTAACCAGGATCGGCATCCAACACTTCGTTGATCCAGTTGAGCATTAAAGAGTCATTTGGTTAGCCTCCTTGCTTTGCAGAGGATCCCTTTATTATTTCTTTATCATTTCAGTTGTTAGGATGATCAGGGGTCTTGTCCCGACATCACTCTTAGTATTAGAGGCCTCATAGACAAATAGTTATTATTTCATTAGTCTTGATATTTCAGTTGTTTTGATTATAAAACTTGAATTGCCTTTTTAGCTAGTTGAAAATGTTTTATTTTATAACATTATGGTTCATTTCATGAACTTATCTCTGTTGAGTAAAGTCTTCCGCTGAGTAGTAAGTCAGGCCAAGGGTTCGCTTGGGGCCAACAATGGTTATCGAGTGCCAGTCCCTCCCAGGGTGTAGGCTTGAGGCATGACAATGCCAAACATATGAAATTGAAATACTTTTCAGTTAAAGAAGAAGTCCAGATATATAAATTGACAATTGAACATATTAGCACCAAGCATATGATTGTTGATTCTTTGACGAAAGGATTACGACCCAAAACATTTATTATGTTTATGCAATTGAAACTTGATGAGTCCGAGATTTGGACTCATTTAGGGATTTGTTTATATAGAATTAGTGTCCTCAAATACTTAATTTGTGCCAATAACTGATGTAAAACCCTTGATTTTCAGTTATATGGGCTGAGGAATAAAACAAGGACACTGACAAGCCAAAAGGAACAAAATAGGCTGAAAGGATGAAGAAAGGTAGCATGGTGATCGCCAAGTTCACTTGGCGAATTGCCGAATGGCTATTTGACCGCCTAAAGTTCCAGTGTGTCAAGCCCTGAAGGAAAGAACCAAGTTGGTGATGGAAAGGAGCAGTTGGCGGATCGCCGAGTGATTCCGCGAAGCCAAGATAGATCGCCCAAAGTTACAGACCAAGAGGATGCTGAGTACCAAGGCAAAAGGGCAATGGAATAGACCAAAGGGCGACTCGTCGGGTGGTTTAGCTTACTTCGCCAAGTGACTCTTCGCAGCACATTTTTGGCGACTATAAATACATTTTTGAACTTTTAGTTTAGTATCATTTTTACTCTTTAGAACAATATTTTTTGAGTTTTGAGCATCTAGAGACAACTTTCTCTAGTTTTTCCTAAGCCTTGAAGGATTGAGGATTTTTCACTTTTGAGAAATTGAAAGTGGATCTTTGAGATTCTTCGAATTAGAGCATTGTAAGGATGATTGTACTCTTGCCCAGTTGATGGATAATCAATTTGGTAACACTTTTTACCTTTTTATGATGTCTAGCTAAAGCTCCAAATCTTGGAGTGTGATTATGGGTTGTTTTAGTTTATGGGTATTGCTAATTCTTAGTTTAAATCCTATTTAGAAGTGTGTTCAATCATTAATTGTGGTTTAATTTAAGAATTGTACTTGCAAACGTAGCTCTAGCTTTGTGTTCTTGGCTTGCTCGAGAGAGAGGTTTTAGAACCAAAATTATTGGTTGATGGTCAGTGGGTATTGGGTTGACCTGGGTTCTGCTCGAGAGAGTGAATCCTAAGCCCAATTCCACACATTCAGCTCGAGAGAGTGAATGGACTAAGGTGTGGGCTGGTCTTATTTTGCATGCTTGTTGATATTCAAGAGAATCAACTTGATTCGGGGTAAATTGTTCGAGAGAAAGTTTACCTCCACTATAGCCTAGCTTACTCACTAATATCTAGCTATTTACTAATAGTTGCAATTACCCATTTGTCTATATTAGCCTATAATCGATCACATCCCAAGAACCCACCTCATTATTGTTATTTCGTATTGTTTTCCACTGTTTGTAGTTGATAATCAAAATTAAAACCCCCCATTTGACATCCGTGTCCCCCCCCGATTTGAATGATGTCTTTATTCAATATTTTTTATTCCTATGACTGATTTGATCATGTTCATACTTCCCAATTGACTCTTAAACACGTACCGCTCCCTGTGGGATTCGACCCCAACTCATTTAGTTGGGTTTTATACTAATTTACGATCGTTAAACACCTGGAATTGGATGAGGTGTGCTTGAAACGTTAAATCAAAACTTTGAGCTCAACTATATATATATATATATTATTACCTGTTTTCTATTATATATGTTATGTTGAGAATGACGATGACAAGTTTTGTTTTATATAAAGATATTCTAAGCATTATTGTTGGACCATTATGTATTTAAAGATTGTGTTGCGCAATATTCTAATATTGTAGTACATGGATGATGGTATATCAAGAGGTGATGTATGACCACAATGACTCCTATTAGTTGATTTGCTCAAACAACAAATGATGTTGGAGTTGGTATATGTGTACATTGTAATTTAAATGTTTATCAGACTATTAAGTAGATGATGTTACGTGTGCCAAGTGGGAGAATGTTAGTTTTATGGTCCACGTGTGTTAGTTTTATGGCCCACGTGTGTTAGTTTTCTGACTCACATTTATATTGTTTTGGTTTAATATTTAATTACAAACTAAATTCTAATAGAATAAATATAAGAAGTTTATTTTGGTTATAACTCCCCACTACCTACTTTGATGGAAAGTGGAAATTAACCGCTTGGTCCTCTCTCTGCCTATTAAAGGGGAATAACCTACTCCATCTATGGTATTCTGGATACACACAAGGTAAAGATAGAGAAAAGAAAAACTTGTTCATTGTCAAAAATAAAGAAAAGACTTCCGCTCAATTCAAGTCAAGATTATAATCTCTGATTCAGTTATGTATTCTTGACTGAATTACTATATTAATAGATTTGTGTGACAATCATGCAGTTCCATAATCCTGAATTATTGATAGGATTTCATATCAGTTTGTTTTTGTTCACAATCCATTAAATCCTTACATACGTGTGTGTATCATCTTCAATAATTCATTTCCAGATTTAATAGATGACTTAGACTAGACATGACTTGGGCTTTAGCTTGGTCATCATGTGGTAAGTCGTACCCTTTTTTTTTTCTGTCTACCTGCTAAGTAATGCACATATAAGTTAATCCAGCTTGGTCCGTATGCTGGTTGGAAGATAAGTACATTATTATACTGCTTTCTTCAAATTGTTGGAATGGCAACACCAGAGCGTAGCTCAGTTCTGAAATTTAACAATTTAATGTGCTCGTTGTGGTGTTTGTGAAAGGCTGGGATGGTAGATTAATCTCTGGTTGCTTCCTTTGTGATGGGCTAAATTCCTTGTAATTGTAACTATTGCACCTTATTCTACAGGTGCCATTGTTAGTGCTTCCAGACACAAACTAATGGAAGTCAAAGATGTACAAATTTGTATATGTGATCTGTACTCAAATGTTTTAGCTTTGGAAAGTAAAGTATGATACTGAACAAGTATGTAAAATGATTTGATGCAACTGCGAGTTCATTTAATCTTAGCATCATGCCAATTTTGTAAAGATAATACCAACTTAATGTATATCAATGCATATATTAAATGTTTGTCCTTATCTAAAATATATTTGATTTATAAAAAATTACAAGACATCTCTGCCCAATAAAGAACAAAAAAGTAAAATACATCTCTGCCCAAAAAAATAACACTCCACCTATGTACCCCTCCAAACAATATAATAAAGAACCATATTAATGACAAATCGCAAGACATTATTTACCATACTACAAACGACCCAAAATCCAAAAACTACCCTGGGATTAACCCCCCAAAAACCAATAACCTTTTATCGGAAAAAATAGATACCCACGTCGCCCCCCAAAGAAAGGCATAATACATAAATGTGCTTTTTAACTCGATCTCATTTCATATTTAAGTCCTCTAACTTTGGGTGTGTATAAGTAGACACTTAAACTTGTATAAAGTTGAACAAGTAGACACATGCATCCTATGTGACATAACACACGTAGAATATCATGTAGGACAAAAATTGTCATGTAGGATGCCACATAGGACGTGTGTGTCTATTTGTTTAATTTATACAAGTGTCTAATTATTCACACCTAAAGTTTGAGGGCATAAATGTGAAATGGGGCCAAGCTAAAGAACATATTAATGTATTATGCAACTGCGTTACTATAAAAAAAAAACAACATTTGCAATGTCAAAGATTGTGGGTTGTTTGGTTGGGAAAAAGTTATCCTATGATTAATTATCCCGAGATTAGTTATCGTGGGATAAATTATCTCACACCATGTATATGAGATAACTTATCCAATCACAATGGTATAAATGATGAGATAAGTTATTCCAAACATGACAACTAAACAAAACACCAAAATTTATTTCATGACTATTTATTTTTATCCCTCTCACAAAGCTATTAGTGTCCAAATTCTCCTTGAATGATCCTTATATCGACAACGAGGATAAACCCCACGCTTCAATCTTTAATACACTGAAAATAGACACCTCAATTGACCCTCATACTATATCTTCTTCCACAAGGCCTACTCTCAACTAAATCCCACCTTTTGGGGGAACAAATCATACTTCCCACACGGCTCTCACTACCACAAATACCAAACTAATTAAATAGATATGGAACATAAACATTGTACCACACAACCCAACCAAACTACAACTTCACTTTCAAATCAGCCCATACGAATAATAATACTGCAACAAGTACTACTAAATCTTCAAGTACAACCTACCATATCCTATAGAAATCTCAATACTCCAAAAAGATAACTTTATAACCCATTCCCAAATCAGTGACAAAGCACAAGTCTCATTACCACACTCCTCTAATTTTGATGAGCAATCAATCAAGAATGTTACAATTCAACCACTTCCACTACCACTTTCAACATCACAACTCCATCCAACGCCAAATAAAACATGCGCTTCTTCAACTCGAACAATACCCAACATCCTCATGACCATGGAGGGATTGGAAAACCCACCACAAAGCGTATACCTCTACCACAATTGATAGATGAAAAGTTAACTGGCAGGATAATAAGATTTGACTGCGACACAATTGTAGCTATCTTAGGAATTGACAATGTTGGAATTTTACCACAATCTTCATCTCCCTGTAGCTCTATCCAGTTTGAGTATGCAACACTGGATAGAGCTACAGTGTTGCATACTCAAATAGGAAGTATGGTGATGCCTCCACTCTACTACTTCAAAACTGGCCATGAAGTGAAAAACAAGCTGCCCAATCTGATAACTTATCAAGAGATGATTCATATGATATAAAAAATTCACCCAAGTACTAAACTCTTATGATATATGGTCTTTCTTGTATAGGTTTACTTTGTGGATTTGAAAACTTCAACAAAATAGACTTTTAGCATGACATTTGATGTAGATATATAAGTGAGCTTTACAATTGTTTGATGATCTTCTTGTTCATCTCTAATTATTTTAGATCTTGGTGCTAGCAATGAACAATATAAGAGACCTAGAGGTCCCACTATGATGCACTCGGGATGGGGAAACGATGATGGTATTTCACATGTTGAGTTGAATGATCTTGGCAAACCTGTTCGTCCGCTCCCATTCATCGATCATAGCTTCCAATATACAGGAAGAGAGTCTCTAACAAGTTTCTTTTAGCTTCTCATCGTAGTTATGTAGTAATAATAATTGGATTTGTACAATGGATTCTACCTATACATATATTTGCCTACTCATAGGAAAAGAGACTAGCATGAAAGAGGATTATTAGAATTATCCGACTGCAACAAATTCTATTATTCAGTGACGAATAATTTTGTCACTTACATATCATGTTTTGTTAGAAAAACCTTTCATAACGAATAATAAGTTTTCAATCATTCGTTCCTAAAGCAAGGGTGTATACAAAGACTAGTGAGAGTTTCATCGTTAAATAAAGTTGTATTAGTAAACATTTTTTTGGTACCCACAAATGCGCACGTAGTATTTATGACGAACTCATCTCTCAGAATAAGTATTAAAAAATTGTAAATGATACTGTATTTTCATCACTAAAAAGGTTATTAATGTCGATGAAACTACATTGTCACTGAGTTTTTAGTTTAATTAGTTACGACATTGTCTTTAAAGTCATGCATTTCATAGTCAAAAGTCATGTGTTTTCCCCTATCTATGGTGAGTTCCTTCTACTTGTTTGAAGCGAAAGAAAATCTCGAGAAGTTATTCTACTCATTTGATAGTTTTGTAACAAAAATGTAGCGCCCCCAAAAGTAGGAACGTTAATACATATAAAACATGTATTAGTCTGTAAAGTAGACAAGATAACAAGTAAACTTGTAATAATTCTCAGATGAATCAGATATCAAAATGCAAGAATTTGCGAGTTATAAGCTCAACAATTACGATAAGTAAATGGTATATCGCCACACCCTTATCTTTCCCCGCTTACCAACTGAGATATGATCCTTCTATGAGTTTAATATTACTCCCTTTATCCTTATTTCACAATATATAACCCTTTACACAATCCAAATAAAGGTATAAATTTGAACTCCCGGTTGCTTTTGAACACCGTCTAGTAAGTTCTCTATCAAATAGAGTAGAGTGCTCTGATATGATTTGTAGATGAAAAGGGAGTTGAAAAAAGTATCTTTAGTAGACAAATCTTTCTGATTTCCTTATCTAAACGTTGTTGAAAAAGCTTAACTTGAAATTAACTTCAAGTAAGAAGCTCAATTTAGCAACTACGGTGATGGGTGAGCCAAAATAGATTCTGAGTCTTGAGAAATACTTACCTTGGACTTTGGTCAGCTAGACCCCACTAGACCCAATGTATATAATCTCTCATGGCAACTAGTCAAGAACTCGTGGGCATCCTCCCCTAAGACCCCTACAACCCCAAAAAATTGCAGAGAAGCATATCTCAAGAACCTGCTACCTAACATCTTCTGCTCCTTTATTTTCATGGCAGCTAAACTTGTTACTTATCCTCTTTATCTCAAAGCTAAGTAATAACCCTGTTACTTACTGAGCCTAAGCAGCTACCACCCTGCCCACTATGCTATCAACCCTAGATAACTTAGACTTCAACTAAGCAGATACAACATTGCCTATTAAATCAGCTAGCTCCTATATGATTTAGAATTTGACTAAGCAGATACAACACTGCCCACGGAATCAGTTAACTCTTATCGATTTAGACTTTTTCAAACAGAACAAAAGATCTGAATCCTTTATAGATTTGGAAAATATTTACAATGTAAGCACGGAAGTATAACTCCTAAGACAACTATGACACTTGTAGCTTGATCAATTCCTTGTTGTGCCTTAGGAGAATACATCAACAAGATAGGTCTTTGCTTGTGTTCTTGAGAATTTTCGAGACGCAAAAACTAAGGTTATGTCTATTGAGGAAACCCTTATGAAGGATAGACACAACCTTCGAGACCATACCATTGGCTGAGGTTTCTGCCATAGTTGGAGACTGTGCACCAACCACATGTACTTTTTACAGCCTGTCATTTGTATACGCAATGACACAAGGATCAGGGCCCTTTACAAGGTCCCATGGTTTGTCAAATCATCAAAACTGCAAATAACATGTCCCCCCTTTTTGATGATGACAAACCCATGCCTCTCGTCAATACAACACAAAGGGCCTTACCCCTGGGAACGAGCCACAACTCATAACATACTGTTCTCCCTCTGTCAACCTGCTTGCCTTCCCTATCCTAAGCACCTAATATTTCCCCTTTTTTGGCATCATAAAAAAGAAACGCAGTAAACCAACATTAAAAGTACGTTTGCAAAGAAAGATCATAGCTAGGGGCATTCAGTACATTTAACATAAACCATTAATGAGAACCCCAGGCACTGTCTACACAAAAAAACTGGAAGGATAGGGATGAGACTATGTGGAGGAAGGCTGATGGGAGAGAGACTTGATGACAAGAGTAGGCCGATCATTGGCCTTATTATGATCTTTGATCAGTTTTTCATGGAGAGCAGCATTCTGAGCTAAGAGGGAAACATTTTTTATCGTCAACTCTTGGCCTCTTCAGTACCAGGTCCCTCAGTTTGTGCTTTGACTAGCTGAGCCTTCAATAAGGCTATCTCAGCATTCTTGTTTCATACAAACACAATCATTTCCTCCAACTCGTGCTTCAGCTGACATTGTTCTATCACTAACTGAGACATCTTGCTTAGTGGTCCTGCTTTACCTTCGATGCACTCACACTCCACCAAAGTATTTAGAAAAAAGGACTGTTTAACAGTTCCAACAGTACCTCCCACCGAAATGTTCAGATGTTTGAATACCTTTGTGAGGAAATAACTATATCCCATTACATGTTTTACCTTGTGATCCACTACAGTTTTATGCATATGCTCCAACATTAGGGCTGGGAGATTTAGAGGTTCGAATTTTGAGAGTGCTTCGATGACAAATAAATTAGTTGCAGAGGAGATTGGGCATTTCTCAGTTTGAGGTAGAAGTACCTTATTGATGAACTCGAACAACAGTTGGTACTCCCCCTTCATGAGCTTCTTTTGGATGCCTGCACGATGCATGTCAGGAAGTTTGGAGCACTCTTTCGCGAACTGCTTAGTGCAAAATTTTCCCACCACGGATTTGGTCCCCTCTCTGAGTACCTCCAGGATTTTCCCAACAATTCCTCATTCAGATGCAGGCTTTTGTTTCCCACAAGGGTGTTGAGACTGCTATCCTCTGCAAATTTCACATTGTAGTAGAATTTGCGGGGTTGTTCTTTATGTAGGATGGGAGATTTGGTCATGAACAAGTGAGTCCATGATTGAATCTCCACAAGGTCCGCCAAGGAGTCTATTCCTGGCTTTGTGATTATTTCAGGATCAAACACCCTCCCCCTAGGACCTTCTGAAGTCGAAGATTATTAACAATTATATGTTTGCTAGCTTTGTTGTCGCCTTTATTTCTTTTGGTACCGGGTCGCTGTTCAAATTTATGCTTCAGAACAAGAGATGATTCCATTTTTCTCTTTGATGGTTCCTTCTTCCTTTGTGATTCTTTTCCCTTTTTCCGTTTCCTTTTGCGGTAGTGTCAGCCTTCTTGACATGAGATGTTCTGGATTTTGACTTTCCTTTGTTCTTCCACTGCTTCTGTGTCCCTTTTTGTGTAGTGATGTCGTCATCCAAAAACTAATTTTTAGAAAGCTCGTTAGAGACATCCACTACATCCTCATGAGGGAACTTGGTTACAACCTCTCCAGACCTTTTTCTCCTTCTATTCTCTGCAGTGTTTGTTTCACTCGACTTCATAGCATCACTCATAAGTTTTTGGGAAGTTGCTTTTGTAAACAACTTCCTTTTTGGTGTCTCTTGTGTGACCTTTTGTTTTCCCTTAGTGGTGACAGGGAGCATTCTCCTTTGTACTGCCCACTCAGTTGACAGAGGAACTCCAATCTCAGGTGTTTGGTCGAAGACTGGCTCATAATCTCCAAGAAGATCATCTATGAAACTACTTCCTTCTTCGTTTCTCACCACTTCTCTCATTTGTGCCAGACTTTCGATAACCATGTTCTCACTGGCAGCAAGAATGTTAGACTCAGACGACTTACTCTTTGGAAGATCCCCCTTAAACATGTGGTCAGATAACATAGTTAGATGAGGACCATACAAGGGTGCAGGGTTGTTGAGGTCTATAGGAGACTGGGGGGGTAAGAGGACTAACTTCAGTAATGTTGACTGGAGAGGTGGTCGACATTTTTGCCGAAGATGGAGCAACGGAAGATGTGTAGAAGGAGACAAGATCTATTTCATTTAGGGTGTCCATTTTTTTCTTGAAAGGAGATGGTGATTGAGACATCTTGGAGAGAAGAACATAGAGAGAAGAGTGACAAAGGTTAGAGTTTCGTTTAAGACTTCAGAGGAGAGAGTTTGAAAAGTGAAGGAAAAGAATGGAGGGAAGAAGTATAAAAATAAAGGAAGGGTCATGCCAGGTCCCTCAATAGACTTGTCGCTTGGACTTAAAGCGATGGGACAACGGCCAGAATGCTCGATGACTGACATATGGAGATCTCAACGGTTCTTATTTGATAGTTTAAGCATAATGTAGAGAATGCTAACCTTTAGACATGACCAGGTCCCTATCTGCAAGTGGAGAAGTTTGATCCCTGAATAGTTCTGATCATTTTGCTCCTGCGAGTTCCCATGAGTGTATACCTGTAGCAGGTACAAGGTTGATCTTACTAAACAAAACATTACAAATAATGAGGATACCTGCCCTTGTGATCATAGCCAAGGGAGATTGAATACCTTAGGATGGAATTAGTTCAATTCATGTTCATTATCCCCAACTTCAGCCTGCTACTCTCAAATTGATCTTTGCTGAGGGATTTTGTGAAAATGTCTGCAATTTGATCTTCGCTTCTGCAGTACTGCATGCTGATGTTCCCCTTTTCAACATTGTCTCTCCAGAAGTGATGCCTGGCATCAATGTGCTTTGTTCTCTTGTGTTGAACTAGATTCTTTCCCATATTGACTGCACTGGTATTGTCACACATGAGTGGAATGGTATGAATGAGTACTCCAAAATCTTCAAGTTGCTGCTTTATCCATAGTAATTATGCATAGCATGATGCAACATCTACATATTCAGCTTCAGCCGTGGAGAGAGCCACTGGGTTTTGTTTCTTGGTTCCCTAGGAGATGAGTGAGGATCCCATGAAGTGTGCCATTCTAGAAGTTCTCTTTCTGTCCACCTGATAGCCTTCAAATTCAGAATCTGCATACCTTACCAAATCAAACGAGTCTCCTGCTGGATAGAAGAGGACCCGGTCCCCCGTCTTCTTTAGATACCTCAGAATCCGCTTGGCTGCTTTCAGATGTGATTCCTTGGAACATGCTTGAAACCTTGTGCACATGCCTACACTGAAGACAATGTCAGGTCTGCTTGCTGTTAAATATATCAGTGATCCAATAATTCCTCTGTACATGGTTTGATTCACCACAACTTCAGGCTCATTTGCTCACATCTTTGAGTTTTTGCCCATGAGGTGTCAATAGGCTTGGAGTCAATCATATGAAACTTCTTTAACAACTCCTTTATGTACTTCTCTTGATAGATTGACATATCACTTGAGGTTTGCTTGATCTGCAATCCTAAGAAGAAGTTCAGTTCTCCCATCATGCTCATCTCAAAGTCATTCCTCATCAAAGTGGAAAATTCTTCACAAAGAACTTCAGAGGTAGCTCCAAAAATAATATCATCCACATACACCTGGATGATGAGCAATTCCTTTTCCCTTTACTTCAAAAATAACGTGTTGTCTATCTTTCCCCTTTTGAATCCATTTTTTAGAAGAAATCTGGACAGCCGCTCATACCAAGCTTTAGGAGCTTGTTTCAGTTCGTACAGGGCCTTGTTGAGTTTAAACACATGGTTTGGACAATAAACATCTTCAAAGCCAGGTGCCTATTTTACATACACCTCTTCCTTCAAGTCACCATTTAGGAAGGCACTTTTGACATCCATTTGAAAGAGCTTGAATTCTATGAAGGCTGCAAAAGAAATAAGAATTCTGATAGCCTCCATTCTAGCAACATGAGCAAATGTTTTATCACAATCGATGCCTTCCTCTTGATTATAGACCTGAACCACCAGTCTTGACTTGTTTCGTGTAATGACTCCATTTTCATCAAGCTTGTTTCTGAACACCCACCTGGTCCCTATAATGGTTCTATCAACAGGTCTAGGTACCAGGTGCTACACTTTGCTCCGCTCAAACTTGTGAAGTTCCTCTTGTATGAAATTGACCCAATCAACATCTTTCAAAGCTTTCTTGACGTTTTTAGGCTTAATGTTTGATATGAATGCCGAAAATGCCACCAGATTTCTAGTTTTGGATCTGGTTTGCATTCCAAAATTCAATGGTGAAAATAAGATTATTAAGTGGGTGAGACGATTGATGCTTTTATCTTGACTTAGAGTTCAGGGGTTGAGGCTGATCTGTCTGCTCTTCTTCATTTTTGGAATCATCATTCTCAGATTAAGGTGACTCCTCTTGATATGCATTGTTGGATGGACCGGGTCCCTCGTCGTACTTGTCAGCTTCATTAACCTTCCCAGATTGACTAGAATCAGCACCATCAGGGTTTTGATTTCCTTTAGCCCATGGATCATTTACTGAGTTTCTCTGAATTTGAAGTAGTTCTTCAAGATCATCATTATCCTTTTGCTCAAAGTTTGTCAATTTTCCACTTTCATAAAAAATCACATGAACACTCTCTTCAATGCACAATGTTCTTTTGTTGAAAACTTTATAGGCTTTGCTGGAGGATGAGTACCCTACGAACACCCCTCATCACTTTTAGGGTCAAACTTTCCTAGATCATCCTTGCCATTGTTCAGCACAAAACACTTGCAACCAAAAGCCCTTAAATAATTTAGTGTGGGCTTCCTATTGTTGAGTAGCTCAAATGGTGTTTTGTTCAGTAGAGACCTGATCAAACACCTGTTAGTTACGTAGCATGGAGTGTTAACTACTTCAGCCCAGAAGTTCTGAGGAAGATTTGACTCTATGAGCATGGTTCTGGCAATATCAACCAGAGTTCTGTTCTTCCTTTCAACTACACCATTTTGTTGAGGTGTTCTAGGTGTTGGGAAGTTATGATGAATACCATTGTCAGCACAGAAGGTGTCAAGCTTTGCATTCTCAAACTCAATTCCATGATCGAACCTGATCCCTGCAATCTTGCAGTTAAGCTTTGTCTAAATCATTTTAATAAATATCATTAGCACATCATCCGTTTGGACTTAAGGAACATTGTCCAAGTGAACCTTGAGTAATCATCCACAATCACCATAATGTACTTCTTTCCACCTCTACTTTGAATTTTCATAGGCCCACACAAATCCATGTGAATCAACTCAAGATCTCTTGACGAGCTCACTTGCTTCTATGGCTTGAATGAGGATCTGGTCTGTTTCCGTTTGACGCATGCATCACACACCTTGTCGTCACTGAACTTCAGTTTTGGTAAGCCACGAACCAGGTCCCTGGAGACAAGTTTGTTTAGTAGAGAAGAGCTCACATGGCCTAGACTCCTATGCGATAAGTTGGCATTTTCACTTTGAGTGCTGAGGCATGTCAGATCGTCTCCCCGAGCAGTATCCAGGTCTACCACATACATATTCTTTCGCCTCCTGGCCAGCAGGATCACCTCTTTAGTTGATAAGCTGGTAACAATACATTTTTCTGATAGAAATTTGGCTTAGTTTCCCTTGTCACTTATTTGGGAAACACTAAGAAGACTATATTTTAATCCACTCACATAGTAGACATTTTCAATAGAGTGTTCCAGTGTTTTCCTAATTCTGCCAACTCCAAGAATATATCCCTTCTTTCCATCACCAAAAGAGATACCTCTACCTTGAAGTACCTTGAGTGAAAGGAAGTTTCCAGTCTTTCCAGTCATATGCTTCGAGCATCCACCGTCCATGAACCACCACTGACCGCTACTTCATTCACTCCCCTGCAACAAAGTTCACTTGTTAGACTTGGGAACCCATTTTAGTCTGAGTTCCCAGTAAGCTGATAGAGGCATAATGAGAGTGCTTCTTGCCCAATGAGGCAGGTTAGTCCTTTTCATGTTGGAGGACTTAGGAATATGGGCAGGTCCCTTGTTCTGTGCAACTTTCCATCTAGACTAGACTGAAAATTTTCTTTTGAGGCTTTCCAGGCAGGGCAGTCCTTTTTAAGGTGACCATTGCGACCACAGTGAAGACATAATAAATTATCTGACACAGACACATACTTACTGTGGGGATTGTAGGGAGGATTAATGTTCAAGCTTCCTAACCCCTTCCATCTTATAGAATTATTCAGTTCTTCTCTAAGACAGACCAGGTTCCTTTCCATCTGATCATTTCTCTCCAAGGCTAGAGCAGGTCTGGTTTTAGTAGTGTTCAGACTAGCTTCTAGGTCTATTTGCAAGCTATTAGCCTCTCTCTTTCTTTTGCTAGATTTCTCATTCATTATGCTCAATTGTTCCTTGAGTTTTAGATTTTCAGTTTCTAGAACTGTCAATTGTTCCTCGATAACAAACATGTGAACATTCAATGCTATCTTTTCTTCACTAAACACATATAGACTATTGTTCATAGATTCCCTTTCAGTTGTTAACTCTATAACATAGTAAATCAAAATAGCAGCTAGATTTCTCAACCTTCTAACATAATAAGCATTCAAGTTTTGTTTAAGGTCAAAGAGAGTTACCTTTTCTTTATCTTCCTCGTCATCAGATTTGGACATAAATGCGAACATGCCGTTGAACACATTCTCATCGTCTTTAACAGCTAGCATGGATGCATCTTCGGGACATTCTAATTCTTCTGAATCACTTGAGGAATCCCCCCAAACAGTGAAGGTTTTCTTCACCACATAGTCAGCTAGAACTTTTCTTGCTTTCTTCTCGGGTACCAGGTCGCTTCTTCTATATTTTTCACCTCTAGGTCTTTGATACTCTTTGGTTTCACCCTTAAGCATTGGACAATCTCTCATGAAGTGTCCAACCTTTCCACACTTGTGGCATAAGTCACTTGCATTCGCAGCTTGGAGAGGGTTCCTTTCCCTTTCGAAAACCTCCATGCTTTCTCACTATTTTTTGGAATCTCTTGGTGAGATAAGCCATATCCTCCTCTTCACTGGAGATTTCACCTGGTGAGATCTTAAGAGCTAGAGACTTATCTTTCTTTACCTTCTTCTTTGAAATGCCTTGGTTTCTGTTCTTTTCATGAGTTTAAAGGTTCCCAATCAGAGCATCCATCGTCAGCACCTTCAGGTCCTTTGCTTCAGTAATGACATCCACTTTGCTTGCCCATCACTTGGGAAGTTTTCGAAGAATCTTCCTGACCTGTTTAGTGGGATATATAGGTTCTCCTAAACAACGTAGCTCGTTGGTTATGGAGGAGAATCTAGTATGCATGTCATGAATATTTTCTCATTCATTCATTGTGAAGTTCTCATATTGGGTGGTCAACATGTCCACCTTTGATTCTTTCACCTGTTCCGTGCCCTCATGAGCTGTCTTGAGACAATCCCAAATTTCTTTTGCCGACTCACAAGCTGAAATGTGATTGTACTCTTCAGCACATATACCACACACCAACACCTTCTTAGCTTTATAACATTTCTTAATCTTCTATCTGTCCACCTCGTTGTACTGTTGTCGAGTCTTAGGAACGGTTTTTGTGAATTCACCATCCTTCACTTTCGTTGTTGGGATGAAGGGTCCATCAAGCACAATTTCCCATAGCTCACTATCTTCAGCCATTAAAAAGTCGTGTATCCTTGTCTTCTACCAGCTATAGAACTGTCCATTGAAGTGAGGTGGTCTTGTGGACAATTGTCCTTCTTCCAGATTAAGTGGAGCAACCATCTTTCTACATGAATATCTCTCTTGGTGTTAACCAGCTAGAGAGCACCTGCTCTGATACCAATAGATATAATATGCGCGTCCACTATCAGTCAACAGAGCAGGTCCCTTGACCTAGCAAGAACAATAATGAATAGTAAACAATGAATAGAAGACAACGCAAACAATTTATGTGGAAACCTCCTTGCTCAAGGGAGTAAAAATATGACCTGTCACACATGATTTTCAACTGTTTTCACTAATCTTTTCAATCAAAAGCGAAACACAGATACAACACCAGACGAGATTAACCTCTTAATCTCAAAGCTAAGTAATAACCCTGTACTTACTGAGCCTAAGCAGTTACCACCTTGCCCACTAAGCTATCAACCCTATATAACTTAGACTTCAACTAAGTAGATATAACACTGCCCATTAAATCAGCTAGCCCCTAGATGATTTAGAATTTGACTAAGCAGATACAACACTTCCCACTAAACAGTTATCTCTAACCAATTTAGACTTTTTCAAATAGAACAAAAGATTTGAATCCTTTATACATTAGAAACAGATTTATAATATAAGAGCGGAAGTATAACTCCTAAGACAACTATGACACTTGCAGCTTGATCAGGTCCCTGTTGCACCTTTGGAGAATATTTCAACAAGATAGGTGTTTGCTTGTGTTCTTGCGAATTTTGAAGATGCAAAAACTAAGGTTATGTCTATTGAGGAAGCCCTTATGAATGATAGACACAACCTTAGAGGCCATACCATTGACCGTGGTTTTTGCCACAGTTGGAGACTGTGCACCAGCCAATTGTACTTTTTACAGCCTGCCATTTGTATACACTGCGACACAAGGATTAGGTCCCTTTATAAGGTCCCATGGTTTATCAAATCATCAAAACTGCAAATAACAATGGCACTAGGACCTTCTGCATGCCTCCAAGTGTTGCTAGGAGTTATGCAACAGTTATTGATATGAAGCCCCCCCGCATATGCATGCTTGGGTGACTGCTGGGCTGGTCCTGACCCCACCAACTGAGGAATAGGCATCAACTGTGTCTCAATGATGGGACATGTATAACATCTCTTCCCTAACCTCGAGATGGTGTTGCAGCTCATCTTTGACCACCAGGTTAGACTCTATCTCATTCCCCAGTTGGGGCCCTATATGCAGGCTTAGGAGCATCGTCCCTAGCTATTGCACCCCTCATGCGAACCATCTATAAAAAGTAGAAGATATTTTACAAACCAAACACGACTAAGACTCATGAAAAAGAATCAAAGGTGAGAATTTCGTAAAACATCCTATATCCCCCCAAAAAATGAACACAGATATCTCCCGATTGATTCATAGGATTCTAATAGACGCCAGCTTTGTACCGATGACATCGGTGAACCTGGAGTTGTGATACCAACTTTGTCACGACCCGAAACCATGGGTTGTGATGACACTTACTACAATCCACCAGTATGTAAGCCAGCCATAAGACCATTACTCCCATTTCGGGCTAAGGGCAGACTTACCTACTCGTGGGTTGTAATAGTTGTCATCATGACCCGTGGTTTTGGATCATGAAAATTTGTAATCAACGCAAAGGAAATTCAATTCAAATCTTCTTCCAAAACCAAGTTATCATTTCCAAATTCTTCATTCTTTTTTCTAGCTTCTCTTTTCAGTTGAATCTTTTGATCCTCGTTAACAATCTTGGGCTAGCATGAGGACTTCCCAATTATACTTTTCTTCTAGTATTTTCATACATGGTGTTAGATCCATAGCCATACATTGGCGGCTTCTTAATTGTATTTCAAGATTGGGTTGACTGTAAATTTTAATTGGTTTCTCTGTATAGATTTCAACGGTCGTATAGACTGGGGATGAAGTTGTTGAACCAATTCAATTACAAGTTATGGAAGACAAGTATGGAATCATAACTTGTTGTTGAAGATTTGTGGGATGTTTTTAACGGAAGTAACACAAGTCCTCATGTCGATGGATTAGGAAATAATAGCACATGTAAGAAGTGGAAGTATATTAATGCATAAAGATGGAGTTCAACCCAAAGAGTTCAACCTACTCCACTTTATTTGATCATAGTGTCAATGAGTTAATGATATATAGAGGTCCCTCAATCAGTTGTTCAACAAGAATAATGAAGATCGACTTCATAATAGCGACTTTAACTCAACTAACTCCTCTATGAACCATCAAATGTACTGAAGATAGGTGTGTCAAGATATTATCCCCAACTACTTGAACACTCTACTAGTTATATATAATAACTACTAAACCCTAGATAGACTAGAGACATTTGAAAGAAAGGTGGTCTCATCAATACTAGATAAAAGTAAGATCCTAGTGATGAGTCTTTTACTGATCCCAAATACATGAATCTACATCATAATACAATGTAGAACCAAATAGTGCAATAGATGTAATGTATGATATGTAAAATAGTTATATGAAACAATTGATTAAAACTAAAAATACAGAGATAGAGAGTAGATAAGATGATGGACCGAAGTAAAGTCAACTAAATAGTAAAGTATGTATGTGTACTTTAACAATAAACTTTACAACTGAAAATATATATGAAAAATACTGAAAATAATGCAACTTTATTTTTCATGGGAAATTATGCTAACCTACAACTATAACATGAGCCTTATGATGATAAAATATCTTGCCCACATTGTCAGAGTCATTCTTTATCTTTACCGGGTAAAGAAAGAACTTGACTAATGGATCCAATCTCTAAGACTTTACTAGGGGCTTGGTGGGGAGTTATTTGTATCAACGATACGATTCTATCCTATGCTGACAACGTTATTCTAGACTCATATCCAACTTGATGCTTAATACTAATCCTAAAATATGCATTGGTGATCAATAACTTTAAAGTTGTCCCACTTTAGGAAAAATGTCTCATTATAGAATAAAACCGAAAATCTCTTTCTTTGAGTCCTTTCTTAACATGGTTCTTTAGAACCGACTAAACATGCTTTAAAATTGATTATGCTTCATTCACAATTGACTTTTCTTTCTTTCTAAAAGTAATGCACTTAAAGCAAATTGCACTTTCTTGAAGCTCTTTCGATAATATTGCTTTAAGACTTATAACATACTTTACTCATTAAATTAATGCATAAGAAGTAATATGACATGGTTTTCAAATAACTTTAGCTAAGAAGGGACCATGTGGTGGTATAAGCATGAACCTTTAATCAATCAAAGATCACTATAATATGAAGGACAATAATTTCAACAGTAGAATCAACAATGAACAATTAGAGAAATTCGAAATAATGGTCATTGGAGTAAGAACCTTATCTTTAAATCTTGTTAATTGAAACATATTAGGAAGAATTAGAGTTCCGAAGAGGATCTAGGTTGGAACCTTAGAACCCTAAACTTAGTCTTCCTTGAGGTTTGTTTAGAGTTAGGAGAGTTGATAGCGTAGTATATAAGAGAAAATGAGTATTTAATCTGACATACTCCCCTAATCAAAGTTAAATGCTGATGTCTAGGATTTCCACCATTGTATTTCATTAAAAATGGTGAGTCCACGAGGCTATTCCATAGCTCATGGAATGATCCACGACTTACAGGATGATCCACGAACCATGGAAAGCCTCCTTGGAAGTATGGTTAGGGCTGATTTTTAAATGCCAAGTGTAGAGTATCCGTTTGTTCGAAATCTGGGGTGTTACATTTCTTTCTTTAAGTGGTAGATTTGATAACGAGTAACCTCTTTTCTATTATGGTATTATTTCTATTTTTTTTAGTTCGATGACTTGCATTTTTGTAAAGTTTGTATTCTAAGGTTTGAATAATCAAAGATATTTCTTATCTGCAGTGTTTATGTAAATAATATTCACCTAATAACCAAGTTGTTGAGTGTTGCTCCATTTTCTGGTTAATTTGAAATAGACAATGAAGTTTGCTTATTTGCATCCTACCAAAATTGTAGGCAAATGGAATGTAACAAAGATGAAGTTGTTAAGGCCAAATAAATTGGTGAGCAGAAATTAAACTAGAAGGACATTGTTGGAGCTCAAAAATTTGCTTTGAAGGCTCAAATTAGGTTTCTAGCCTCTGATGGTAATTCTCAGTTCCAGTAGATTATCAATGTTTATGTTGCTCATGAGAAGAAGAAGACTAATGTGGAAGTGGATTTTTCTGGTGTCCTTTCTGCAGAGCACTCAGCTGATGATGAAACAATAATAAAATATTACACAAGGCTTGCTCAAGCTCGTAACATGATATAAATCAATTTATTGGGAACATATGCAGGACTTTTAAGATTATATCTAAAGCTCTGCGTTTGTTGTCTAATAGAACCAAAAGAATGATGTAGGAAAATAAATATGGATCTTCTGCTTCCAAAGTGAAGCTTCTTACATCATAAGAAGTTATGAGTGTATTGAACTGGGAGGCTTTTTTTGAACAAAAGCAATTCATTCGTGAAACTAATGCATGTTTTATTCTTGATTTAGTTTTCACTTGTTCAATAGATGATAGGCTATTAAAAAAGAGAGGCACGGCTAGGAGTTCAATAGAATTATCCAATTTAGAAATTCGCAATATTCTGTCGAATAAGGCTAGGGTGGAGATCAATAAGAAGCTTAATGAATAGATCATAACTTTTCCAACTTTATCTAAGAAAGAAAACATATGGAAAAAGAAGAAACAAACTTCGCCTATGTTTAGTGCTCCTATTGATTTAGAACTGGAATTTTTAAGTCAATGAATATTCTTGATTCAGAGTTTCATAATTTTTACAAGTATAAAATGTGGCCAATGGGAAAAAATTATACACTTGTCAAAATTATGAAAGTCCAAATCAGGAACCGTCATTGACTTAGCTTCTGGTTCAAAATCAGTAGGAGCACTACGTGCAAACGAAGTCAGTTTCTTCTTTTCCACTTCTTAGATCAAGTTGGAGAAGTTGTGCTCCTTTATTTAAGCTTCTTGCTGATATCCATCATAACCTTATTAGTCAGCATATTGCAAATTTCTAAATTGGACAACTATCTTGAACACCTAGCCCTGCATACCTTTTTATTAGCTTATCAACTTTTGAACAAGTGGAAACTGAATTAGGAACAAAACATGCATTAGTTTTAATGAACAAATTGCTTTTCTTTAGAAAAGCCTCCTAGTTCAGTGCACTCATAGCTTCTTCTGGTGTAAGAAGTTTGACACCCTAAAGTAGAAGATCCATGCTTATTGTCATACATCATTCTTTTGGTTCTATCAGACAACAACCTCCATGCTTCAAATATAATCTTACGCGCCCGTTGCCCCTTACATGTGGATTTTTATCACAATGAAGAGTTTGAGCAAGTCTTCTGTAATGTTTTTTATTGT
Organism: Solanum stenotomum; assembly: GCF_019186545.1. Classification (NCBI taxonomy): domain Eukaryota; kingdom Viridiplantae; phylum Streptophyta; class Magnoliopsida; order Solanales; family Solanaceae; genus Solanum; species Solanum stenotomum. The sequence continues at coordinate 35,163,966 of NC_064291.1, read as the reverse complement.
TTCACAGGATACCGTGAAAATCCATTTCACCAGTAGTCTTCTTCTTCTGATAAGCAAAATTAACGTTGATAATCTCGATGAATTGAGAAATACCATCAAAGTTTGGAAACAAAATTTGAGGTTTCAAAGAATATTTTTGAGCTCTAGTAATGTCCTTCTCGGTTAATTTTTGCTCAACAATTTCTCTAGCCGTAACATCTTCATCTTTATTACATTTCATTTGCTACAACTTTGACAGGTAGAAAATAAGCAAACTTTACTATATCTCCCTCAAACTCAACCAAAAAACGGAGAAACACTTGATGACCTAGTTATTGCTTGAAATTTATTCACATAAATACTGTGGAGAAAAACTATCTTTGACTCTTCGAACCCTTGAATACAATCATTACAAAAATGCACGTCACAAAACCTACAAACTTGAAAGGAGAAAATAATACATTCAAGAAAAAGGGGTACTACTACATAGAAATACAAATAATAATGGCCTAAAACCAAAAGGCAAGTCAGATTAAGTGTGAAACTATAATTTGATTATATTTGTTTTATGGATTTCATGAATTAATGCGCTATTTGGTTTCCACCAACACTAGAAAAGCTCAGCTATGAACCCATGAATGATTCTAAACTTTACGGAAACTAAACCTATCTAGTAAAAAGACAAGGGTATTGATATAACAATGAAGAACTTACAATAGTGTCTAACATTATACCGTTCAATCTAATGAATTAACTGTATTAGACCTTTCTAAATCTAATTGTGGAATTGTTCCATCCAAATGAAATAATTGCATATCACCTTCTAAATTTAACCATGTTTATTGAAAATCTCCATAGTTTTATTTGAATAAAACATATATATATATATTTCATCATTTAGCCAAATGTAAAGGACTTCAAACAAATGGAATTAAGAATCGACAAAAGGGGATGTACTTTCTTAAGCTTGCCTATGAATTTCATAAGTTTCTTATTCAAAAAATTATGAACAAATTTCCCCTTCGTTGGAAAAAAATTGAACTTCATGCGAAACTGTGGAATGTTTAGGAAGCCTAAAACAAAACCTAATTGATGAGATGTTGAAATTAACATTCTCGGTAGAACAAAACTTAGTAACAACAAGATAAGGGCACTCGTTCTAGACACAAAATAAATGTATCTTCCTTTTTGAAATAAGAATCATAGGAAACAAATAAATTGAATTATCGGCCTTTTGAAAACCTAAATTGTAATGGCGCGAAGAGCAATTCTCAACATAATTCAAGTTTCTTTGAGCAGATAAATAGTGATTCAATTTGTTATGAAACTACAAATGCATCTTGTTGTTATTCTTGAGGTCATTTTATTGATTTTGTGTTTATTTCCATTTCCCCGTTTCCATATCTTGATGTTGTGTTTTTTAGTTGTTAGGATGGGTGACATGCTTCTTGAGGTGGTCAGGAGAGCTTCGGGTGTGTTTTCCTCATTTTGGAGTTTTTATTTGGAAATGGTTGACTTCGGGTAAACAAGTTCGGATGATATTTTTATCAGCACAGTTAGTTTTGAAATGTCGAGTTTTTTCTAGGTTGAAATTGGGTTGCTTGTTTGATTAGTTATTTTTGAATGTTATATTATAGTGCGGACTATAATCAACATTTCATTGAGACAGACTCCATTGGTTATTTCTTCGATGTCGTTGAGTTTGGAATGTTGTTTTTGATTGGATAGCATATCTAGGTTGCATTTGTTGAACCTCGATTGAAATTTGAGGCTGAGGGTCCATTCGGGATATTGAAAGTTTAGTTCTAATTGCTGGTGCAACATATAGTGATGCTGCTGCTCCTATAAGGCTTGGCTCTCTTTGGTGATGCCGCTCCTGTGAAGAGTGAGATGTACCAGCGAAGGCTACTAACTAAGCTTTTGGCCACTCCTAAGGGGCTTGTCTGCTCCAGCAAGCCTACACCTACAAGCCTTTTGCCATTCTAGTAAGCCCGCTCTTGTGAACTTTGGTTTGCTCCCATAGAGTTTAGTGTTGTCCTTCACTCCAACGACTCATTCTTTGCTTCAGTGATGCCACTCTAGCGACCATTGGTCCGTCAGGGTGACGATCATTGAGTATTATATCTCTCTCTTATATTATTTCTCTATGGTCAAATTTCTATTGACGAGAGCTCGATCTTAGGTGTTAGATATCATTTCTCAACCATTTTACTTGATTCTAAGGTAAATCTCTTTTTCTTTACTTTCTATTGCTTATTCTAGCTTTATTTCTGTGTTCAATTCTTGATTTGGACCTTGATTCATTGATTTTCAAATTCTTTAAAGTGTAGTTTTTGGACCTTTTGAAGTCTAATTACACTATCGTCTTTGCCCAACTTTGGGACATGTGATCCTCACCTCAACGGAAACATAATAACAAAGTTAGTTTTTCGTTTCATTATCGAGCTCTGAGGGTTAATTTTTAACCTAATTCCCGATCTGAATTTTTTTTTTGCTGACCAACAGGTCACTTTGGCAGTGATTTTCTCAATTAAGGGCATAAACTGGTTGACACTAAGCTTCTTTGATGCTAATGGAACCCCTAAGTATCTGAAAGGCATAGTGCTCTCAGTGTAGCCAAGTTTTTTCAGCAATTCCTACTTGGTATGATTAGCAACTCTAGCTATATACAAGGAACTCTTGTCTGCATTTGCCTAAGATTCATTCAAAAGCCTAACAGAAATTAGATCAGCCCTGGAATACATTAATAGGTCATCGGCAAAGCAAACATATACAATCTCCAGTCTTCTGCATATTGGATGGAAATTGAAGTTCCCATTCTTTGTGAGTTGTTGTACTTCTCTTCCTAGATACTCTGTGGATAATACAAAGAGATAGGGGGACATAGGGTCTCCTTGTTTTAATCCCCTCTTAGCTTGAAAAGGTTTTGTCAATCCTCCATTCAATAACAAAGAGTAGGATACTGTTGTCACACAAGTCAGTCCATGAAATGAATTTAGTAGGGAACCCCATCTCAATCATCAATTCTTCAAGAAAATCCATTCTAGTGAGTCATAAGCTTTCCTTATATCTACTTTAAGAACACATCTTGGGGAAATCCATTTTCTTCCATAACTTCTGAATATTTCATGGCTATATAACACATTATCCAAAATACCTTTACCTTCAATAAATGCAGATTGAGACCTTCCAACCAACCCTGCTATCACATTCTTTAATCTACCCGTAAGGACCTTTGAGATGATTTTATACAAAGAAGTGCAACATGCAATGGGTCTGTAGTCTTTAACTTTTGTAGGGGAAAGAACTTTAAGAATTAAAGTTATTGTTGTTGTATTTATATCAGGTAGGAGAGCACCAGTGATATGGAATTGTTGAACAACTTCCAAGACTTCTCCTTTGATATGGGCATTATTAGTCTCGTATTAACATTTAATTTCTATTTTTGATATAGTGGCAACATTTTATGACTTTTCAAAAGGGAAATGCTCATGAGTAGTGTTTGAGTACGGTTTTGGCTTTGAGGTAGGTTACGATTTCCTTCTTTAGACTTAGCTTAGTTAGTTTCTATATAAATTGGGTTGCATGATCGTTATGAAGATTGTAGGATTTTTTTTTTATTCTTGTATGATCCATAGCCACAATTTGGCCATTTTTGGGATTTAGACTAGTATATTAGGCTTAAAGCCTTTGTTTTAGGCTGGCTTTAGTCTTGACTTGGTTAATTTAGAATCCTTACAAGTACTTTTCATTGGTTTGAAACTTAATTTTGATGTATTGTTTTCTTTTAGTACAATTGTGTGTTTATCCTGATACTTAGCTTTTATTATGTTATTGTGATTGGGGGTCTGAGGCCTTGGACTTGGACTGGCTGGAGTTCCGGTTAGTAAAATTGTAATGTGATGGCATTTAACTAATTAGTTTGTGTTATATGAATGTGTTGTGACTTGTTTGACAGTGATTGACACGCATCCATGCGTATGATACTTGCATTTGACCTTGATATGAGATAGAGGCGATAAACATGTGGAATTTTGATTTTAAAATATGTATGCCTCAGATTTACTTAAGTTGAACTCTGAGGGAGCATATTGTTGGTTCTTTCTGGAAAGTAAGATTTTTATGAGACACTGTACTGTTTCTTGGAGTTCTTTAAAGAGATTTTTACCTTAAAAAAATTATATTACTTTTATCTTTGTAATTAGATTTTTATGAAAAGATTGTACTATTTTCAATTGGATTTTAGCTTTAAAGGGATTCCTATTGTAAATTTTACCGAGTTTTCATTGCAATAGAATATTATGAAAAAACAAATTATTTTCATGGAAAATTTGACATTTAAAGAGATTTTCTCTTTGAGTTACTCGGGCTTATGGTTTTTAATAGATGTACTCCTTTATGTACTATTTGCGGGTCACTCCTTGGACTCTTTTTCTAATTAGTTTATTTTATCTGTATTTGAGCGGCAGTGGGTCTACAAAATGCCTCGAGGTGCCTATATGGCGGCCAATGAGGTTATATTAGAGCTTTTATCTTTATTATGTATGAGGGTATACTGCTTTGACGCCCTGCAAATTGAATTTCAAATTTCATGGTTATTGTTTTTGTAGTTAAGTGGTAGCGGGTCTATGAAATGTCCCAAGGAACCCATGGGGCGGCCAACAAGACAATTCCAAAGCTCTTTACTTTTATGCATTGGCCACATGTGCATTACATCATCTGGCATTGTATGTTTGTCTATGATAGACTTATATTAGCATGAATTATTTATCATTATTATTATCTTCACGATCAGTGTTTATGAGAATATCTCTAGTTCACTCTCATTTTTAGTGTTAGCACTATTGTGCCTCTCTTATTTATAGTCTCTTTTTGAGCTCGAATGACCTATGAGGCCTACATAGTACCCGTGTTTTGATACTCATACTGCATTGCTATTCTTTTTATCATCCAACACCCAATACGAGCCACCCTTGTTGATTTTAGATTTATCGAGGTTGTTGATATTGGATCATGGTGAGCTATTGACATACAGAGACTTGCTTCTATCTCTCTTGCACTGTCTATGTTTTTTATATTTTGATTAGACAGACCTATTGTATATAATCCTTTTTTATACTTAGAAGCTCTTGTACCGGTGACACCAGATTCAGAGTGGGTTCTCTATATATCCATCTTCTCTGTTCATTTTTGGACCCTTATTGTATATTTTATATTATGTACACATCTATGCTAAGGCTTTATTCTATGTCTTATTATTCCTTCCTTGTTAGTTACTTCTAGTTTTATTTATTGCGTGTTATTTGAGCTTTGGATTGCCTACTGAGGAGTTTATGGTATGCGCCATCATAATCCAATTTTGGATTGTGACACATCTCTTCATGCTTATTCTATGCTTGAAGTATCATTTGTACAAATAAAGTTAATTTACACACAAATTTCTCATGTTATCCATCTTTCATACCAATAAAATCTTCAAGCCAAATAGTTAGGATTGGCTATATGAATTCTCCGTATCAGATATTTTCACCGAAACTAATGTAAAATTCGACAAATCCAAGAGACATCCTATATATTCATTCTTAAACCATTCTAGACTAACAGGTGATAAATACTCATTTATGATTATGAAAATCTGCTTTCTTTGATAAAAAATGAAGAATTTCATATCAGACACTTCAAAAATGACATTCTTTTCTTCATAAAAAGGAACATGAGTTGAATAATTATGGAATTTCTCTACATCTGAGGGACACTGAGGTATATATAGAGATCAATGTCCTACACAATTTGGCCGTTCTATTCCTAATTTCTTTAGGAATAGAATTTAAGTTCAAGGGATTACACGATATGATCATTATATTATGTCCTTATTTATTTAGTTTGAACGAAAAAAGAAAATGATAAAAAAAAAAAACAAACCTAGTTGAACAAGGATAGAAAATATAATTAATTTCCCACTAAAGTTTTTGTGAATAAAAGATATTTAAATTATTAGGGACAAGAAAAACAACTACACTTTGTTAAAATCTAGATGGACACAAATCAATCTTGCAAAAAAATCAATTTTGTCATCAATAGGATCAACTAGTGTTGGTACTTATGCTTAACAAACATATTATTCCTAAATTAAAGCGAAGTGTCAACACTAGATGAACACAAATTGATCTTGCAAGAAAATCAATTTTTTCATCAATAGGATCAACTAGAGTTGATACTTATGCTTAACAAACACATTTTTCCTAAATTAAAGCGAAGAGTCAACACTAGATGGATACAAATCGATCTTACAAGAAAATCAGTTTTGTCATCAATAGGATCAACTAGTGTTGGCACTTATGCTTAACAAACACATTATTCCTAAATTAAAGCTAAGTGTCAACACTAGATGGACACAAATCGATCTTGCGAGAAAATCAATTTTGTCATCAATAGGATCAACTAGTGTTGGTACTTATGCTTAACAAACACATTATTCCTAAATTAAAGCTAAATGTCAACACTAGATGGACACAAATCGATCTTGCGAGAAGTCAATTTTGTCATCAATAGGATCAACTAGTATTTGGTACTTATGCTTAACAAACACATTATTCCTAAATTAAAGCAAATTGTCAACACTAGATGAACACAATTGATCTTGCAAGAAAATCAATTTTGTCATTAATAGGATCAACTAGTGTTTGTACTTATGCTTAACAAATACATTATTCCTAAATATGAAGCTAAGTGGCAACACTAGATGGACAAAATCGATCTTGCAAGAAAATTAATTTTGTCATCAATAGAATCAACTAGTGTTTCGTACTTATGTTAAATAAACACATTAATTTAAAGCTAAGTGTCAATACTCGACGGACACAAATAAATTATCACAAAATTAAACTAAGTGTCAATACTAGATAGACAAAAACACATTATAAAAACCAATTGTTCTTGGACTTAGGAAGTTTAAAAACACCAAACCTTTTCTCCTACTTTGATGAAAGAAGCAATATAATCTTGTAACAACTTCTTTAGATGTTGAGCTTCCTCAGTTGCCTGACACGAAAATAAATAATTTTAAATTTCTTCAACGGTCATTATAGAGAGATTTCAGTCATTATAACATTCAAGAATGGCTAAGACAATTTTAGGATCAGTAAGTATCTAAAATTGGTCATACATAATGCTAAATTTAATGTTTTTGCAAATTCTCCATTCTTTTGGAAAAGAAAATATAGTATTTTTCCTTTCTTAAATCTTTGTGTAGTTATACTTGCTAAAGTTGGTAATTCCAGTTCACTTGAACCTCAAAAGAAATGGTTTCTTCACTAACTTCAAAATTCCGACACTAACTTCAAATTTCCTTTTCCATTTGTTATATTCTAACCAGTTTGTTGGGTTCTAAAGTGATTAGGCATCATGTGGAAGCTAATAATTGCGACACGACGATAAATTAGATGAAAAAAAACTTATACTAAAAACATATTATTAATATAGTTTGATCAAGTGACCTATATATTGAAAACTAATATTAAAAGACATAAATTCTATTACAGAATAATCTCCCCATAAACAAAACTCTATATCAACTACATTGTGGATGCTCTTGTGTTCTTGGTATTTCCAACTTTTCCGCTAAGGAAAGAATAAACCAAATATGGAAGAAAATAATATTTTTCTTTCGGGAAAAGTAAAAGTATTAATGGTAATACTTTGTCTTTCCCTTTAGGAAGAAGTAAACTACAAATAAGGTAAGAAAATTAGGACAAAATTCTAACACAGTTATTGATCCCATAGGAAAAAAAATATGTGTTAAATAAGTACTAAAAATAATTCGTAGGAGAAGGGAGACTTAGGATTTTAGGAAATTAAAAAATACCTGTTACGACTTGCGCTGCTGCCGACGTCCGCTGTTGCGTGCTGCGAGCTACTGCTGCCGACGGCCGCTACTGCGAGCTGCTTCTGAGCCGTGTGCCGGTCGACGTGAGAGAGGCGGCATCGATCAATGTGAAGAGGGGTGACGCGGCGCGACGATGCTTAAGCTGAGAGAGGTGGTTTGTTGCGGCTACTTAGGAGTGAGAGTGGTGACTTAGGGTTTTGAGAGAAATGGGAAATAATTATCATTCTTTTTAAAAAAGAATTGTTGATTTACTGACCACCGGATGTAGTATTTTTTAAAAATAATTATCTATATTAATATATGACCTCTTGAAGTCGGTTTTGTTGATTCAAATTATTAAAAATATTTAATAAATACCGACATCGTGAAGTCGATATTAGTTAAATAAAATAATAATTTCAATAGACCGAACTCTAGAGTTTGGTGTTTATTAATTTATTTGAATATAACCTGACCTCTTGAGGTCGGTTTTATTAATTAAAATTATATATATATATATATAGTAGTTTATATTTATTACCTCTTAATTATATCAACGCATTTAGTAGTTTATATTTGTTACCACCTAGTTATATCAAGGTATTTCATACGTGGATTGATCAGTGTTTCTATAATACAAAAAGTATTTCATATTCGGATCATTAATATGTAGGACTTGATTTGTTACACTACTTGATGAGTATATATAACCTTCTAAAATCAATGTATTTCATATATTTTTAATGAATAATAAATTACCTTTTCTCTGCGACATCACTACATGACACATTCAATTAATATGTGTTGCGAGACTTGCAAGGAACTAAGGATCATATGCTCACTTATAGAAGATCTGATCATCTAGATGTGATTAGATATTCAGATTTAGATTATGCGGGTAATTGTGTGGATACAAAAAAATCCACATTTGGATATTTGTTCATGTTAGCTGGAGGAGCAATATCATGGAAGAGTGTGAAACAATATGTTATAGCTGCATCCACTATAGAAGCTGAGTTTCTGGCATGTTTTGAGGCCACAATTTAGGCTAATTGGATGCAGAACTTTATTTCAGGACTTGGACTAGTCGACAGTGTTTCCAAGCCGCTTAAAATTTATTGTGATAATATTATTGCAGTCTTCTTCTCTAAAAATGATAAGTATTCAAAGGGTGCCTGTAACACCTCACTATTTGAAAGAGCTATAAATAGAAACAATCAAATTTGAAAATAGCAAATCTGAAAATTTTGGCAAGATATGCTAAGTATGAGTTTTGGGTCAACTTCAAACAACCACAACTCTTAGTACATAATGAGTTAGGTGGGCTACAAGGTATCAAATGAAAGGTCTTTGAATCCTCTTTCCAACGCCACCAATTTTGCTAAATTTTGAGCTCGTATGAGGGAGATATGTCCGTTTGAAGTCGGGTTGTCCATTTAAGGAAAGTTATACGCATTTAAGAGGAGTATTTTGGTCTTTTCCTTACCCTATCAGATTTATTCCGATTTTAGTAATTAATTAAGGGTCTAAACTGATTGCTTTTAGTTTACGCAATCTAAATTAACGCCTAGGGTTTGAGACTAGTTCAAGAAGAGGAGAAAAGGAGAAAAGCCAAGGCGTTCTTGGAGATTTCTTGTGGAATCGAAGGTTGTTTCGCCAAGGGTTGATCCCTAAAGAGGTATGTGAGTTTACATAGCGTTGGTTCATTCACCCACACGCCAATCATGTTTATTTCAGCGGAATTCGTTCTAGAAAGTTAAAAGTTTGATGATCTTGAATTGTGGTCTTGAAATTGGCTTTCGTTCTTGAGTTAGGATGGGATTGTTGAGTTCTTGAGGAAATCATGTCGATTTTAGAGTCGTTTATGAGTAGATTCTTGTGTTCATGCGTTGGGCATCTGAATCTAAAGAGAAATTGAGAAAAAGAATTGAATATAGGCGAATTGGGATTAAAAAACGAGGAATAAAAAGTTGGACAGAAAACAGGTACCAGGTCTGTGACGCGGACCTGTTCCTTCAGAGTGAACTTTCTCTCTTCGCATCACGGAGAGCTCGTGGACCCACTAGTTCAAAAATTATTTCGCGATCAAATATTAAAATGCATCTCCGCGTTGCGGACTTTCTCCCAGGCAATGTTTTCTTAATTATTTCTCATGATTAACTATCTAAAAACACTCCTAATCATCACGATATCTTTCCTATCACAAATCATAACCTTGAATTCATAATTTAAATTCAAGGTAGAGTTAGGAGTCAAGTCTTGAGAGTTCTTCGAGTCATTTTAAGAAGTCTTTTACAAATCTTTTAAACTTGTTTTAAGACTTAAGCATTGAGTTTGAGAAAGAGTAGTGCCGAGTTAATTTTCTTTAAAATGTTGTATGGGGACTAAGTACACCCAAAGAGTAAATGTTTTCACATTTAATATGAAAGGAAACCCCGATTTTCAAATGAGGTTTCATGAGTAGTTTTGAGTTCCATCTCTTTTAAGAGATATGTTTTTGAGCAATCATCTCAAACCACAGAGAAAGAGTTGTGTTTTTAAACTTATGACTTGAGTATATTTTGGGAGTAGTATTGAGCACTGATATGGGGATGAGTTCATAATAACTCAAGTCTCCATAAACAATGTAGCTAATGTGGGTAGAAAGGGTCATACTTTTTAGATGATTCCTTAATGTTTTTTAGCATAGACTAGTGGATCCACTTAGTTGAGGCATTTTATATCCCGACAAGTTATAGGACAGTTCTGGCAGCGTGGGCGAGACGTTGTATCATCACATAACTCATAGTGATGGTTGTCGATTAGAGAATCTCCCAAACAGAGTTAATTTTTTTATTCTTATACACAAGTGAAATATTATTGTATTTTCCAATACTTTGAGATATTGTTTACTGTTTTAAATGCTTTATATAAACTGCTTCTTTATTGTTGTTTATTTCTGCATTGTGTTGAGTAAAGCTGAGGCAAGTGTTTTTTTTAAATTCCAGTTCAAGCTTATGTGCTGTTTAGATTTCCCCTTGCATGCTCGTACATTCAATGTACTGAGGCCATTTGGCCAACATCATTTTATAATACAGATACAGGTAACCAGGATCAACATCCAGCGATTGGTTGATCCAATTGAGCATTACAAAGTCATTTGGTGAGCCTCCTTGTTTTTCGGAGGATCCCTTTATTATTGCTTTATCATTTCAATTATCAGGATGATCAGGGGTCTTGTCCCGACATCCCTGTTAGTATTAAAGGCTTCATAGACAGATAGTTATTAGTTCATTAGTCTTGATATTTCAGTTGTTTTGATTATAAGGCTTGAGTTGCCTTATTAGCCAGTTGAATGTTTTCTTTTATAACATTCTAGTTTATTTCATGAACTTATCTTTGTTGAGTAAAGTCTTTTGCTGAGTAGTAATACAGGACAAGGGTTCGCTTGGGGCCAACATTGGTTCTCGAGTGCCTGTCCCGCCCAGGGCGTGACAAACCTGGTATCAGAGCACAGAGTTCAAGAGTCCTAGGGAGTCTATAAAGTCGTGTCTGTAGAGTCCTAGTTATCGGTGTGAAGTGCGCAACATCTATAATTAGGTGGCTGCGACATTAGGAACTATCTCACTTCTTTCATACTCATTTTGTGCGATAGAGTTTTATCTCTATATAGTTTCTTCAAATTCGTCCTTGCACATATCTTTCAGATCATGCCTCCACGAGCTATCAGAGGTCATCATGCTAGGAGGAATGTCGAGGAACAAGGGGAACCTAATGCACATGAAGTGCAACCCCAATGAGAGGTCACCAATGATGAGTTCCGTGAAGCTATCCAGATGTTAAGTCAAGATGTGACCAATTAAGTTGGGAAACAAAGAGGAGTTCGACATGAAGGGGCTGATACTTCTAGGATCCGTGAGTTCTTAAGGATGAATCCTCCAAGCTTCACTGGTTCAAGTGTCACTGAGGATCCAAAAAACTTTGTAGAGGAACTTCATAAGGTTTTTGAGATTATGCACATTGCCGATGCTGAGAAGGTGGAACTAGTTTCATACCAATTGAAGGGTGTTGCTAGAATATGGTTTGATCAATGGAAAAATAATAGAGCCAAAGGTGCATCACTTGTAATTGGGCTATGTTTGAGGAGGCCTTCTTGAGGCGTTTCTTTCGCCGTGAACTAAGAGAAGCAAGGGTATGACAATTCCTCACTCTTAAGCAGGAATCTATGAGTGTTTATGAGTACAGTCTGAAGTTCACTCAACTTTCCCATTATGCTCATAGATGGTTGCTGATATGAGGAGCAGGATGAGTCTATTTTTTGCTGGGTTGTCTCGTCTGTCAAGTAAGAAGTGCAAGTCAGCCATGCTAATAGGGGACATGGACATATCAAGACTGATGATCCATATGAACAGGTTGAGGACGACATACTGAGGGATAGAGAGGAGTTTAGAAACAAGAAGGTTAAGACATTAGGGAATGATTCTGGACAGCAGAAGAGTAATGCCAACCAGTCATCTTTCCAACATAAGTAAAATGGACCTTCTCCATCATCTGCTAGTGCACCTGTACAAAGAAACATATGTGAGTTCAATAATCAGAGCTCGTAGAATTTCAGAGCTAGCCCTGCACACTCTCAAGGTAGTGTGGCATAAGGAGGTAATTAGGCTCATACATGTGCTATGTGTGGGAGGAACCACTCAGGAACATGTCGTGAGGGTTCCACTAGTTGTTTCAAGTGTGTTCAAGAGGGTCACTTCATGAAAGAGTTCCCTAAGAATAGGCAAGGTAATGGGAATAGGGGCAATAGAGCTCAATCTTCTTTATTTACTCCACCAGACAGAGCTGCACCTAGAGGAGCTACTTCGGGGACCGGCGGAGGGGCAAACTATCTATATGCTATTACTAGTCGCCAAGAGCAAGCGAATTCTCCAGATGTTGTCACTGGTATGATCAAAGTCTTTACTTTTGATGTTTATGCTTAGCTAGATCCAGGAGCGAGTCTATCTTTTGTTTCTCCTTATATTGCCATGAATTTTGATATTCTACCTGAGCAAGTTCTTGAGCCCTTCAGTGTTTCTACACCTGTTAGTGAGTCTATTCTAGCTGAGAGAGTCTATCGTGATTGTACCATTTTCGTCAATCGCAAGAACACCATGTCTGACTTAGTTGAGTTAGATATGGTAGATTTTGATGTCATTCTAGGTATGGACTGGCTTCATGCCTATTATGCCTCAACCAATTGTAGAACTCGAGTTGTTAAGTTCCAGTTTCCTAATGAGCCAATTATTGAGTAGATGAATAGTTCATCAGTGCCTAAGGGTCGTTTTATTTCGTACCTTAAGGCGAGAAAGTTAGTTTCCATTGTGTCTATCACTTAGTCCGAGTTAATGACTCTAGTGTTGAGACACCTCCTATTAGGTCAGTTCCTGTTGTGAGTGAGTTTTCAGAGGTCTTTCCAGACTATCTTCCCAGAGTCTCTCCTGAGAGAGAAATAGACTTCGGTATATACATTCTTCCCGATACTCATCCTATCTCTATTCCACCATATAGAATGACTCCAGCAGAGTTGAAAGAATTAAAAAAGCAGTTGAAATATCTTCTTGAGAAAAGTTTTATTCGACCAAGTGTCTCACCTTGGGGCACTCCGGTCTTATTTGTAAGAAAGAAAGAGAGTTTTCTTAGAATGTGTATAGATTACCGTCAGTTGAACAAGGTTACTATCAAGAATAAGTATCCTCTTCCGAGAATTGATGATCTTTTCGATCAAATTCAGGGTACCACTTGTTTTCTAATATAGACCTCAGATCTGGCAATCATCAGTTGAGACTAAGAGAAAGTGATATCCCTAAGATAGCTTTCATGACCCGTTATGGTCATTATGAGTTTTTGGTCATGTCGTTTGGCTTGAATAATGTGCCTGCAACATTCATGGACCTTATGAACAGAGTATTCAAGCCTTATTTAGATATGTTTGTTATCAGATTTATTGATGACATCCTAATCTATTCGAGGAATAAGGAAGATCATGATAGTAATCTCAGAATAGTCCTTCAAACTCTCAATGATAGGGAGTTATATGCTAAGTTTTCTAAGTGAGAGTTTGGCTTGAGTCTGTGACATTCTTAGACCACATCTAAGCGTGGCAACGGGATCGAAACGGGAACGGAACCGAGCACCACGGTCCGAAACTGGTAATTTCGGAAAAAATATGTTTACCCATCCCGGACCGGTAACGGACTACTCCCGGACCGAACCAGAAATCGGGTCCCAACGGCTATATTTAAAAAAAAATAAAAAAATAGGAACAGTACTCAAATAATATTAAAACTTTTATAATTTTAAAGTTAAAAATTTATACTTTTAAACTTTTAAAGTTTTAAATACAAACTTTCAAACTTTAAAAGTATAAAAGTTTAAATTTCACACTTTAAAAGTTTGAAAATTTAAATTCAAACTTTAAAAGTATAAAAGTTTAAATTTCACACTTTAAAAGTTTGAAAATTTAAATACAAACTTTAAAACTATAAAAGTTTAAATTTCACACTTTAAAAGTTTGAAAATTTAAATTCAAACTTTAAAACTATAAAAGTTTAAATTTCACCCTTTAAAAGTTTGAAAATTTAAATTCAAACTTTAAAACTATAAAAGTTTAAATTTAACACTTTAAAGTTTGAAAACTTAAATTCAAACTATAAAACTATAAAAGTTTAAATTTCACTTTAAAAGTATGAAAATTTAAATTCAAACTTTAAAACTACAAAAGTTAAAATTTCACACTTTAAAAGTTTGAAAATTTAAATTCAAACTTTAAAACTATAAAAGTTTAAATTTCACACTTTAAAAGTTATGAAAATTTAAATTCAAGACAATAATAAAAAAAAATTAAGGCAAATAGCCTATACTTTGATTAATATTAATTAAATAGTACAAGTTGAGTTACAAAATATTAGTAGAGTATTAAAAAATCTAATCTACACATCCACTTTCTAGGAAGGGTTTTGTTTGAATTAGACCTCGAATTATTATACTCATACTAATAGACATTTAAATTTAATAGTTCATGCTACCAAGGAAATCTTTTTTTAAATCATTTAACATTTCTCTAGTAACATGCTCTGGAATTGGTTGATTGGCTAGTTCCTCCATTGCATCAATGCCGTCATCACTAAAATCTTACATCATTTCATCAACGTCATTTTAAAATTTGGTCGGTAAAGGTGGACGACCATAACTCCTTCTCTCACCATTAATCCAATCTCTAAATAGTACCAATATCTCCAAGCTATCTGCTGTTAATGAATATCTATGCTCTCCAATTTGAAATCTTGTTGCACTAAGAGCACCTTCCGAAGCTACTGAAGATGCTTGAATTGCTAACACATCTCGAGCAATCGGTTGAAGTTTTGGAAATCCCTGGCCGCGATTGCTCCACCATTCTAGAAGATCAATAGTAGTAGGTTCTGTATTTTGATTAATACATACATCAAAATCATTTCTATCATTTTGAGAAAGTCCAAGATAACAATCTATCATATCATCAAGATCATCCTCATTATTATATCTACTCCTAGAACTTTGAGGCTCTTCATTACGTACTACATTCATTATATTAGAATTATACAAGTCATACAATTTTCTAGCTTCAATTTTTATACTATCTTTAACATCTTGACAACTAGGTGTTTCATCATCTTCATTATCAATACCCAAATTAAAATATATTTTATCAACCATTTGTGATGCATCTTCATCTTTGTAATGTGGGTTTAACAAACAGGCGGTTAAATAAATTTGAGGAATAGGAATAAAATATTTTTTTGAAATTTTTCAACATTTTCTTAACAGATTGTTCAAATCTTGGTTTATTTTTGAATTTATAAAATTTACTAGAAATAGCACAAATATTAAGTAAAACAGAGCAAATAGTTGGATAATAAAGTGCATATATTTTTTTTGTAGTTAAATAAAAAACTTTTAAGAATTCTATAAGTTCTTTTATGTCATTCCAATCATTATCATCAAGTCTATATGTCATATTTGAATTATGAGCATTCCAAACCATTTGTAAAGGTTTCCTATATTCATAAGCGACTTCAAGCATTTCATATAAAGAATTTCATTTAGTACACACTGATTTTGGAAATTTTCTAGGTGGAAGATTAAATTCACGACAACGATTTTTAAAATCTCTACGTCTAGACTTTACTTGACATTTAAAAATAAAATGACATGCAATTTCAGCTTTTATGTAACCATCATTATACATTGCTATACCATCTCTAACAATCAAATTATATATTGTGTGCAGCACACCTAATATGAAAACCATCAATATAAATAGGGCAAAGAGATAGTTTTAGTATTTCAACAACAGTTCTATTATTAGAAGCATTATCTAAGGTGACACTACTTATTTTATCACAAATTCCATAGTTTTGTAAAACATCTATAATTGTTTGAGCTATATAACTACTGGTTTTATGCATTTCACAACATTTATAACCTAAAATTCTTTTTTGCAAAGTCCAATTTTCATCAATCCAATGTGTAGTAATAGTGAAATAATCATTACCATTTACACTACGGCCCATATCAGAAGTAATAACTATTTTACAGTTATTATAATAAAATAAACAACTAAGATATTGAAAATGTTGAGCTTGATAATCAAAGATAACCTTTTTAATTGTATTTCTAGTAAAACCTTAAAATGTGGATTATACACAATTTGAATATAATGAATAAAATCGAGATTTTTCAGCAGAACTAAATAGCAAACCCATAACAACAATCATTTTAGCTAATTCTTCAAGATTTTTTTCTCTACTATATGACCATTGTATACTAGAGCCAGAAACATTAGAAGGATTTAATTGTGTTTGGACCATATTAAAGCCCTCTACTCCTACATTTTCAGGAAGGGTGGTACCATTCTTTTTAGCTTCGGCTACAACTTTAGCATGCAAAAATTCATTATTACAACATGACATTAAATGATTATTCAAATGTCCCGTCCCACCCTGTTTTCCTACAGTTTTATGATTCATTCTATGTTTACATTCATTACAAATAGCTTGTGTTTATCTCCATTCTGAGTCATAAATTGCCACACAACTGATTTTTTAGCGCGTTCTACCTTAGTCCTAGGATGCACGGAGGGAACGGGAGCAGGACAACAAAAGGGGGCGGGAGGGGAAAAGGGATTGGGAGTGGGAGTAGCCGTAGCTGGCTGAGTTTCATCATCATCATATTCATCAACATTATTATCAAAACTATCAATATAATCATTAACATCATCATGTTCATCATCTTCAGGTAATTCCTCATCAAAATTACCAAACCTTCTTTGTAAATGTTCATGATAAGGATCTAATCCACTATTACTAACAATATAAAAAACAATTTCATCAACATGCGTATAATCATCCGTATTTATTCTTAGTTGAGAAGTTTTTTTAGTTTTAGATTTAGAAGTACTAACGTTTTTTTTTCTTGGATTTTGAGCTCCATAAATTAGTTATCGAATCAACTATGGTTGTTTTACCCTTGTCAACATTGTTTTTACCAGAATCCATATTCAACTATTAAAAGTGAGTAAATTATATATAATACGAAAATGTAATGCAAAGTTTTAAAAAATAAATAACTAAATAAGTAGAGAGCAGAGACTAATTACTCACAAAATAAATAATTAAATGCAAAAAAATGAATAACTAAATGAAAAGTGAGTTGGAACGAATGTATCAAATGCCTACTTAAAAAAAGTAGACGTGTATGACCGAAAGCCGAAAACTGAAAGTTGAATTTTGAGGCTCCAATTTCCAAAGACCAAATTCGTTATTTTAACGAGAATAAGAGATTAAAGAGTAGAGAGTAGAGACTAGAGAGAGTAGAAGATAATATTTTTGTGAGTGAAAAAAATGAAAGATTGGGGGTATTTATAGTTAAAAAAAAGATGAAAATGTAGTTTTTAGAAGGTTGGGGTATTAAAAAAAGTTTTGGGGTAGGGAGGTGTAAAGGGGAGTTATGGGGGTGAAAGAGCCGTTGGTGGGGCCCAAAACCCATTTCCCAACGGCTATATAATTAAGATTTTTGAAAAATAAAATAAAATGAACTGGACCGGATCGGAACCGGAACTAACCGGTAAATCTCGATTTCTGTCCCATTACCCCTCTTGGACCCATGTAAAATCGGACCTAATCTGTACAAGCCAGAATCGAGATGGATCAGTACGGACCGGGACAGACTGGAACCAAAATTGGCACCTCCTGATTCCATTGCCAGACTTAGCCACATCTTTTCTGGTGATGGAATTAGAGTTGATACTCAGAAAATAGAGGCAGTGCAGAATTGACCTAGACCCACATCTCCAACTAATATTATGAGTTTCTTGGGGTTGGCTGGATATTATAGAAAGTTCATCGATGGGTTCTCATCTATTTCATCTCCTTTGACTAAGTTGACTCAGAAAACAATTAAGTTTCAATGGTCCGAAGCTTGTGAGAAAAGCTTTCATGAATTGAAAAGGTGGTTGACTACTGGCCCAATATTGACCTTACCAGAGGGTACGCAAGGCTTTGTAGTATATTGTGATGCGTCGAGAGTTGGACTAGGTTGTGTGTTGATGTAGAATGGTAAAGTTATAACTTATGCCACCAGACAACTTAAGGTTCACGAGAAGAATTACCCAACCCATGATTTATAATTGGTTGATGTAGTATTTGCTTTAAAAATATAGCGTCACTATCTTTATGGTGTTCATGTGGAGGTGTTCAACGATCACAAGAGTCTTCATTAAGTGTTTAGTCAGAAAAAACTTAATCTCTGACAGAGGAGGTGGTTAGAGTTACTCAAGGATTATGACATGAGTATTCTAAATCACCCAAGTAAGGCTAATGTGGTTGCTGATGCTCTAAGCAGGTTGTCTATGGGTAGTACCGCCCATGTTGAGGAATAAAAGAAAGAATTAACAAAAGATGTGCATAGACTGGCACGATTAGGGGTTCGATTAATGGATTCCAGTGAAGGAGGAGTGGTGGTGATGAATGGGGCTGTATCATCATTAGTGTCAGAAGTGAAAGAGAAAAAAATACCAAGATTATATTTTGCTTGAATTAAAGGCAAATGTTCATAAGCAAAAAGTGAGGGCTTTTGAACAAGGAGGAGATGGTGTATTGAGGTATCAAGGTAGATTGTGTGTACTAAGGGTGGATGAACTCCAAGAGAGGATCATGAAGGAAGCTCATAGCTCCAGATATTTGATCCATTCGGGTTCCACAAAGATGTATCGTGATTTGAGAGAGGTTTATTGGAGGAGTAGTATGAAGAAGGGCATTGCAGAGTTTGTTGCTAAGTGTCCAAATTGCCAACAAGTTGAGGTAGAGCACAAGAGGCCCGGTGGTATGACTCAGAATATAGAGATTCTGGAATGGAAGTGGGAGATGATCAATATGAACTTTATTACTGGTTTGCTGCTGTCTCGCAGGCAATATGATTCCATTTGGGTGATTGTAGATTGAATGACTAAATGAACCCACTTTTTGCTGGTAAAGACTGCCCATTCTGCAGAAGATTATGCTAAGTTATATATTCAAGAAGTAGTCAGACTTCACGGAGTTCTAGTGTCGATTATTTCAGATTGAGGTGCACAATTACTGCACAATTTTGAAAGTCATTCCAGAAAGGTTTGGGTTCGAAAGTAAATTTGGGGACTACTTTTCATCCTCAGACTGATGGTCAAGCAGAACGCACCATTCAGACTTTGGAAGCTATGTTGATGGCTTGTGTGATCGATTTCAAGGGTAATTGGGATGATCACATACCTCTCATTGAGTTTGCTTATAACAATAGTTACCACTCTAGCATCCAAATGGCTCCATATGAGGCTCTTTATGAGAGAAGATGCAGATCTCTTAGTGGATGGTTTGAGGTTGGTGAATTTGGGTTGATAGGACCAGACTTAGTTCATCAAGCTATGGAGAAGGTGAGGATTATTCAAGAGAGATTGAAAATAGCGCAGAGTTGTCAGAAATCCTATTTAGATGTGAGGAAAAGAGACTTAGAGTTTTAAGTAGATTGGGTTTATTTGAAAGTTTCACCCATGAAGGGTGTTATGAGATTTGGTAAGAAGGGGAAGCTTAGTCCCCGATATATTGGTCCTTACAGGATATCCAAGAGGATTGACAATGTAGCTTATGAGTTAGAGCTACCCTAAGAGTTAGCAACAGTCTATCCAGTATTCCATATTTCTATGTTGAAGAAGTGTATGGGCGATCCTTCACTTATTATACCTACTGGAGATATTTGTATTAAGGATAGCTTATCTTATTCCCGTTCAGATTCTAGATCGTCAGGTTCACAAGTTGAGAAGCAAAGAGGTAGCATCACTCAAGGTCCTATGGAGGAATAAGTTTGTTGAGGAAGCTACATGGGAGGCTGAGGAAGATATGAAGAAGAGTACCCACATCTCTTTGAGCCCGGAGAAATTCCAGATCAAGGTACTAATTCTCTTCTTAGTACTCTTTAAATGAAATACTGAATGTGCTAGATTTGCTTGTTGGGTGTTTGAGCTGAATGTTACATGTTATACCCTTAGTCTACTAAGAATAATCTCATTCGAGGATGAATGTCTCCAAGGGGGAGATATTGTAACACCTCACTATTTGAAAGAGCTATAAATAGAAAAAATCAAATTTGGAAATAGCAAATCTGAAAATTTTGGAAAGATATGCTAAGTATGAGTTTTAGGTCAACTTCAAACGACCATAAATCTTAGTACAAAATGGGTTAGGTGGACTGCAAGATATAAAATTAAATCTCTTTGAATCCTCTTTCCAATACCACCGAGTTTGCTAAATTTTGAGCTCGTATGAGGGAGATATGTCGGTTTAAAGTCGGGCTGTAAAGTTACCCAGATTTAAGAGGAGTATTTTGGTCTTTTCCTTACCCTATCAGATTTACTCCGTTTTTAGTAATTAATTAGGGGTCTAAAATGATTGGTTTCAGTTTACGCAATCTAAATTAACGCCTAGGGTTTGAGACTAGTTCAAGAAGAGGAGAAAAAGAGAAAAGTCAAGGCGTTCTTGGAGATTTCTTGCGGAATCGAAGGTCGTTTCCCCAAGGGTTGATCCCTAAAGAGGTATGTGAGTTCACATAACATTGGATTCGTTCACCCACACAACAATCATGTTTATTTCAGTGAAATTCATTCTAGAAAGTTGAAAGTTTGATGATCTTGATTTGTGTTTTTGAAATTGGCTTTCATTCTTGAGTTAGGATGGGATTGTGGAGTTCTTGAGGAAATCGTGTCAATTTTAGAGTTGTTTATGTGTAGATTCTTGTGTACATGTGTTGCGTATTTGAATCTAAAGAGAAATTGAGAAAAAGAATTGAATGTAGACAAATTGGGGTTAGAAAACGAGGAAGAAAAAGTCAGATAGAAAACAGGTAGACACAAACCTCTTCCTCCAGAGTGAACTTTCTCTCTCCACGTTGCGGAGAGGTCGCGGACCCCACTGGTTAAAAAATTATTTTGCGACCAAATATTAAAATGCATCTCCACGTCACAAACTTGCTCCCATACAATGTTTTATTGACCGTTTCTCTTGATTAACTATCTAAAAACACTCCTAATCATCACAATATCTTTCCTATAACAAATCATAAACTTGAATTCATAATTCAAATTCAAGGTAGAGTTAAGAGTCAAGTCTTGAGTCGAGTCATTTTAAAATGTCTTTTACAAATATTTTAAACTTGTTTTAAGACTTAAGCATTGAGTTTGAGAAAGAGTAGAGATGATTTCATTTTCTTTATAATGATGTATGGGGACTAAGTACTCCTAAAGAGCATATATTTTCACATTTAAGATGACAGGAAACCCCGATTTCCAAATGAGTTTTCATATCTAGTTTTGAGTGCCATCTCTTTTAATAGATAAGTTTTTGAGTAATAATATCAAACCACAAAGAAAGAGTTATGATATAAACATATGAGCTGAGTATATTTTGGAAGTAGTATTGAGCACCGATATGGGGATGAGTTCATGATAACTCAAGTCTCCATAAACCATGTAGCCAACGTGGGTAGAAAGGGTCATACTCTTTAGATGATTCCTTAATGCTTTTTAGCATAGACTAGTGGATCCACTTAGTTGATGCGTTCTATATCCCGACAAGTTATAGGACAGTTTTGGCAGCGTAGGGAGAATCTCCCAAACAAAGTTTATTTTGTATTCTTATACACAACTTAGATATTATTGTATTTTCCAATACTTTGAGATGTTGTCTATTGTTTTAAATGTTTTATATAAACTGCATCTTTACTGTTGTTTATTTCTGCATTTAGTAGAGTATCCATGAGTTGAGGTAAGTGTTTCTTTCAGAGTCCATTTCAAGCTTATGTGTTGTTTAGATTTCCCCTCGCATGCTTGTACATTCAATGTACTGACGCCATTTGGCCATCATTTTATGATACAGGTAACCAGAATCAGCATCTAGTGCTTCGTTGATCTAGCTGAGCATTACAGAGTCATTTGGTAAGCCTTCTTACTTTTTAAAGGATCCCTTTATTATTTCTTTATCATTTCAGTTCTTTATTAGTTGGATCAATGTTTTGAAAATGCAGCTAGGGATGCAGATATTTCTCCTAGGCAATAACACAATAACAAAAAAAAGCATGTAAGAAAGAATAGTTGGGATGGCAAGGTGACTGAGGAGGTTGTTCCAAGGCACCTACCGATGCGACTGGCAAAGCAGAATCATATGACAGTGTCAACATATTCAACAAGATCCAATAATTCCAAGAAGAAGTGATGAAATATCAAGTGTTGTTGGATATATTTGAAGAAGACAAGAACAAAATACTTGAGGTTACTTTAGATGGGCAATCAATTCTTTTTCATTCATGCATCTTTAAAAGGAATGTTGAGGTCGATAACTCAACCTTCTTCTTGTTTGTTATAATTTTGCACTATTTAAGCATCCTCATTTGTAATATCATCATAGAGTGTATTACAAACTCTGTGGTGATCACAAAATACCTAGTTCTCTCTAGATCGTATTTTCTTCATGCATGTTAGTTAGTAGAGGTTTGTTACTGCATTAGGATTGGTAAGGTAAGACCTAGCCCCCCTTACTTGTACTTATCTCTATTGAGATTTTTATTTCTAATAAAAGGCCGCTAGACACTTTGTCTAGTGATAAATTTGCCAAAAAAAAGAAGATCAGGGGTCTTCTCCCAACATCCCTCTTAGTATTAGAGGCCTCATAGACAGATAGTTATTATTTCATTTGTCCTAATATTTTAGTTGTTTTGATTATAAGACTTGAGTTGCCTTATTGGCCAGTTGAAATTGTTTTCTTTTATAACATTCTAGTTTATTTCATGAACTTATCTCTGTTGAGTAAAGTCTTCCGCTAAGTTGTAAATCAGGCCAAGGGTTCGCTTGAGGCAAGCAATGGTACTCGACTGCCAGTCCCACCCAGGGTGTAGGCTTAAGGCGAGACAGTGCCAAACATATGGAATTGAAATATTTTTCAGTTATAGAAGAAGTCCAGAAATATAAAGTGACAATTGAACATATTAGCACCAAACTTATGATTGATGATACTTTGACGAAGGAATTACCGCCCAAAACATTTATTATGTATATGCAATTGAAACTTTGAGCTCAACTATATATATATGTTTCTATTATTACATGTTTTCTCTTGTATACGTTATGTTGAGAATGCCGATGACAAGTTTTGTTTTAGATAAAGATATACTAAGCATTATTGTTTGACCATTATGTATTTAAAGATTGTGTTGGGCAATATACTAATATTGTAGTACATGGATGATGGTATATCAAGAGGTGATGTATGACCGACATGACTCTTATTAGTTGATTTGCTCAAACAACAAATGATGTTGGATTTAGTATATGTGCACATTGTAATTGAAATGTTTATTAGACTATTAAGTAAATGATGTTACGTGTGCCAAGTAGGAGAATGTTAGTTTTATGGCCCACGCGTGTTAGTTTTATGACTCACCTTAATATTGTTTTGGTTTTATATTTAATTACTAACTAAATTCTAATCGAATAACTATGAGAAGTTTATTTTGGTTATAACTCCCCACTACCTACTTTGATGGGAAGTGGAAATTAACCGCTTGGTCCTCTCTTTGCCTATTAAAGGGGAATAACTTACTCTATCTATGGTATTCTGGACACACACAAGGTAAAGAAAGAGAGAACAAAAATTGGTTCCTTGTCAAGAATAAAGAAAAGAGTTTCGCTCAATTCAAGTCAAGATTATAATGACTGATTCGGGTATGTATTCTTGACTGAATTACTATATTAATAGATTTATGTGAAAATCATGCAGTTCCAAAATCCTGAATTACTGATAGGATTTCATATGAGTTTATTTTTGTTCACAATCCCTTAAATCCTTACATACGTGTGTGTGTATCGTCTTCAAAAATTCATTTTAAGATTCAATAGATGACTTAGACTAGACATGACTTGGGCTTTAGCTTGGTCATCATGTGGTAAGTCGTACCCTCATTTTTTCTCTCTACCTGCTAAGTAAAGCACATATAAGTTAATTTAGCTTGGTGCGTATGCTGGTTGGAAGATAAGTACATTATTATATTGCTTTCTACAAATTGTTGGAATGGCTACACCAGAGTCTAGCTCAGTTTTGAAATTTAGCAATTTAATGTGCTCGTTGTGGCATTTGTGAAAGGTTGGAATCATAGATTGATCTCTGGTTGCTTCCTTTGTGATGTGCTAAATTCGTTGTAATTGTAACTATTGCACCTTGATCTTCAGGTGTCTTTGTTGGTGCCTCCAGACACAAATTTGTGCTAATGGAAGTTAAAAGATGTACAAATTTGTACATGATTCCTTAATGCTTTTTAGCATGGACTAGTGGATCCACTTAGTTGAGGCGTTCTATATCCCGATAAGTTATAGGATAGTTCTGGCAGCGTGGGTGAGACGTTGTATCATCACATAACTCATAGTGATGGTTGTCGGTTAGAGAATCTCCCAAACAAAGTTTATTTTTGTATTCTTATACACAATTGAGATATTATTGTATTTTCCAATACTTTGAGATATTGTCTATTGTTTTAAATGCTTTATATAAACTTCATCTTTATTGTTGTTTATTTCTACATTGAGTTGAGTATCAATGAGTTGAGTAAAACTGAGGTAAGTGTTTCTTTCAAATTCCAGTTCAAGCTTATGTGTTGTTTAGATTTTCCCTCGCATACTCGTACATTCAATGTACTGACACCATTTGTCATGCATCGTTTTATGATGTAGATACAGGTAACCAGGATCAACATCCAACACTTTGTTGATCCAGTTGAGCATTACAGAGTCATTTCGTGAGCCTCCTTGCTTTCCGGAGGATCCCTTTATTATTTTTTTATCATTTTGGTTGTTAGGATGATCAGGGGTCTTGTCCCGACATCCCTCTTAGTATTAGAGGCTTCATAGATAGATTTATTGGTTTATTAGTCTTGATATTTCAGTTGTTTTGATTATAAGACTTGAGTTGCCTTATTGGCCAGTTGAAAATGTTTTCTTTTATAACATTCTAGTTTATTTCATGAACTTATCTTTGTTGAGTAAAGTCTTCCGCTGGGTAGTAAGCCATGTCAAGGGTTCACTTGGGGCCAACAACGGTTCTCGAGTGCCAGTCCCGCCCAGGGTGTAGGGTCGGGGCGTGACAGTGCCAAATATATGGAATTGAAATACTTTTTAGTTAAAGAAGAAGTCCAGAAGTATAAAGTGACAATTGAACATATTAGCACCAAGCTTATGATTGCTGATCCTTTGACGAAAGGATTACTGCCCAAAATAATTATTATGTTTATGCAATTGAAACTTTGA
Source organism: Solanum stenotomum (assembly GCF_019186545.1). Taxonomy (NCBI): domain Eukaryota; kingdom Viridiplantae; phylum Streptophyta; class Magnoliopsida; order Solanales; family Solanaceae; genus Solanum; species Solanum stenotomum. The sequence continues at coordinate 35,138,251 of NC_064291.1, read as the reverse complement.
GCTCAACTATATATGTATATATGTTTCTAGTATTACATGTTTTCTCTTGTATAGCTTATGTTGAGAATGACGATGACAAGTTTTATTTTAGATAAAGATATTCTAAGCATTATTGTTGGACCATTATGTATTTAAAGATCGTGTTGGGCAATATACTAATATTGTAGTACATGGATGACGGTATATCAAGAGGTGATGTATGACCTCCATGACTCCTATTAGTTGATTTGCTAAAACAACAAATGATGTTGGATTTTGTATATGTGCACATTGTAATTGAAATGTTTATTAAACTATTAATTAAATGATGTTACGTGTGCCTAGTGGGAGAATGTTAGTTTTATGGCCCACGTGTGTTAGTTTTATGACTCACATTAATATTGTTTTGGTTTAATATTTAATTACTAACTAAATTCTAATCAAATAAATATGAGAAGTTTATTTTGGTTATAACTCCCCACTACCTACTTTGACAGAAAGTGGAAAGTAACCGCTTGGTTCTCTCTCTGCCTATTAAAGGGGAATAACCTACTCTATCTATGNCTGCCCAAAATAATTATTATGTTTATGCAATTGAAACTTTGAGCTCAACTATATATGTATATATGTTTCTAGTATTACATGTTTTCTCTTGTATAGCTTATGTTGAGAATGACGATGACAAGTTTTATTTTAGATAAAGATATTCTAAGCATTATTGTTGGACCATTATGTATTTAAAGATCGTGTTGGGCAATATACTAATATTGTAGTACATGGATGACGGTATATCAAGAGGTGATGTATGACCGCCATGACTCCTATTAGTTGATTTGCTCAAACAACAAATGATGTTGCATTTTGTATATGTGCACATTGTAATTGAAATGTTTATTAAACTATTAAGTAAATGATGTTACGTGTGCCTAGTGGGATAATGTTAGTTTTATGGCCCACATGTGTTAGTTTTATGACTCACATTAATATTGTTTTTGGTTTAATATTTAATTACTAACTAAATTCTAATCGAATAAATATGAGAAGTTTATTTTGGTTATAACTACCCACTACCTACTATGACGGAAAGTGGAAAGTAACCGCTTGGTCCTCTCTCTGCCTATTAAAGGGGAATAACCTACTCTATCTATGGTATTCTGGATACACACAAGGTAAATAGAGAGAAACGAAAAACTGGTTCCTTGTCAGGAATAAAAAAAAGACTTTCGCTCAATTCAAGTCAAGATTATAATGACTGATTCGGGTATGTATTCTTGACTGAATTGCTATATTAATAGATTTGTGTGAAAATCATGCAGTTCCACAATCCTGAATTATTGATAATATTTCATATCAGTTTGTTTTTGTTCACAATCCCTTAAATCCTTACATACGTGTGAGTGTGTCGTCTTCAAAAATTCATTTTCAGATTCAATAGATGATTTAGACTAGACATGACTAGGGCTTTAGCTTGGTCATCATGTGGTAAGTCAGTACCCTCTTTTTTTTTTCTTTTTTTTCTGTCTACCAGCTAAGTAGAGCACATATAAGTTAATCCAGCTTGGTGCGTATGCTGGTTGGAAAATAAGTACATTATTATACTGCTTTCTTCAAATTGTTGGAATGGAAACACCAGTGTCTAGCTCAGTTTTGAAATTTAGCAATTTAATGTGCTCGTTGTGGCGTTTGTGAAAGGCTGGGATCGTAGATTGATCTCTGGTTGCTTCCTTTGTGATGTGCTAAATTCCTTATAATTGTAACTATTGCACCTTGATCTTCAGGTGTCTTTGTTGGTGCCTCCAGACACAAATTTGTGCTAATGGAAGTTAAAAGATGTACAAATTTGTATATGTGATCTGTACTCAAATGTTTTAGCTTTGGAAAGAAGTATGATACTGAACAAGTATATAAAATGATTTGCTGCAACTGTCAGTTCATTTAATCTTAGCATCATACCAATTTTGTAATGATAATACCAGCTTAATGTATATCAATGCATATATTAAATGATTTTCCTTGTCTAACATATATTTGGTTTATAAAAAATTACAAGACATCTCTGCCCAAAAAATAACATTCCAACTATGTACCCCTCCAAACCGCATAATAAAGAGCCATATTAATGACAAATCACAGGACATTATTTACCATACTACAAACGGCTCATAATCCAAAAACCACCCTGGGATTTACCCCCAAATCTCCCCCCAAAAACCAATAACCTTTTATCGGGAAAAATAGATACCCACGTC
>NC_064291.1:35126463-35135656 GCF_019186545.1 Solanum stenotomum | reverse complement strand
TATTTAATTGGATTTTTAGCCTTAATATCTTGTATTTCTTTATTTATTATTCGTTTATTTATTATTGGTATTTTAGCTTTTCCTTTAGTGTATTTGCAATCTATGATATGTTCTCTTTGACTTACTACGTAATATTCTTCTTTTTGTCGTTTAAACCAGTTTCTTATTGTTGGTATTTCGAATATTTTTGCTACACTTAGGTCTAATTCTTTTCCTTTTATTTGCTCAAATATATTATTATCAAATATTATTTTTTGTTCTGTCGATTCTTCATCTTGATATTTTTCTTTAGTTATTATTTGTATATCTTTTTCAGTCATTGATATCGTATTCATTATCCGATTCTATTACTGAGCTATTTTCTATTTCATTTTCCGATAATTCATATATACTATCATTGCTTTCTAATTCATAATCTACGTACTCTATTTGTGTATATTTTTCATCGTCTATTATTATTTATGATATTTGTTATCTCTATTTTGCATATCTTTTCTTGTTGTCCGATATCCTCGGGTATAATCATATCTTTGGTTAACCCTATCTTGATAACTTGTATTGGAGGTTTTATTTCCTCGTATAATATCTCCGCTGGTGCTGTATAGAATTTTATATAAAATAAGTTTCTTTTCGTAACTCTTTTGTATGTGATGAATGCTTTGTGTAGTTCTTATAACCCATTCCCAAATCAATGACAATGCACAAATCTCATTACCACACTCCTCTAATCTTGATAAGCAATCAATCAAGAAAGTCACAATTCAACCACCTCCACTACACTTTCAACATCACAACTCATCCAATGCCAAAACATGCACTTCTTCAACTTGAACAATACCCAACATCCTCATGACCGTGGAGGGAATGACAAACCCACCACAAAACTTATACCTCTACCATATTTGATAGAGGAGAGGTTAACTTACATCATAATAAGATTAGCTGCAACACAGTTGGAGTTAGCTTGGGAATTGACAATGCTGAAATTTTACCACATTCTTCATCACCCCATAATTCTATCCAATTTGAGTATGCAACATTTATCCCTTATACTCTAACTGAACGACTGTGTGATCTCATCACTACAACAAATTTTAGATATGCAAACTCTAAATCAGTCCAACGAAGGAACCATGGGCAACGAAGAAGACCACTTGGTCTTCCATCCGCTCGCTTCTTTGTTGTCCATGGTTCCTTTGTTGGACTGATATGGTGTTTGCATATCCAAGATTTGTTGCAGTGATGAGTTCACAAAGTTGTTGAGTTGGAGTATAAGGGATAAGTGTTGCATACTCAGATAGATAGAGTTGTTGGGTGGTGATGAAGAATGTGGTATCAATTCCTGAGTTAGCTCCAACTGTGTTGTTGCCAATTTTATTATGCTGCCAGCTAACCTTGCCTCCATCAGGTGTGATAGAGGTGTAGGTTTTGTGGTAGGGTTGCCATTCCCCACATGGTCATGAAGAGGGTTATTTGGACTGCACGAGGATAATGGCTAGGAGGTGAGTGTTTTGGGCTGAGTATTGTGTCCGTTTCTTTAGCAAGACTGAAATTCGCAATCTTTGCTCCGGATATAGCTTAGTTTGATAAAGCTGTGAAGGAAGGCTTTCCCCTAATTATTGTAAGCAATAAGAAGAGCAAATAGGTCTACTACCTCAAAACTGGCCATGAAATGAAAAACAAGTTGCCCAATCTGGTAACTTATCAAGAGATGATTCATATCATATAAAAAATTCACCAAGTACTGAACTCTTATGATATATGATCTTTCTTGAATAGTTTTACTTTGTGGATTTGAAAACTTCAACCAAATAGTCTTTTAGAATGACATTTAATTTGATGTAGATACATAAATGAGCTTAACAATTGTTTGATAACCTTCCTGTTTATCTCTGATTATTTCAGTCTTGGTGCTAGCAAAGAACAATCCAAGCGACCTAGTGGTCCATTATGATGCACTCGGGATAAGGAAACGATGATGGTATTTTACATGTTGAGTTGAATGAACTTGGCCAACCTATTCAGCCGCTCCCATTCATCGATCATAGATTCCAATAAACAGTAAGAGAGTCTCTAACAAGTTTCAGTTAGCTTCTAATCTTAGTTATGGAGTAATAATAATTGGATTTGTACAATGGATTCTACCTATACATATATTTGCCTACTCAAAGGAAAAGAGACTAGCATGAAAGAGGACTATTATAATTATCCGACTGCAACAAATTCTATTATCAGTGGCGAATAATTTTGTCACTTACATATCATATTTCGTCAGAAAAACCTTTCATAACGAAAAATAAGTTTTCAATCATTCGTTCCTAAAGCAAGGGTGTATACAAAGACTAATGAGAGTTTCATCGTTAAATAAAGTTGTATCAGTAAACATTTTATGACAAACTCATCCCTCAAAACAAGTATTAAAAATTGTAAATGATACTGTGTTTTCATCACTAAAAAGGTTATTAATGTCGATGAAACTACATTGTCACTGAGTTTTTAGTTTAATTAGTTACAACATTGTCTTTAAAGTCATGCATTTCATAGTCAAAAGTCATGTGTTTTCCCTAATCTCTGGTGAATTCCTTCGACTTGTTTGAAGCAAAAGAAAATCTCGAGAAGTTATTCTACTCATTTGATAGTTTTGTAACAAAAATGTAGTGCCCCGGCCCCAAAAGTAGGAACATTAATACATATAAAACATGTATTAGTATGTAAAGTAGATCGGATAACAAGTAAACATGTAATAATTCTCAAATGAATCAGATATCAAATTAAAATGCAAGAATTTGCGAGCTATAAGCTCAACAATTATGATAAGTAAATGGTGTATCGCCACACCATTATATTTCCCCACTTACCAATTGAGATATGAATCTATGATCCTTCTATGAGTTTAATATTACTCCCTCCATCCTTATTTCACAATATATAATCCTTTACACAGTCCAAATAAAGGTATAAATTTGAACTCCCGACTACTTTTGAACACCTTCCAATAAGTTCTCTATCAAATAGTGTAGAACGCTCTCATATGCTTTGTAGATGAAGAGGGAGTTGAAAAAAAATATCTTTAGTAGATAGATCTTTCTAATTTTCCTATCTAAACGTTGTTGAAAAAGCTTATCTTGAAACTAGCATCAAGTAAGAAGCTCAATTTAGAAACTATGGTGATGGGCGAGCCAAAATAGATTCTGAGCCTTGAGAAATACTTACCTTGGACTTTGATCAGCTAGACCCCACTAGACCCAATGTATATAATCTCTCGTGGTAGCTAGTCAAGAACTCGTGGGCATCCTCCCTTAGGACCCCTACAACCCCAAAAAATTTGCGAGGAGCGAATCTGGAATTGTAACAACAACTTTGTCACGACCCAAAACCACGGGTTGTGATGACACCTACTACAATCTACTAGTATGTAAGCCAGCCATAGGACCATTACTCCCAGTCCAAGGGTAGGCTTACCTACTGGTGGGTTGTAATAGGTGTCATCATGACACGTGGTTTTGAATCGTGAAAATTTGTAATCAACTCAAAGCAAATTTCAATTCAAAGCTTCTTCCAAAACCAAGCTATCATTTACAAATTCTACATTCTTTTTTCAAGCTTCTAGTTTTAGTTGAATCTTTTTATCCTCGTTAACAATCTTGGGCTAACATGAGGACCTTCTGCATGCCTCCAAGTGTTGCTAGGAGCTGTGCATTGGCTGTTGATCTGAAGTCCCCGTGCCTTTGCAGGCTTAGGTGACTGTTGGGCTGGTCCCAACCCAACCAGCTAAGGAATAGGCATCGACTATGGCTTAATGATGGGACATGTGTAACATCTCTTCCCTAACCTTGAGATGGTGCTGCAGCTCGTCTCTGACCTCAAGGTCAATCTCTATCTCATTCCCCCCAGTTGGGGCCCTATATGCAGGCTCATGAACATCGCCCCTAGCTACTGCACACCTCATGCGAACCATCTATAAAAAAGTAGAACAAATGATATTTTTAGAACCAAACACGACTAAGACGCATGAAAAGGAATCAAAGGTGAGAATTCCCTAAAACGTCCTATAGCCTCTGAAAAAATGAACACAAACATCTCCTGACTGATTTGTAGGATTCTAATAGACATCAGCTTTGTACCGATGAAATCAGTGAACCCAGAGTTGTGATACCAACTTTGACGACCCAAAACCACGGGTCGTGATTACCCCTACTACCATCCACCAGTATGTAAGCCAGCCATAGGACCATTACTCCCATTTTGGGCTAAGGGTAGGCTTACCTACTGGTGGGTTGTAATAGGTGTCATCATGACCAGTGGTTTAGGATCGTGAAAATTTGTAATCAACTCATAGCTTCTTCCAAAACCAAGTTATCATTTCCTAATTCTTCATTCTTTTTTCTAGCTTCTCTTTTTAGTTGAATCTTCTGATCCTCTTTAAAAAACTTGGGCTAGTATGAGGACTCCCCAATTATACTTTTTTTCTAGTATTTTTCCATACATGGTGTTAGATCCATAGCCATACATTGGTGGCTTCTTAATTGTATTTCAAGATTGAGTTAGCTGTAGATTTTAATTGGTTACTCTGTATAGATTTCAACAGTTGTATAGACTGGGGATGAAGTTGTTGAACCAATTCAATTATAAGTTATGGAAGACATGTATAGAATCATAACTTGTTGTTGAAGGTTTGTGAGATGTTTTTAATGGAAGCATGACAAGTCTTCATGTTGATGGATCAGGAAATAATAGCGTGCATGTAAGAATTGGAAGCATATTAATGCATAAAGACAGAGTTCATTCAAAAGAGTTCAACCTCCTCTACTTTATTTGATCATATTATAAAGTGTAAATGAGTTAATGATATATAGAGGTCCCTCATTCAATTGTTCAACAAGAAGAATGAAGATCACCTTTATACTAGAGACTGTAACTCAACTAACTCCTCTATGAAGCGTCTAATGTACTGAAGATAGGTGTGTCAAGATATTATCCCCAACTGCTTGAACACCCTACTAGTTATATATAATAACCTCTAAACCCTAGATAGACTAGAGACATCTGAAAGAAAGGAGGTCTCATCAAAGCTGGATAAAAGTAAGATCCCAGTGATACGTCTGTTGTTGATCTCAAATACATGAATCTACATCATAATACAATGTAGCACCGAATAGTGTAATATATGGAATATATAATACATAAAATAGTCAAATGAAACAATCGATTATAACTAAAAATACAAAGATAAAGAGTAGATCAGATGATGGACTGTAATAAAGTCAACTAAATAGTAAAGTATGTATGTGTACTTTAACAATAAACTTTACAAATGAAAATATCTATGACAAATACTGAAAATAATGCAACTTTACTTTTCATGGAAAATTATGCTAACCGACAACTATAACATGAGCCTTATGATGATACAACATCTTTCCCATATTGTCAGAGTCATTCTTTATCTTTCCCGGGTAAAGAAAGAACTTGACTAATGGATCCAATCACTACGCCTTTACTAGGGGCTTAATGGGGAGTTATCTGAATCAACAGTATGATTCCAACCTATGCTGGTGAGGCTTATCGTGACCAACTACACTACTTCCAATTCAAGTGTCTACGATCGTCGATAATATAGTAACCCAACCGAGGGTTGGGATCATCCCAAGGGAGTGGTTTTGAGAATTTATAGAAAAATAAAATTTAGTTCTAACTAGTCGTAGCTAAAGATATTAATGATTAAAAACATTGTAAATAAAAGGGGGACACAAAAGTTTCAAATATCGATTAGGGATTTTTGTCACAAGTAAGCTAAAATTAGCGAAATCAACAAGAAAATCTAACAATGAGAGGGGGATTCTTGGGATGTGATCGGAATACGGGTTAATCTAAATTATTGGGTACATGATTTCGATAGAGAGTTTATAAAGTAATAGTGACTAGGCTAAGCTATACGTGGGAATAAATTCTCTCTCGAGCAACTTACCCCGTTTCAAATGGGTTCCTCTCGAACATCCACTTTCCGCATGAAGACCAGCCTACGCCTTACCCCACTCACTCTCTCGAGTTGAGTGTTAGGATATGGGACTAGGGCTCACCCTCTTGGGCTGAACCTCATGTCGACCCACTCCTTAGTCCATCAGTCTAGCAGTCTTGGTTTTACGACCTCTTTCTCGAGCAAGCCGAAAACACATGGGTGGACTTGTATTTGCAACTACAAACCCATTAAATTCGACCACAACTACTAGGTGAAATCACCATTAAACTAAATTTAAACTATCAACAAGAAAGACCCAATAACAAGGCGATTCTCCCTTTTGTGTAGTTCATCGCCGTTTTGCACCATCCTTCGGCATCGTAGTGCTCTGGGTCATTGGGCGGCATAGTACTGCTTCGCAAAACTTCTCGACGATGCGCCGACTGCTCCTTTGTTCAGTCGACTTGATCCTTTCCTTCAAGGCTCAGCATACTGGAACAAAAGGTGAAGTGAGACCCTTCAGCGACTCGCCAAATGGACTCGGCGATCCTCAGACCTTCATTTCTTCGTTCTTTTCCGCCTTTTCGTTCCTTTTTGCGATGTAGTGTCCATGCTTTCCTAAAAACTTCACATACATGAAACTTAACGGTTTTCATCAGATATTGAGATAAAATAAGCATTTGAGGACACAATTCCTATTAAAATATAATTGAGTCCAATTTGTGGACTCATCAGCTGGCAGTGTAATTCAAGAGTTAGAATAATCTGAACCTATATCTAACTTGATGCTTAATACTAATACTAAAATATGCATTGGTGCTTAATAACTTTAAAGTTGTCCCACTTTAGGAAAAATGTTTCACTTTAGAATAAAACCGAACATCTCTTTCTTTGACTCCTTTTTTAGCATGGTTCATTAGAACTGACTAAACATGCTTTAAAATTGATTATGCTTCATTTACAATTGAATTTTCTTTCTTTCTAAAATTAATACACTTAAAGTAAATTGCACTTTCTTGAAACTCTTTTGAAAATACTGCTTTAATACTTATAACATACTTTACTCATTAAATTAATTCATAAGAAATTATATGACAAGGTTTTCAAATAACTTTAGCTATGAAGGGACCATGTGGTGGTATAAGCATGAACCCTTAATCAATCAAAGATCACTAATAATAGAAGGATAATAATTTCAACAGTAGAATGATCAATTAGAGAAAGAAAAATTCGAAATAATGGTCATTGGAGTAAGAAACTTATCTTTACATCTTGTTAATTGAAACTGTAGATGTGGGGTGTGAGGACGAACTAAATTTCTCATTATGATAGTCACACATATCAGGAAGAGTTAGAGTTACGAAGAGGATCTAGGTTGGAACCTTAGAACCCTAAACTTAGTCTTCCTTGAGGTTTGTTTAGAGTTTGGAGAGTTGATAGCATATAATATGAGAAAATGAGTATTTAATATGACACACTCCCCTAATCAAAGTTAAATGTTGATGTTTAGGATTTTCACCTTTGGATTTCATGAAAAATGGTGAATCCACCAAGCTATTCCATAGCTCATGGAATGATCCACGGCTCAGAGGATGATCCATGAATCATGGAAGGCCTTCTTGGAAGTATGGTTAGGGTTGATTGCCAAGTGTTGAGTATTCATTTGTTTGAAATCTGGGGTGTTACATTTTTTTCATTAAGTCTTAGCTTTGATAACAAGTAACTTTTTTCTATTATGGTATTATTTCTGGCTTTCAAGTTTTTAGTTCGATGACTTGCATTTTTGTAAAGTTTGTATTCTAAGGTTTGAATAATCAAAGATATTTCTTATTTGCAGTATTTATTTAAATAATCTTCACCTAATAACCAAGTTGTTGAGTGTTGCTCCATTTTCTAGTTAATTTGAAGGAGACAATAAAGTTTGCTTATTTGCATCCTACCAAAATTGTAGGCAAATGGAATGTAACAGAGATGAATTTGTTAAGGCCAAATAAATTGGTGAGCAGAAATTAACCTAGAAGGACATTGCTGGAGCTCAAAAATTTGCTTTGAAGGCTCAAAATAGGTTTTCCGCCTCAGATGGTAATTCTTAGTTCCAATAGACTATCAATGTTTATGTTGCTCATGAGAAGAAGAAGACTAAAGTGGAAGTGGATTTTTCTTGTGTCCTTTTTGTAGAGTCCTCAGCTGATGATGAAACAATAATAAAATACTACACAAGGTTTGCTCAAGCTCTTAACCTGATATAAATCAATTTGTTAGGAAAACTCTTAAGATTATATCTAAAGCTCCAAGTTTGCTGTCTGAAAGAACCAAAAGAATGATTTAGGAATATAAACATGGATCTTTTGCTTCCATAATGAAGCTTCTTACGTCATAAGAAGTTATGAGTGCATTGTATTGGGGGACATTTTTGAAGAAAAGTAATTCATTTGTGAAAACTAATGCATGTTTTATTCTTGATTTAGTTTCCACTTGTTCAAAAAATGATAGGCTAATACAAAAGAGAGGAATGGCTAGGCGTTTAGGAGAATTGTACAATTTAGAAATTCTCAGTATTAAAGTGAATAAGGCTAGGATGGAGATCAATAAGAAGTAGAAACAACTTTTACAACTTCATCTAAGAAGGAAAATATATGGAAAAAGAAGAAACAAACTTCGCCTTATCTTTAGTGCTCCTGTTGATTTAGAACTAGAATTTAAATCAATGAATATTTCTGATTCAAACTTCCTTAATTTTGACAAGTATAAAATGTGGCCAATGGGAAGAAATTATACACTTGTCAAAATTATGAAAGTTCAAATCACGAACCGCCATTGACTTAGCTTCTAGTTCAAAGTTAATAGGAGCACTACATACAAACAAAGTTAGTTCTTCTTTTCCACTTCTTTTTCGTCTTAGATGAAGTTGGAGAAGTTGTGCTATTTTCTGTAAGCTTCTTGTTGATCACCATCCTAGCCTTATTGCCCAACATATTGCAAATTTCTAAATTGGACAACTATCTTGAACATCTAGCCATGCATCTCTTTTTATTAGCCTATCAACTTTTGTACGAGTGGAAACTGAACATGGAACAAAACATGCATTAGTTTTAATGAACAAATTGCCTTTCTTCAGAAAAGCCTCCCGTTTCAGTCCACTCATAGCTTTTTCTGGTGTAAGAAGCTTCACACGTGAAACAAAAGATCCATGCTTATCGTCATATGTCATTCTTTTGGTTCTATCAGAAAACA
>NC_064291.1:34938480-34940344 GCF_019186545.1 Solanum stenotomum | reverse complement strand
TCCATTGATCATCGTTCCTAGAGCTGCACGAGGCCTGACATGTATAAGTTCTTTGATGACTTCAACTCGACCTTTGATAGCTGCAAGATGGAGAGGATTTCCACCATCACGATCACAAACCAGGCACAATTCAGGATTTACCAACAACAACATCTTGACGATATGCAAGTGACCTTTAGCTGAAGCTATGTGAAGAGCAGATGACTTTCGCCAATCCAATTCAGCAGCAAGCTGAGGATTTTGAGCCAGAATTAACCTCACAAACTCGATATGACCACGCAGTGCTGCTATGTGCAAAGGTGTTTCATTGAAGCAAGTTAAGGTAAGTCTATCAAGAATTAAAGCATCTTGTTGAAGTAATTCTTGTAAAACTCTAACATCTCCTTTAACTGCAGCTTCATAGAGTCTCTTCTCAGTATCCATTTTCCTCTATTAGATACTTTTTTTTACAAACAGAATTGGTTAATTTTGTAGTTGCTGATATTTTTTCTACTTACTAGATTCAGTCACAGTTGGAAAAGTCTTCCTTCAAATTTTAGACTTGTTTAAATGATATACTATTCAAGATGCTTTGAACTAATCCTTATCTTAATTTTTATGGACAGAGAAATAATTAGAAAAAAAAAAAGAAAGAAAGAGAAGCAATAAATGTAACAACTATAGATTTGACTGAAAATGTCCTTTTCTGTTAGTACAACATTTCCGCGAAACAACAGGGGCGAAGAGACAATTATTGCTCGAAAATACCTAGAATTTTCACGGATGGTGACTTAACCATGAACTCTTTCACTTAACTATACGGTTTTTCTCAAGTCACTTAACTTTGATGTTTAACCCAAAAATCGCTTTCATAGTTGAATGATTTTGGGATAAAATCAAAGTTAGAATGACTTTCTAGAGAAAAATTCATAACTGGGTGACTTTTAAATTAAAAATCAAAATTGAGTGACGTTCTGATAGAAAAATTCATAGTTGAATGATCATTTGTGATATTATACCTTGTTTTGTTTTGAATTTTCTTTTGCGTGATAAATCAATATTAAAAATGAAAGTTGACTTGATCCAATTAAAATATGTGCAAGTCAAGATCCAAGTTCAAAATGAAGTGTGAATACACGGTTCACTCTTGACTAATGACAACAAAGGAAGAGAGATACAGAGGGAGTGTGTTTTATCTATCAACTAAAGGGAGGTTTGATACAAAGATTAATAACGTAGGGATTAGTAATGTAGAAATTAGTAGTGCAGAGATTAGTAATTTAGGATTTATTTTTATCAAGTGTTTGGTTCATTGTTTCCTACTTCATCTTGTGTTTGGATTAAAACTCTATAAAAAATTTATTTTCAATTATACCTTTGTATTATTATGTAATTGTGTCAAGGTAGATAATTGTCGGACAATATTATTTTTTTTATGACCTTCTAACTAGCTAGGTGAAGAACAATTTTGTTGTCATGATTATTATTTTTTCACTTGAATTATTTGAGGATAAATAATTGTCATTTTAATAAATTTAGCACTCACAAAATGACATTTTTCAATTTAAAAAAAGATAAACCATCTACTTTTAAAATTGATAATACGGTAAACAATACTTAGTAAAATTGAGTAAACCATCTACATTTACACATAAAAATTGCAAGTTATAGTTTTAATATGTATTCAATTTTATAAATTGTTCAAAATACAAATAATTAGAAAACCACACACACACACACACACACACACATATATATATATATATTATACATTCAATTAAGAAACATCATGTGGTGATATATTTGCCTTTTTAATTAGGGAAATGTCCGAAATCTCAGAGACACACTTATACTATACTAAGGTCATATTACTCCCCCCCCCCCC
>NC_064291.1:34819441-34938384 GCF_019186545.1 Solanum stenotomum | reverse complement strand
GGGGGGGGGGGAGGGGGTAATAGGGCATTAGTATAGTATCAGTGTGTCTCTGGGATTTCGGGCATAGATTGGGGGAGGCGGGGGCGGGGGGGAGGGGGGGTACTTATGCATTTTCCCTTTTAATTAGTAAATGTTAAATTCACATTTAAAAAATTGTATTGAATTTATTTAGTAACAAACAACTCTCTCTAATAATTTATATGCTAATTTATTTAAATTAATTTACTAATATAAATATAAAACATAAAATCAAGAAAATAAAAAAAAATGATTAAAATGATTTGAGGGCTATTTTTGTCTTTACATAGACCTATCCCAGGGTATTAAATCATATGTATTACTAATACCTCCAAATAGAAGAGATTAGTAATACATCCTCTAATACCGTGTATAACTAATCCATGGATTAGTCATACATAGGCCTTAATTCTTACCAAACATAGTACTATATAATACCATACATAATACATGGATTATTTCTCCTAATACTTTCTACCAAATGACCCCTAAAAGTATTATTATTATTATTATTATTATTATTGAAGCAGAAAATGATCATAAATTCTAATTTTTTATGGGTTTTGAACATTCGACACGATATTAAACCAATTTGACAAGAGAAAGTTTTTGTACAATCTTTTATTTATTAGAAAGAAGTACACATTCTATACCATATTGTCATATTTCCCTCTTTTAGATTTTGCCTAGTAAATCCTTAGGTCCTGTTTGGCCATAGATTTCCCAAATAATATTTGGGGAAAAATTTGGCAAATAGTGTTTGTCCATACAATTTGTCATTATTTGGCAAATATCCCAAATTTCCAAATACTAGTTTTTTCTAGTATTTGGGCCAAATCTTATTATTTGGGATCTTTTGAAAATTGAAATTTACACCAAACTTTTATCTTTTACAAAAACACCCTCTATAGTAATTGTTTGTGTTGTATTACATAATTTTTTACGTGAACACCAAAGTAGTGATGAAATATTTAGTGAATATTAAATGATGATATGGTTGTTGATGAACAATCGGCTCAGGGTAATAAAGTCATATGTTTTGTCTACTTCACGATGTATGGAATGATGCTTGTTGCACTCACTCCAAACTACCACATTGCTCTAGTGTCATGGACACTATTTGTTATTGTTGCAACGAAGATTCAATTGACTTGTAATACAAACTTATGGTTAGTTTTAATAGTTTTAAAAATTTATGGGTATAAATCATATTTTTCCAAAAAAGTGAAATATATTTCCCAAATACTATGACCAAACACATGGTGAAATTTCACCCAAATTTTCACCCAAATATGCCAAGATTATTTGAAAATCTATGGAGAAACGCTAGCTTATTGTCATCTTTTTCGTTAAAACTTTTTTTTCTACTTTAATAAATTACTTTATTATGTGTTTAAATTTTGAGTTATTGGATATGATGTAGAATTGGATATCATAATTCTATACCATAAGTGGCAAGCCCCATGTTGAGAATTAAAATACGAAAAATACCCCTTAAAAGTTGAATGACCATTTTATTATTGACAAAAAGAAAAATATTATGTTCTTATCATATGAGAAATTTTAATTATGTTTTAGTTGCTTATTTTACCAGTTTGAGCGATTATTTTTGTTGATGCGTTTCAATTATTTGTAGGTGATATGAAGGTATGCCAATACCCAATATAGTTTAATAATTCAACAGATGGAAGAATCATAGAAAGGTAGTTAGCACTGCATTAACAATTGCAATATTGTCATTATTTGCAAATAGCTCAAGCAAAAGAAAGTTTTCTTTCCAATTGAGTGTTAGATAGAGGCGACCACATGACATAGTGAGAATGCACATACACTCGATAATTTTTTAAATATATATATATATATATATATCGAGAGAGATGGTCTAAGAAATGATGATATATTTAATTGTGTATTCTCATCATTAAAACTCATCTGAATACACTGGTTAAAGCCATGACTTTATCTCACAACATTGCATGTTTAAGCCCAGAAACATAGCGGTGCTTAGGGCTGTTCATGGTTATGGTTAAAATATCAAATCAAACCGCAATTCGAATCAAATCGATTAAAAAAATCAATATTTGGTTAAGTTTGATTTTTAAAATTTTGAAAGCCAACACTATTTGGTTTGATTTTGGTTTTACTATAACTAAACTGAACCGAGAAATTAGATATATAAATTTTATTATTATTTATAAATAAAATATAAATATTTTGTTAAATTTTAACTAACTTAAGTCTTTAACTTTATTATTTTCTCAAACCCAATACTTAAATTTTAGCCAAACTATTACACCCCTAAATTCAAGTCTATCAAAATTCATCACTTTAGTGTTTACCTACCCTACCTCACATAAGATAGTCACATTTTCTCTTAATTGCATTATTTTGTTCGTATAATAATAACTCTAGTATTGCTTAATTGAATCATCAGTAGCTTTCTTGTGGATTGTTCATGTACTAGGTGTCTGTGTCATCCTAAAAAAATCATTACTTTCAAATTGAAAAATAAAAAAAATCAAACTAAACCGAACCAATCCGACAATAACCAAATCAATGATTATTTTTCATTTGATATGATTTGATTTTAGAAATTTAAAAATTAAGTAAATTAATTTAATTTTAATTTTAACCAATAACTTATCTAAATTAAACCATGAACATCCCTTTGGTGCCCCCATCTTCAAATCGTTGCAGTTTTTTTTTTGGGGGGTCTGTTTGATCTAATTATATTGAAGTTTTAATCATTTCATATTGTTGTTGTTGTTGTTCTGTATAAGCTATTATTTTATTCAGTAACTTATCTCCTCATAATCCAATTGAACTCTAGAGACATCCAACTATTTGTTTCAGTTTTTAGATGTTCGATTTTTGGTACTATACAATTTGTTAACCTATTTGCTTAATTTTGTCTAAAATGTACTCTCTCCATTTTTATTTATATGTCATTATTTTAAATCTCATGCTCTTTAAGAAATTAGATAAAATTATCATGATATTCTTATTTAGTGATTTCTTGAAGTCAAGTTTTCAATAAATGAATATAAGTAATTAATTTAATTGACCAATGAACATAAATTAATTATTTAGTTTTCCTATGTTTGTTAAATTTATACTTTCAACGCTAATAACTCTCAAGGATAAAATAGAAAGAATAGTGTTATTTATGTATTGGTTTTGTGAAATGACAAATATTAAAAAACATACATACTTTAGTAAGGATGACATATAAATAGAAACGGAAGTAGGGGTGTGCAAAAATTAGACCGACCGATAATCCGAACCGAAAAAGTGTTATTGATTTATTGTTATTGAGTTAATAGTTATTTGCTTATTTTATAAAAAAATTATTGGATTATCGGTTCAATATTGATTTTTTAATATTGAGTTATTGGGTTAATAGATAACCCATTAAGATATAGTAATTTACTATTTTAATTTTTAGTCATACATAAATATCAAACAAAAAATATTAATATAATCATTATATTAGACTATAATTATAAAGACCATATACAATTAACACTACTTAACTCTAGCCTCTACATTTACCTTTTAGATTTTGGTATTACTTTAATCTTTATTGTTGCAATTTAGTCTGATCTGCTTGTTTCGATATATGCATGTATCGCATTAAATTATTGGACAAATCATATATTTGTTTTGAAAGTATTTTCTTATTGGTTAAATCGAGCCGTTAAAGACAAAAAATCAATAACAAATATCTTATTGATCTAGTTATTAGTTTAGCATATTTAAAAATTAAAAACTGATAAATTCAAATGATAATACTTAAAATCGAACTGACCGATACATAAACGGAGGGAGTATTTTTTTTTTAAATGCGGTGCATGAGAAAGAAAACGCCAAAAGGAAAAAAAAAGAAAACCAATTTTCCACCCTCCTTTATTTTTATTTTGAAAAAATGAAAGCGGAACAGTCACAACATAGAATCAAACTCTTCAAACTTTTTGATTGAGATTGAACGGTCAGATGATATTAAAGTCCACCAAATAACTAAGTTTACATAGGTAATTAAGATAATTAATGGTTTAAATGTTCAATTAATAATTCGCGTCAGATGTAAAAGAATTCCTAGATAATATGTCTTTTATTCAATACTTTGTAGTTGTTTTTTCCGTAATATTTTAACTAATTTTTACACCACTAATAGATATTACTTCCTCTGTTTTTTATTTTTTGATGTAATTTAAATCGACACCATGTTTAAATTTAAAAAAAAAATAGACTCTTATGATATATGTTATATATTAAATATGTCATAATATTTATATAACTATAAATATTTCAAAATTAATGATCATAAAATATGTCATAATATCTACATGACTATAACAAGTACTATACATTCACAACAAAATAGAAAATTTATAATTGTCTTTTTCAAATAAAGAAAACATCATCTTAGAGAAAGAGAATTAATATAACACACCAACTAAAATGGGAGAGTACAAGAGCAATTTTATTGGAGCATGTTATTGTTGTTGAGAGGCTAGAAACATTTGTTTTGAGGAAAAAAATTATTTTTGTTGAAAAATTACTAGGCAACTCAGTAAATAAATAATTTTTCTGTTGTTGGAAAGAAACTAAAAATTTTTTGCTTCTTAAAAAAAGTAGAAGTAGAAACAAAAAATTATTTTTCTCAAGACTAAAATATTCCGTTCATACATACATATTTATCAATATAGCTCTTATTTATTAATTAACATATCTCATAATTTGGTTAAATTTAATTTAAGAATTTTATTTTTTTATTTTGATATAATAAATTTTATATTTTATTTTACGTTTATATATTATTATTTTATATTTTACATATTATTTTACAGAATTAGAACAAAAAAAGATAATAACAATATTTTGTAAGGTTAGAAAAAAGAGAAAAAAGTAAAAATTAAAGATTTTAACCTTCCCAAAAAGGATATAATATTGATTGAATATTTAAATAGGTACATTTTAATTTAATAAAATAAAAGTTTAATTAATTTTTTTATAATAGATATTTAAAATAAGTTCTCTCTATAAAATAATTTAAATATTAAAAGTACATTAATGATTGTCTTTTTTCGTAATTGTCTCTCAAAAGCATTTTTTTAAAACGATCAGTCAAACGCAATTTGCTTATGAAAAGTACTTTTCAAATTAATTAATCAAACTTAAATTATTATTTTTTCAAAAGCACTCTTTTTAAAAAAAATATTCTAAAAATAAGTAATTTTTAACAATAATGTCGAACAGATTCGAACTAAAAAAGAAAGACAACAGCAACCTAAAAGGATGGGAGTAATTGATGTCACTATTTAATTTCTAAGGCCCAAGGAGACTTTTTGTGTGTGTGTGAATATTGGGACCATACATACATGACTTGGTAGCAATTTGAACCATGTTTTAGAAGAGTATAGAAGACGGACTACGTCTAAACAAAAATTTGGTGGTGACTTGGAGATGCTTTTAGAATTTTGTGATTGGAGGAAGATGGTAGGTGAGAGATGGATAAGGGCTTGGAGATGCTTTTAGAATTTTGTGATTGGAGGAAGATGGTAGGTAAGAGATGGATAAGGGCTTGGAGATGCTTTTAGAATTTTGTGATTGGAGGAAGATGGTAGGTGAGAGATGGATAACGGGGGAAATGGGTAGTTGAGAGTAAACCTTGGTCGGGTCTATTTAAAGGTGGCAAAATCAAATTCAACTTGTCTAATTTAATACAATTTATTTAAATTTGGGTTGATTATTGATCCGCTCATTTGTTAGCTCAATACATTTCAACAGCTCACTTCAACCTATTAAAAATTTGGATTGATATGTAATCTAAATTGATTTTTGACAAATTTTGTCACTATATTTTTAAGGGATAAGGCACAAGTATCCCCTTACACTATGACCGAATCTCAAAGACACACCATAACTAAACTAAGGTTCTATTACCTCTCCCTCTCCCCCTCCCCGAACCCATTTTCTTAATATTTTGTACATCTTTTTTGCTTACATGGCATCCAAACATCTCCCACGCGTCTCAACTATGTGGAGTCACGGAGTGTGCCGCGTAAGCCAAAAGGTGTATAAAGTTACAAAACCAATGAGTTTAGCGGGGTAATAGGACATTAGTTTAGTTAATGTGTGTCTTTAAAATTTCGGTCATAGTGTAGGGGTACTTGTGCCTTAACCCTATTTTTAAAAAACTTTTTTTAAAAATTTTATATGTTATATATACTTATAATAAAGAAAAAATAATTTATTAGGTACTAGCTTATAAAATAACAAACAAAGCTATTAAAATTTAGTAAAAATTGGACAGATTGGATTATGACCCGCTATCTAACCTGTTTTGATCCAACCTATTCTAACTCAAACAAATTTAAGTTGGATTGCATCTTGACCCATTTTGACTTGTCCAAATTTAACCCAAACCCGTCAAATTGTCACCCCTAGGTACATTGGAATTATGAGGATAGAATGTGTCAAATAGGACAGGACAGAGCAGGACGAGTTTAAATTTTTATTTTTAAAAGTTAAACGAGGTAAGACAGATCTATGCTCTTGCTTCCTTAGTAATTTATTTATCTTTTCTTGCCATTTCAATTACAAACATAGCTAAAAAGTAGGATCTTTGCTGAAAAATATAGTTATCTAATTATGCTGTTATACATAATTGTTAATCTAATATAGATCAAATATAGTTATTTTTAAAAAATTATTTACCAAATAATTTCATTTTTATTTGATTTCAACATTATGAATTTTCTCCACGCTATTGGGGTGGGTATTCTTGTCCATTTTAATCATGCAATTATATTTGTTCGCAGTAAAAAATAATTATTCGATCAAATATTAGCTGTCAGCCTTTCACTATTCTAAAAGATAAAATTAAACACAAAATGTGTTGAGTAAAATAATTCTTTTGAAAATGATTACGGTAGACATGTAAATTTTATTGGATTGAATTCATATTAAATTTGGATTATATTCACGTTCATTTGTGTTGAATAATTAATTTGGATTGCAAAAATGAGTAAGTCATTTTTATTAATTTCAAAATTCATTTCATCTTTGAGGCCCAAACTCATGTCACATGTCAAGGTAACTTGGTATCCCAGTCAAGTTCAAGATCAACAAGAGGATGCCACGTGTGTTCAAATGATGTGACAATATTGGTCAAAGTTCAACAACTAATCAAAAAGCAACCTTATCACATAGTATTTGTGATAAATTCAACGACTTACATGAATCAATTAAAAAAAGGCAAAAGAGTTCATACACAGTTGGACTATCTCTCTCGTACAATTATAAATATGAGGGTTACAAAATTTTCTGAGAGACCTTCTGCAAGCATCAAAGAAAGCTACAACATCAACTACATAGTTCTTCGAAGAAGTAGCCAACGAAGTTCTTTTCGGAGATCAACTTAAAACGATGAAGTGCTACCCGACGTTCTCGGAGATCAAACACATCTCAAGGAAGTGTAAACCATCCTACATTTGAAAAAATACGATATTTTTAGTCCTCGAATCATGAAAAATATTAGGAGAGAAGAACGGAATTCCTGTACTCACAAAGATACATCAATAAATTTATTTTTTTTCTTTTTATTTATTTTGATTCCAGTTAATTATCAGCACTACAAAAAATTGTTCCGAACAAATTCGGCACTCCCAGTGGGTTGGGGTGTTCAGAGTTTGGATAAAAATCGATCCAAATAAAAAAAAACATAATCAAACAGATTAAATAAACCTTATTTGGGTTTGGTTTGATTTTAGATTTTTAGAAATCGATAGAATTTGATTTTGTTCGAAAAATTAAAGAAATAGTCAAACCGAACCAACAAATTATTATACATACATAATATATTATTTTTACGAATAATTTTAAAGATCCTATATATGTTTTCATCAAAATTTGTTTTTAATCTATTTATGAAAGTAAAACTATCCAAGACGGGAACATTTTTATTATTGGTTTCATGTATATGAGTGTCTATAACAATTCTTGGAGGGACTAGAAATGTCATTGTCTTCCTTCTAGATTAAAATGGTGTATTTTAAAGGTTTTTTCACAAGAAATTTAGTGATCGGAAGTTCTGTAATATGAGTCGTTCTAACTATTTTTCATTTTGAATGAATTATTGTCATTTTTTTCCATTTTGAATGAATCATTTCTTTTACTTTTGTGTATGGTTAATAACCGAATAACCAACCCAAATCAAATCAAAATCGATAACAACTAAATTGATAAATATAAATTATAATTGGTTTGATTTGGCATTGAGAATTTTAAATATCGATTAAGTATGTTTGATTTTGGTTTTGACCAATAATTGATCCAAACCAACCTGTGAACACCCCTACAAGTGGGACCAAATCTGCCCTTCATCTCATCTCTCACAAATCATATCTGCAAATCTAAAGTCACAAAACAACAAAGTTGGAAGCTCTATTTCTATGGGTACTTGAAGTCTCGTCTTTGAATTTCATCAAGTCTACACTCCGATAAGCCTTGAAGTAAGGGGCATTTTTAGACATCGAAATTTTGTAGACCTTTACTAGACAAGTTCTATTTTAGTTAGGGTTCTTGGAGGCTATGCTTTATCCTAAACCCTCGCTCATGCAAAGAATTCCAATTGAAATTCAAGGAGATAGAACTAAACAAGCTTAGGCCCCTTCCCTCTTTCGAGGGAATTAGAGGGAATGCAACTACTAAGACAACAACTCAAACTAAATTCTGAGAGAAAATAAAAGATTAGTAAGGGTGATATATTGTCACAACCCAGACCGTCGTGATTAGCACCACACTAATCCTCCGGTGGGAGAACCACTACTACAACCCAACTACATAACTTAACGAAAAGATAGACATTTAAAGATATAGAAGCATGTTTAAATGTCGAAAGAAATAAAAAGTTCTCATAAACTCTGAAGTTTTAACAAAAATAACTATTAAAACATTTGCGGAAACAATCCTTAGAAATTGAAAGTCAATATACCAAAACTCTAATAACGACAAGTTTAAGAGCAAGGGGTGCAACCCCGAGATCTAAAAACATAACAATATCTAAAGAACTAGTCTAAGTCCGAAGAAAAATGGACAAAAAAGAATGAGAACTCATGGCAGCCTGGAAGAACTGGCTCACCTTTGATTTCGGTCTCGATCAGTGATCTCCTAAATGAGGTCTGTTAGTAGCCGCCTGAAGATGCCTTGTACTCAACAAAGAAAGAGCAAGTGCAGTAGCAGTACACAACCACAATTTACTGGTAGGATCACGCGACTACTCCCATAAGCATAATATACAATGATCAATCACAACATAGTAAGCACACATATACAAAATACAGTTAAATTATCATTTATTAGCAACATACAATCTTCCATTATCAATGCCAAGTAAACATAAGCACGTCAATCATAATAGCTCTCTCATGGAATCCATACCCAAACTGTTAGTATGTCAAAACGTGACACCCCATCCAATATATATGTGTCAGAACGTGACACCCGATCCAATATATGTGTGTCGAAATGTGACACCCAATCCAGTCAGCACAACCACAATTACAATCACACTCATAATCAACAATGCTCATAGTCATACAATCAAGCAATGGTTTCATGGCATGTAATTATTTATCTACATATTCATTTGCATTAGTTTCAATTCACATTTTCCTATTCACATACATGCATGCATACAACGAAGCAATTAACCGACATATATCACACAAATAGGAAATCAAATCATCACCTACCTCTAAATCAAGTTTGAATCCTCTTAAGACACTTGAGTCTTCCCTTTTCGGATTCTTTCGGCTTGTTCTAGGTCTACAAACAATTAATATAACACAAGGATCAATAATTAATGTCTAATTTACTCGAATTATACCAAATTCAATAACTAAAGACCAACCCATGATCCTAAAGTGCAGCTAGGGATTTTTCCCGCCATTAGCTTCAGGCCAAAACCATCACCCAACGATAATTACCTATGAATCTAAGTTCTACGGATCGAAAAATGGATTAAGGTAGTAAAATCCTTACCTTTAGCACCAAAATTCATGGAAAACTGTCATGAAATCGTTTTGGGTCGTCTCCTAACCCTTAAGAATGAAGTTTATAGAAAAATAACGAAATTGAGGTTTTTCCCCGACTTAAGTCACGACTGTCCAGTCGTAGAGGGACCCAGCCCGCCCTAGCAGCATAACCCCGCTCTGGCGGCTTGCACGGAGACAGAGAGTCCTAATTTGAGTTCCTAGCTCCCATTTCGCAACAAACCTTGACGTTCTAAAACTACCCATTCACGCTAAGATCCATTTCGAGAGTTCTACTCGCCTGAATTCAATTTCATAAAGCCTTATAGGCTCCTTAACGTCTTAGCTATCCACTCATTTGATCAAATTCATAATTAGGTCCCCAATTGATTACCAGATTTCCCTAGACTTTACCTGACTCAAATTTCGTCCAAATCTGGACTAGGCTACAAATTTCCAAGTCACTACTCAAAAGTTTTCTGGCCCAAATTCTTTCCCCATTGGCTTTTCCATAATGACGGGAACATGTCGTTACAATAGTTACCAATTTGCCCATCACTCGTCCCCGAGTGACAAACTAGTAGAATTGGCTAAGGCAAAAGTAGAGTAGTATCTGAATCGTCGAATAACTGGGGATACTTGTTTCGCATGTCCTTCTCGATTTCCCAAGTAGCTTCATCAACTGGACAATACTTTTATTAAACTTCCATGAACTTTATCTCTTTGGTCCTTATGATACTTCTTCAACTTGTACACATAGAACACCGGATGGACTCCAAATAGGCTAGGGGATGAGGCCAATCTATAAGCCACTAGTCCTACACAGTCAAGGATCTTAAATGGGCCAACATATCGAGGACTAAGCTGGCCCTTATTGTCGAATAGCATCACCCCATTCATGGGTGACACTTTTAGAAGGACTTGCTCACTAGTCTGAAATGTCATGTCCCTTACCTTATGGTCTGCATACTTTTTCTGTCAACTCTGGACTGCTAGAAGCTTAGCTTGGATGCTTCTCACCTTATCTTGAGCATCTTTCACCAAATCACCCTCTTAAAGGTTTCACATCTCTAGCCTCAAACAAACCAATTAAATACCTACACATCCTCTTATACATTGCCTCTCCAGCCTCAAACAAACCAATTAAATACCTACACATCCTCTCATACATTGCCTCAATGAAATCATCTCAATACTCGAGTGATAAATATGGTTGTATGTTAGCTTAACTAACAACAAAAGTGATTCCCAATAACCACCAAAGTTGATCATACGCACGTTTGCAACATGTTATCAAGGACCTTGACACAATCATCAGGACAAATCTTTTCTCACATAAGCATGATAAAATTCCAAATCCAAACTCACTACAATTAGAAGTGAACCTAAACCAACCAACACACACTCATAATACCTAGTTGTTAACAACATCTCCATCCCACAACATAAATTCTCATGAGCTTAAGTTATAAAAATTTGATTTTTAGACATCAGATATTCATCGAGGGATATGTCCAAGCATACAAATCCCCTAAAAACACTATCGAAATGCTAGATTTAGTAATTGTGATTGTAGATTACCCTTAAGAACAGTACAATTGGACCCAATGATCCCTACGTTCAACCAAGAGAACATCACAGGATAGGTACACCTGATCCACCACCAAGGATCCACCCATAAAAGTGAAAACACACGTGAGCATAGTTAGTGAATCATACTCTTAATACTAACAACCATCATAAATACTCTGACCATTTACCTTATTATAAACCAACACTTTTAAATGAAACTTTTCTTAGGTACTTAACAGTCAACTGTAATAAACTTTACGACTCAACCCGGGTGTAAGTCCTTTCAAATACTCAATACATGATACAATTGATAATTTCTCACCCTGTCAACTCATACCTTGACAACATATATCACCACGAATGTAGACTTACAATGAAAACATGAATTGAAAATTCAACTTTATAACACAATCCCCTATCTATCAACATTAGCTTGTACCTTGAAGATTTTTATGAATTCATGGATCTTCGCTTATCATTGATCGCATCTCCATCGATCTTACAATATCCTTCGCTAAAAATTCACTCGTACTCATTACTAAACTCAAAAGAAAAACCAAAGAACTTATCATCACACTCAAGCTAATGTCTGTTCACTTCTTTCTCAAGTCTTTTCCCATAGTTTGTAACCAATCTGATGGACCAGTGACCCTATTACCATAGCCACAACAACGAATGGATTCACGCGTCTTTGAATCCAATTCTCTACCTAAGATACCTTTTTAGTCTTTGCAATCAAATAAAATATTCTTGCTCTCGCATCTCTCTAAAGGTTGTACTACATCCCACTATTTTTCTTCGTCATGACTCTAGCTCTTTTAAATTATATTCGAGTGGTGTCCCACCATCTCTTAAAACCTTCCATACAACCATGTTACTCACCAAATATTAGGAAACCACAACCTTAGATACTTGCGAGTCATACTTACTATACAAAATTCGCTTAACCACAATTTTATTATACAGTTGCATCCCATCACAATTCATCACGAACTCTTATTACCATTATCCTCAGTTAGCCCTAACTATCACTACAAAGTCAACATTTTCATCAATATGACACCTCAAACTCAGGTACACTAATCAAATTCAAAGGACTAACCCAATTTTTATACACACTTACTTCTAAAATCTTCGATTTCCTTCACCCAAGTACTCAATAGGACTTTCTTTATCNTCCCATCACAATTCATCACGAACTCTTATTACCATTATCCTCAGTTAGCCCTAACTATCACTACAAAGTCAACATTTTCATCAATATGACACCTCAAACTCAGGTACACTAATCAAATTCAAAGGACCAACCCAATTTTTATACACACTTACTTCTAAAATCTTCGATTTCCTTTACCCAAGTATACTCAATAGGACTTTCTTTATCCATAAGTTTGTCATTCCGGTATCAATCCACTTCTTTATGGCTTAAGATAAAATCACTAGTCCTCATACTACCATCTTTCTTCTTAACAAACAAGACACGAGCACCCCACAGGGAAGCACTAGGACGGATGAAACATTTATCCAGAAGCTCCTGGATCTAAGCCTTAAGCTCTCTCAATTCTGTTGGAGCCATGCCATAAGGAGGAATGGAGATGGGGCGAGTGTCAAGTTTCAAGTCAATGCAGAAATCTATATCTCTATCCAAAGGCATACCAGGAAAATCGGTAGGAAACACTTCCTTAAATTCAGATACTACAATAATATACTCAATAGAGAGAGACTCAACATTAACATCCCAAATATGAGCCAAATATGCTAAACGATACTTGCCCCACCAGTTTCCTAGAACGAACGAAAGATATAACCTTAGTTGGCTTAGGCTTGTACTCCCACTCTAACGTTTCCCTACCCAGGATCTCTAGAGTCACTGACTTAGCATTATAATTAAGCACACCCTAATAGGGGCATAACCAAGTCATGCCTAAGATTATATCGAAGTCAGTCATATCCAAAATAACCAAATCAGTCCAATTCTGAAAACTAATAAATAGAGCAGGACAAGCATGATATACCTGGTGACTATGACTAGCTCTCCAACTGGGGTAGAAACATGGATAGGGGCATCAAGTACATCACAAAATGCATCAAATCCCAAGGCAAACTGAACTAACACATATGAATAAGTAGAATTCGGATCAAACAAAATGGTAGACATTCGGTCGCATACAAAAATAGCACTTGTGACCACTGCATCAGACACCTCAGCCTTGGTCTTGCCCGAAAAGGCATAAAACTGAGCCATGTCATCTTGATGAGTAACCTCATTGCCTGGCGGCACTGCTCCCCTACCTGCATTACCATTTCTCCGGCCTCACTAATTTCTTCCTCATATGCCCAGGTTCTCCACAATTTTAACACACTTAATAACTTAATCAAGTAAGCATAATTGGTATTGTAGTAGTCGTATCATGACCTTCTTTGATATACACTAAATCTAGGAAATCGTAGTAGAGATTAGAACCTCAATTGTCGCAACATAATTTCATCATTTACTAAGTAACTCATACATGTTATGACAACAATACTAAATGCATTTTCCAAAGTAATAGTGTTCATTATCTAGCCTTCCCTTACAAAACTTCTTAAATGTTGTCACCTTGGCAAAGTCTTCTGACTTCACCCCCTTCTACCCCGTCACAAAATTAGCCACTTCCTGAAAAGATTTTACTAAAACAGCCACATGTAAGCTTGAATCTGCAAATTTGACCATAATCCCTTCACAAAACGAAGAATTGTTCTTTTAGACTGAAGTAAAGTGAAGTATCATATTTGGATAAAAAACAAACTTTTGCCTTAAAGGTTGCAACAAATATATTATGTTGCTTTATATTCAGGAACTCATCTCTCCTCCTATCCCTCAAAGTTCAGGGTATATACTTCTCCATACAAAAAACTATAAATGTTCCCAAGTCATGAATAGTGCATTTACTAGTCGGCACTCAACATGAGACTACCACCACATTTTGATATCTCCCTTAAACTGGTATATCATAAACTCAACGTCAAATCAATCTACCTTATCCATCTTATGAAGCAGCTCATGACAATCAAAAAGAAAATCATAAGAATCTTCACATTCAGTACCCATGAAGAATGGAGGTTTCAACCTTAAGAACTTAATAAAAACCTCATGTTTGTCACTAGTCATTACATGCCCACCTTGAATCAGGGAAACATGCTTATTTGGAAGGACGTATCCTCTCTTGCTAGTGTTGGTGTTACCACTACTATTGCTCAAGTTTTGACCATAGAGTGAAGGAGGAAAGATATCAATTTGTATCACCTGGATACCAATTGGATTCAAGTAATAGCATGAAAGAAAGAAAGAAATGGGTTTTTCCTAAAGTCATGTAGCCTCTCGAAGAAAAGTACATATGTCTCTGTATCGTTCCGCAAGACTATACTAGACCCGTTTTGGTACAATGAGATCAACGAACCTAGGACTCTAATACCAACTTTTTCACGACCCAGACTGTCGTGATTGGCACCCATACTAACCCTCCGGTGGGAGAATCACTACTACAACCAAACTACACAACTTAACGACAAGATAGGCATTTAAAGATACATAAGCAAATTTAAATGTCGAAAGAAATATAGAGTTCCCATAAACTCCGAAGTTTTTACAAAAGTAACTACCAAAACATTTGTGGAAACAACCTTTAGAAACTGAAAGTCAATGTACCAAAACTCTAATAATGACAAGTCTAAGAACAAGGGGTGCAACCTTGAGTGCTAAAAATATAACAATATCTAAAGAACTAGTCTAAGTCCGAAGAGAATGGACAAAGCAGATTGAGAACTCATGGCAGCCTGGAAGAACTAGCTCACCCTTGAATTCGGTCTTGATCAGTGATCTCCTAAATAAGGTTTGTCAGTAGCCGCCTGAAGATGTCCTATACTCAACAAAGAAAGAGCAAGTGCAGTATTAGCACACAACCACATTGTACTGATAGGATCACACAGCTATTCCAATTAGCATAATATACAATGATCAATCACAACATAGTAAGCACACATATACATAATACAGTTCAGTTATCATTTAGAGCAACATACAATCTTCCATTATCAATGCCAAGTAAACATAAACACGTCAATCACAATAGTTCTCTCATGGAACTCATACCCAAACTATTAGTGTGTCGGAACGTGACACCCGATCCAATATACATGTGTCAAAACGTGACACCCGATCCAATATATGTGTTGAAACGTGACACCTTATCCAATATATGTGTCGAAACGTGACACTCGATCCAGTCAGCACAACCACAATCACAATCACACCCATAACCAACAATGTTCATAGACATATAATCAAGCAATGGTTTCATGACATGTAATTATTCATATAAATATACTTATTTGCATTGGTTTCGATTCATATTTCCCTATTCACATACATGCATGCATACAACGAAACAATTAACCAACATATATCACACAAATAGAAAATCAAACTATCACCTACCTCGAAACCAAGCTTGAATCATCCTAAAACACTTGAGCCTTCCCTTTCCGGATTTTTTCCGCTTGTTCTAGGTCTACAAATAATTAATATAACGCAAGGATCAATGATTAAGGTCTAATTTACCCGGATTATACCAAACCCAATAAACCAAGACCAACCCATGATTCTAAAGTGCAGCTAAAAACCATCCCCCAACGATAATTACCCATTAATCTCAGTTATACGGATAAAAAAACATATTAGGGGAGTAAAATCCTTACCTTTAGCACCATGAGTCGTGGAAAACTGTCAAGAACTCGTCTTGGGTCGTCTCCTAACTCTTAAGAACAAAGTTTGCAGAAAATAACGAAATTGGGGTTTTTCCCCGACTTAAGTCGCGACAGTCCCGTCGTAGCGGGACCCAGCCCGTCACAGTGGCCCCACTCTGGCGGCACTAACCCCGCTCTGGCGGCTTGCACGGAGATAGAGAGTAGTAATTTGAGTTCTAAACTCCCATTTCGCAACACACCTTCAAACCTTGAATTTCTAAAACTTCCCTTTCACGCTAAGATCCGTTTCGAGAGTTCTACTCGCCCAGATTCAATTCCATAAAGCCATAAAGGCTCCTTAACGTCTTGGCTATCCACTCATATGATAAAATTCATAATTAGGTCCCCCATTCATTACCATATTTCCCTAGACCTTACGTGATTCAAATTTCGTCCAAATCAGAAATAGGCTACAAATTTCTAAGTCACTACTCAAAAGTTTTCTTGCCCAATTTCTTTCCCCATTGGCTTTTCCATAACGACGGGAACAGGTCGTTACATATATTTCCTTGAAGTGGCATCTTAAATATTTTATAAAGGGAAAAAAACATAAATTCCCCCCTAAACTTGTGCCGAAAAGTCATTTACACGCTTAAACTATTGTAACGGCCTATTACACACCTAATCTTGTTAAAAGTGATTTTAATACCCCCTTAGAACGTGACAAGGCAAAGAAAGTGTCTTCACCTTCCTGAAGGTGCGTGAAAAGAAAACATTATATGTTAAAATGACAAATTTCAACACATGACACTATTTTATTGGTCATTATATAATTATGTATTATAATTTTTAATATGTTACTTGTTTCAATTTTCTTTCTTTTTTAATCTTTTTATTGGTGTCCCAATTGGGAAAATGCATAAGTACCCCCCAACCAATGCCCGAAATCCCAGAGACACACTTCTACTATACCAAGGTCCTATTACCCTCCCGAACTTATTTTATAAATAATTTTCTACCTTTTTCAGCCTACGTGGAACTATCAACCAGATAGCTTGAAAAATTGTCAACACGCGTTGCGCCCAGAAGATAGTGTCATGTAGGACGAAAAGGGGTAGAAAATTATTTATAAAATAAGTTGGGGGGGGAGGGTGTAATAGGACCTTAGTATAGTATAAGTATGTCTCTGAAATTTCGGGCATAGGTTGAGGGGGGGGATACTTATGCATTTTCCCGGCCCAATTTATTTAAAGCTTTTACATTTTTCTTATTTTTGAGTTCTTCTTCTTTCTTAAGGAATCACTACATTTGTTACCATTGATTGTTTGATGGAAGCACATTCAACACTCTACCATAAAGAGGAACTCTTAAAAAATAGAAAGGAGTGGAGAAGATGATGACTTCCATCGAAAATTTGATAATTTTCAACTTAAAGTTAATGATTTTTTCATTCGAACTCGCCGGAGGATTTAGTAGAGAAGATCACCGAAAAAGAATCATGAGAAAGATAATGATTTCTATTGAAATTTTTTATATTTATGCATAAAATTCATGATTATATTGCCTAAATTTATAAAAAGTTCACGGAAGAAAATGATTTCTCAATCTTTGTCTTCTCTATTCTCGCCGAAGAACTACCAAAAACCACCACAATGTCATTTTTATGTCTCATATCATCAATAGCATATTTGATTAATCAATTACACACAAAAAATACTAATGAAATGCTTGATTTACATACATAGTTATCAAAATTTTTAAAGAATTTTACAGATCTGAAATTTTTTATTTGTTTCATCGGCAATAATGGTGTTGTCCTTCGCTTATCACCGCCACCAACATCTCTATACTTCATACTCAACTTACTGACTCCTATATTCTCTTCAAATTTTAATTTTTCCCTTCAATTTATGAACAATGGAGAAGGAAGAAGAAATAGATTAAAAAAAGAGTATGATGAGAGAAGGAAGATGCCCATATTTTTAATTTTTTGCAAAAGTTTAAGAAAATATCAAGGAAAAATGTTTTAAAAATTTTAAATAATATTATTTATGTATGAAAACGCGTGTACATAACTTTTTTTTTACACAAAATTGAAATTGTCTTCGGAAGGGGGTATTAATATCACTTTGAACAAGATTAGATGTGTAATATATCGTCACAATAGTTTGAACGTGTAACTGACTTTTCGGCACAAGTTCAGGGGGGAATTTATGTCTTTTTCCATTTTATAAATTCATATAATATTCACAAAAAAATCAAGATATGGCCTCCTACATTCGAAAAATACACTACTAGCAGCCCTCGAATACCAGAGAAATTCAGAAAGAAGAATCAAGGAGCAACAAATTTTATACTCACAATTTTAATAAATAAAATTATTCTTCTTATTTATTTTGTGATTGCAATATATTTTTGAACTTGAGAAAAATTGTTGCAAATAATTACGAAATCAAAATGGATTAATATTTTAAAAATATCATTACAAATTAATAAAAAAATGATAAATTCAAAAAAAAAAAAGAAGGGGGTGGGATTGCAGATGGCATCACATTATTAAATTAAAAAATAATTAAATTTTGATTGTAAAAATAAAAATATATGTACATAAGGAGTAGCAGGGTGGGGACTAAACAGCGCAAAGAGGTTGAATCTAAACAAAGTAGGGCGGTGTAAGACATAACAAACTTTAGGCATGGAAAAACTTAATCCACCTTACCTGCGCCATTATCATCTCTAAGCATAAGAGCATGTTTGGCATTACTGTTAAAAATGACTTATTTTTAGAAGTAATTTTTATTATGATTTTCCAAAAAAGTAATTTTAAATAAAATAATTTGTGTTTGACTAATTCATTTGAAAAATGTATTTCATAAGTGAATTACGTTTGACTGATTTTTTTTTAAAATTCTTTTGAGAATCGAATTACCAAAAAGAACAACTATTAATGTACTTTTAATGTTAAGATTATTTTATAAAGCGAAACAATTTTAAATATCTTTTATAAAATAATTAAATTTTTATTTTTATTAAATTAAAATGTACATATTTAAATTTTTAATCAATAGTATACTTTTATTGGAGACTGAAACTTTAATTGTTGTATTTTTTTCTTTTTTCTAATCTTGCAAAATTATTGTTATTGCCTTTTTTTCTAATTTTGCAAAATAATATGTAAGTAATATATAATATATAAAATAAAATATATAAACTTAAAATAAATTACCAAGTTTATTTATAAAAATAATAAATAATATTCTTAAGTGAAATTTAACCAAAATTATGAAATATGCTAATTAATTAATAAGAGATATAGTGATAAATATGAATATATGAAGAAAAAAAATTTAGTCTTCAGAAAAATAATTCTTTGTTTCTACTTTCACTTTTTTTTTGGGAAAATGCATAAGTACCCCCCAGCCTATGCCCAAAATCTCTGAGACACATCTAAACTTTACTAAGGTCCTATTACCTCCCCGAACTTATTTTATATATAATTTTCTGCTCCTTTTCAGCCTACGTGGCACTATCTTGTGGTCCCAACGCGTGTTGACAATTTTTTCAAGGATAGTGCCACATAGGCCGAAAAGGGGTAGAAAATTCTATATAAAATAAGTTCGGGGGGGTAATAGGACCTTAGTAAAGGTTAGGTGTGTCTCATGGATTTTGGGCATAGGCTGGGGAGGTACTTATCCATTTTCCCTTTTTTTTTTAAGAAGCAAAACTTTTAAGCTTCTTCTTAACAATAGAAAAACTGCTTTTGCTTTCTTTTAAAAACACTTTTACTGATTTACCAAATATTTATTTTTTTAACAAAAATATTATTTTTCTCAAAATAAGTGATTCTGGCCTTCCAACAGCAATGTGAAGCAGGCTCTAAGTTTCATTATAAATCATAAAATTATATGATTTTAAAATATAAAAAAGTATATTCAAAATTATGATGGTGTTTGAATTTGCATTTTTAAGTAACTTATAACCTAAAAGCTAAAAGCCATATCCAACATTTGATTTTTAGATTATTTTGAATATTTTTTTAGAATAAAAAGCTTAAAAACACTTTTTGTCCTTTTTAAATACTTCCAAAAATTAAAAAAGAGCTTAAAAATTAAAAGGTACTTAAAATAAATTAATTCAAACACCCTTGTGACATATCACATTATAAAGATAAAGATATTTAGTATGATTATTTCTATTTAATTATATCTAAATAAAAAAATAAATTTCAAACAAACCACTAAGTAATTTTTCTGAGAGAACGCCATAAATGGCCCCAAAACTATTTGAGTAGAAATAAAATAGTCTCTTAATTATATATTTATAACTTTTAGTCCTTTAAGTATTCAAAAAACTTATGAGGTTTGATTTTGTCTACTTTTTCTTTAGGGAGAAGGGACGGATTTACCCCCGAACTTTAATAAATGGTACGTCTATGCCCTCTGTTATACTTTCCGTCCACATAAGCCCCTGCCGTCCAATTATAGGTACACATATACCCCTCTCACTAACGGACCCCTAATTTCTTACATGTGTCTTAATCCTATTGAACTACCCATTTGACCCTTTTTTTTTAACCCATAACCCAACTATCCGCCCCATAACCCACTACCCACCCAATTTCTTCTAAAAGGAATCCTAATTAAAAGACCCAGAATATGATGTTGAAATTGTTGGTGGTGGTGCTGATAATGCCGGTGTTTCAACAAACACCTCATCCTCCTCCTTCAGCGACTCACACCTATACCCATAATCATACCCATATTCCTCAGCGGCTTGTAGCTCAACCCTGGCTGCCTCCTCCGAAGCCAAAACCAACAACCTCTTGATCTCATTCCTCCTCACCACCAAACGCCTCCATTTTCGTCTAACCATAAAACTTGACACCGGTCCAAAAACCGCCATGAACACTGCCACCACCAAGCTCGAGAGAAACCCTAGATCCCCTCCCACGAGCATTTACACAAACCCACAAACAACAACAGATCACATCCAAACCCTAATCCTTCCAAATTCATAGATCTCTATACCACCCCTCCACCGATCACGATGTTGAAAATACTCCACCACACAAAGATCAAAACTTTGCATGCACACATAATTCAATCAACCAAAATTGTGGAGAAATCGAGAGAGGAAAGTGCAATAAAGTCACTGGAAGAGAGAAGATTCAGACCCAAAGAGAATTTTTTTCCTCCTAGAACGAGAATTTAGGGGATTTTTTTAAAGTTTGAAGTTTAGGGGAAAATTGAAAAAGGAAACTAAATAATAGGATATATTTTAGAGGAAATTGGGTGGGTATTGGGTTTATGGGGCGGGTAGTTGGTTTATGGGTTAAAAAGAAAGGTCAAACGGGTAGTTGATTAGATTTCAGACACGTGTAAAAAATGAGGGGCCGTTAGTGTGAGGGGTATGTGTGTACCTATAATTGGACGGCAGGGGCTTATGTGGACGGAAAGTATAACGGAGGGCATAGACGTACCATTTATTAAAGTTCGGGGGTAAATCCGTCCCTTCTCCCTTTTCTTTATATAAATAACTTATGCTATATTGATGAAATGCATGCCTCTGTGAAATTAAAACTTTAACCCATTTTTTGAGTTGTTTTTTTTTCTCTCTCTATTACTTTTTCTTCAAATTATTCTTATGGAAAAAACCTTAACCTCATCGATTCAAAATAGAATTAACGAGGAAAGAATATATAAATCTTAATTTTATTCAATGAAGGGTAAATGAAGTATATTACTGTTAGACTTGAATATATTTAAATTTATTATTAAAAAAAGTTATAACTTGTTATGTATGGGGAGAGATGTATTTATATTAAATGGAAACAAATTTCTTGCAATAAGAATAAAATTAAAAGTTCTTGCTCACATATTTTTTCATTTCAAATTTTGTACTCACACGACTTTATTAAAGGGAATTTGTTAAAATTTTAGAAGTTAGTAATCTCAACGGAGATTAGGATGAGCTTTGATGAATAAAAGAAGAATTGAAAATTTACAAAATAATAGATTCACAACTCTTTTTTTTCGTTTTTTTCATTTTGAAATAGATCAATTTTCTTATTTAGTTCGTTTTATTTTATGCAGAAAAATTTGAGTAATAACATCACATCTCTTATTATATTTGTATGCAAAATAAAATTATAAAAATTCACATTGATTATGAATCGTTAATCGCTAAAAAAGAAAACGTAGCATAGTCAAGTGATTAACAACAATAATGTGCTTTATTTTATCCTCAATTATATAAAATTAAAATTTATATCTTATTTCTTTATTAATTTTAGTTTGAATACTTGAGGTCACAATTCTTTTCTTCAGAGTAATTTGAAGAAAAAATTAGAGAGAGAGAAAAAAAATTGAAAACATAAGTTACAAATTTCATTAATATAGACTTAAAAAATAAACAGAAACAAAACTGGATAAGTTTTTATTAATATTTAAAAGACCAAAATGGATAAATATAAAAAAACTCGTGTATAGAGGAAAAGAACAGTCGGGAAGGTTCTAGCCAAGTATAGAAACAAGGTGATGAGCTCCTCGAAACTTTCCTTCTTCTTGTTCTATTTTCCTGTAGAAATTTCCACACTTGTGTTATATTATATATCTACCTCTCAACATCTCCTGTAATGAGAATGGAAGTCCAATTTCAAACACGAAATCACAACATCCAAGAAGTGAAGAATGGATTTGAGGTTGATGGGTATGGATAACACACCACTCTTCAGCAGATGATGGAAGATTCCGACAATGCACCATTAAGGAACTATTTTCGTGTAGTTTATGAATATTAGGACTAGAGAATCAGTAGAAGAATCAATCTGATATAGAAGAAACTGATTTATGAGAGTTAGAAGTTCTCTCACAATTCTCTCTTATTGATTTATTAAATTGAGTACAAGTATGATCATATATATATACACACACACCTTCTTGAACTTAGTTAATTAGTTATATAACTTATACACTTCCTATTTTGAATATTGAACTAACTACTATTCTTAACATAAAGCCACACGTCAAAGAGTATCCTAATTCGTATGTTTTCGTTGAGGTTGAAATAATCTGGAGATATCAAAAAAGTGCAGGTGGAAGAAGACAATGAATGTGCTGTTGATTAGCGGAGAAAGGAAGAGGGCAAAGTTTATTAGGATGGAGAGAAGGGTTGGGAAATTCATGAGTCTGCCGGAGAATGCTAATACTGATGCGATTTCTGTCTGCTCGGAGTTCTGACTGTTACTGCTCATAAACAAAAAACAATTGAGGTGAAAGTTGCTTCAAGTTATGGACTCGATCTGTTTTATGAATGGAGCTTCTCTGTTTTGATGGTTTAAACATGGATTTAATAAAGTGATTGCTGCTCCATATTTTGATGCATCCAAAGTGTGAAGGATTAACCAAAAAATTGTTAGTGCGTGCATCTTGTTTGATACTGAATTGAATTTTCATTACTTTTTTTTTTGTCTCATTTCCTTACTTGGAAGTTATAGCATAGCCATTATCATTTCACCTGATTTATAAAATAGATAATCACCCTCGATTCCTTTTCATATCTATCATTTTCTATAAATAGCTAGATCATGATACTTGTCATTCTATAAAATTAATATATAATTTATTATATTCTTTTCTTTTCATTATATCATTGATACAGTAGTTAATTAATCTTGGAAATATATATTTTGATTAACTTAGGAAATCTATAAGTAATTCTTTTCCCATTTACTATTCTTTATATTTGATTTTGAAAAAAATATATCAACAAACAAATTAAAACATTTTTACACAAAATATATTAAAAAATTGAGGTGGAAAAAATTTAATTTTTTGGATCAATTGGTGAAAAAATTTGTCTCCAAAAGTAAACTCAAAATTTAAATAGTCATTCAAATGCATTTTAGTTTTTAAAATCTAACATATTCATCATTTATTATAAAATTAATTTAAAGGAAACATAAAATAAGGCATTTATTATAAAATTGATTTAAAGGAAACATAAAATAAGGGTAGACGGGTAAAGTTATTTAATTTCTTAATGCGAATTCAAATTAAAAAGTTTGACATATAAAAAGAAATGGAGAAAGTATTTGTTTAGTGTATTGTATTACTATCTAAATCCTCTCCAAACGTATTTTACTAAGAAATAATAATATTTTGTTTC
The DNA here is from genome assembly GCF_019186545.1 of Solanum stenotomum. Taxonomy (NCBI): domain Eukaryota; kingdom Viridiplantae; phylum Streptophyta; class Magnoliopsida; order Solanales; family Solanaceae; genus Solanum; species Solanum stenotomum. The sequence continues at coordinate 34,913,866 of NC_064291.1, read as the reverse complement.
TAGAAAATAGTCGAAAGAATAAAAAATGCTTCCCCGTAACTCTTACTCTGGAGCGAGCCAATATGCATTCATGAATTCTGAACTCTTTATAAATGAAATTGTTGTATATACTTTGTTTTAATGCGCTATCATTTTTTATGATGAATACTTTTATATGAGATATAATAATGTACTACTATTTACGAGAAATGAAATTTGCAATTGTTAGTATTTGTGTTCAATTCAGTAAATCAGAAATCTAGAAGAAGTAAAAAAAAAAAAAAAAATCAAGACTGTTGTTAAGGATATAGGTTATTTTTTCTTTTAAGGTTGGAATGAAAAAAATATTTTTGTAAGCGTGGCCATGTAATTTAGAAGTCTGGCAAATTCAATTGAATGGATCTGTCAATAGGTAGGTGCATCGTTTATTTATCGTTTTCGTTCGGGATCTTGTTTGGGAGTTAAAACAAATATATTTGTTATTTACATAGATAAAGGACCAACCATTTCCATAAGCTACCTTATATGAGGGATCAAATTAATTTAAACTCATATATTAAGGATTATTTTGATCATTTTCTCATTTAAAACATGTCATTCATAATAAGAACTTGGACAAAGACAATAGTGAAAACAACAATCTAAAAGAAAAGATGGAAGTAATTATTTATTTTCTAAGGAGAATTTTTTTCACCATACTTGCTAGCAATTTGAACCATGTTCTAGAAGAGTGTAGAATACGGATAACGTCTAAGCAGAAACGTGTTCTATTTCCCTCCAGAAGCTTCCGTATTTCCACTATAGAATCACCCCATCTTTGAATCAACATATGCAATCAAAAGCTAAAAATTGCAAAATTACTCTTTAAAGTGAATTAAGCCAATTGATCAAAGCTAAACCACTAGATTTTACCATATTTTTATTATGTTTGAAGGATCCACTAAATTTGTTAGTACATGTGCTATATTTTGGTTAAAGCAAGTGCGGTACAATTTTCTGCTTTATCATATAGAGTCCACTTCTTCTGTTTTAAAATCTAAACGACTTCTTAACAAATTCATCTTATATCAATTCTTTTTGTGCGCTTATGGTTTGTGAACAGGGCCCTATTTTGTGCTTGCAATTAAGCAAGAGAAGATTGTGGTTGATCTTATTTATAAATAAATAAAAATAGAAAGCTTTCTGAAATGGTAAGATCAAAAATCATATAGACTGATTTGTGTTGCTTTGGTCTTACCAAAATACATAGGCTAGCTAGTTAAAATTACTTCATCATAGAGTTGCACAGTTTAAATGCAATATCCTCAAACATTGACATGAACAAAATTTGCAGATTTTCTAGTCTCGGATGTTCTTGATTGTTGCTTCTTTCTCATCATCCATTTATAGACCAAACGAATTGTGTTTCCAAGCAAAAGTAATGCCATTACAGAGCTCCATACTGTAACAGCAACTTCAATAACCTGGCCAAGTTGTTCTCGGTCCTTTTTAGGCGTGACAATGTATATTGATATGCCATAAGTGAGTGCTATTGAGGTTATTGTCAACCACATAATAACCATTAAAGCCCACATAAAAAACTTTTTCCTGAAGGGCAATCCACTTATTAGCAGCAGTATTGTGCTAAGAGAAGTCACAAAGGCTGTTGTGTTGACACGGATAAAGTACCGATATGATTTGGGATGACTATACGCCATTATTGCTTCCCCTGCTTTGTGTGGTATTTGTAGGGAGTTTACTTGAGAATTTAGCACTTCCTTATTGTCTTGCCAGACGCCTCCTGGAGGGTTCATTCCTGCTTGAAACGCCATAGTTGCAATAAGCGATGCCACTACCATTATTGCATCACGTTTCCTCGAAAGCCAATCACCTGAAATGTCGTGCTTGTGGGCTAAAGCAACTTGAGAATTAGAACATTTGGCTACATTTTGGGTGTAGGATGATGAAATCATGTCCTTGGCTCTTAAACCTCCAGCATCACGGAGACAGTCTCCAATTTCCAGATCATTCACGTCTCTTCGACTTTGTGTTAAAATGTCTAGTGTTGTGTTCCCATTGTCGTCCTTTAAGTTGACCTCAATCTTATTGTTTTTTAACAGATATTTAACTGTCTGCAAATTTTAACATGAAACATTAACTCCATTTTCAAGTAACATCTCTAAGTTTAGAGGGGATGGATTATGACTTTAGAGTGGATGGGTTATAACTTGTTTATTGACTTGATCTAACAAGTTCAACCCGTTATGACCCATCAAGTCATTGAGTCAAAATAGTGTAAATTATATGAACTCAAGCTAATAATTAGGGGTGTACATGACCGAGTTGGTTTGGGTTTTTCAAATATTAAACCAAATCATTTGTGTAAAAATTTTAAATTTATAAACCAAATCAAACTAATAAAATTCAGATTCTTTTGGGTTTTTCAACCTCGGGTTGGTTCGGGTTTTTCAAATACCAAACCAAACCATTGTGTCGAATTTTTAAATTTATAAATCAAACCAAACTAATAAACCTTGAATTTTTTCAGATTTTTGGATTTTTTGGGTAAAGTTTGCATACAAACATATAATTAACTTGTGCTCCAAATATTTCTTTAGTCCAACCAAAATACAATTATCTAAGGTGTTTTTTAAAAAAATAACACAAAATATGAGATTTGTACTGATGACACAAAAATATTCAATAAAAAATAATAATGAAATCATCATATAAAATAAATATTGCAAAAGTCATAATGAAAATTATCATAATTTAAAGTACTAAATCATGCTAAAATAAGTTTAATAAGTACTAGTTACATTACTAAATATTTAAGGAAAATTAAAATTAGATTATGTATTTTAATTGTATAAACCAATGTAAAACTGAACAAATATTCAATATCATTGTCATTCTTAGTGTTGAATTGATTTTCTTTTGCATTAGTATTAATTTGATTTTGATTTAAGTTTTATTGTAATTATCAAAATCTATGAACTATAATCTTTATTGGACCATTCAAATTATAAGTTTTAAACTTGAAATAATAAATTAAAAGATAAAAACTATGAAATAGTATAAGAAATATTTTAAAATTATATCAAAGTAAATATTTTTATGTATAAAATAAAATTTTAAAATTACATATATAATGTTGGGTTGGTTTGGTCTCGGGTTGGTTTTTTTTAGTTAAAACCAAACCAACCCAAATATAGTCGGGTTTTTTTCTCCAATACCAAACCAAGTCAAACCAAATCACTAGTCGGATTTTTTTTCGGGTTGACTCGATTTGCGATTTGGTTGGATTTTCGGTTCGATTTTGTACACCCCTACTAATAATTTAAGAAAATACATTATCATTCATTCTTGTTTTCTTAAGAAGCAAATAACAGAGGAGGGCTTAGAGCCCGTTTTGATGGGCTAATTTTAAGTATTTTAAAGTCAAAATAGCTTTTAAGTATTTTTAAAGTCAAAATAGTTTTTAAGTATTTTTAAAGTGTTTGAATAAATTAAAAAGTGGTTACAATTACTCAATTTTAAGTTAAAATGATAAAAATAAGTCAAAAATCTATAAGTTAGTCTGAATAGGTTCTAGTATAGTCATCTTTGAAAGGTTTGAATCATGACTTGAATTTTCAAGCCATCTTGAGTCCAAGAGCGTTTTTAAGCTAAAATAGTTTTTTAACACTTACATTGTGTTTAGATAAAATAAAAAAGTGTTTTAAAGCTTTTATCTTTAAGCCAAAAAAAAAAAAAAAGAAGTCAAAAGTTATATGTTAAAAGTATAAGATTTTTGACCTCTAAACCAAAAGTAAGCTTATCCGAGTAAACCTGGGTGGGTTTCATCAAATTTGACCCATCTGCCCGTATCAATTTTCTTCTTTCTCAACTTTTGTGATGGAATACTAGGTTAATTAGTAAATTTGTACAGAAAAGGGCAAGAACTTACCTCAATTTGCTTATCAGCAACAGCCAAATGTAGAATTGTATATCCATCTCCATCTCTTGCATTCAAGAGCTTATCATCTGTTATCACTTCCATCAACAGATTCAGAGCCTCCAACTGATTGTTATTCTTCACACACAAATGTAGAACGTTTTCACTGCGATCAGTCGTCTGCAGAGCTGCAAGATGGCTTGCTCGAACCAGTTCCTTAATAACCTCAACTCGACCTTTGATTACCGCAAGATGTAGAGGATTTCTACCTTCACGATCACGAGCCAGACACATTTCAGGATTTACTACCAACAACTCCTTAACAATTTCTACGTACCCTTTGATTGAGGCAACATGAAGTGCAGAGGATCTTTGTAAATCCAGTTCAGCAGCAAGCAGGGGATTTCGCGCCAGAATGAACTTCACAAACTCAATGTGTCCCCGCATTGATGCTATGTGTAAAGGAGTTTCATTAAAGCAAGTTAAGGTAAGTCTATCAAGAATCAAACCATCCAGTTGAAGTAATTCTTGTAAAGTAATTACATCTCCTTCCGCTGCAGCTTCGTGGAGTCTCTTCTTAATTTCCATCTCCTTCAATTTCACTCTTAATTTCTTTCTTCCAATCTTTGGCTTTGTCGCCTACAAGTACAACCTTGCAAATGAGATATACTATAGTTTTAATTAGTTGGAGGCTCCTTTGGAGCTAAGTCAACGTTGAGAGATAACAAGAAAAATGATGTATTTAACTTATTGAGATAACAAGAAAAATGAAGACTTTGAACAAGTCTTGTCTACTTTCACAGAAAGAGAGAGGAAGTTGAAGCTAAACAACTAAGGAAGGGACCATTAGTTGAGTCACATTTGCTTTATTTAATTTTTGGAAAAGGTATTAAATTTCTTTTAACTTGGTTATTTTAGAGTTCATATACCACTTGTTAAAAGAATGGTTCACGTATATTTTTATGTGATGTAATTGACTCAAATATATCATTTTTAAATGGATGGAAGTGAAAAATTAATCTTAATTTCTTCATTAAAATAAAATTTATGTAGGAGTATAGTTGACTTTTCTCGCAAAATTCAATGATATACATGATCTTTTTTTCTTCTTTAATTCAACGGCTAATTTGAATTTATTATCTTAACTATCAAAATTATTTTTTACTTTTCTTCTTGTAAAAACTAATGTAGATGCCTTGATTTTTTTTCACAGATTCAAAAATAAATTACAATATGAACCCAAGAAAATTTAATTTTAATTTTTTTTCTTACTTTTTTCCTTTTATTCCATTCACACTTATTTTTTATTTCTCATATTTTTACATTAAAAATAAAAATAAAAATGATATAAGAATGAGAAACTCAAATAATAATAATCAAAAAGGTCTATAATAGAGATATTTAAGACCTAAAGTATTTGCTCAACTTTAACTCACCGAGGGAGCAACCTCATTTTTTACCTTGAATTGGTCAAGAATCAAAAAAGTCACAAAAAAAATCACACTTCAGAAAGATCAAATATAATTCTTAACTTTTCGCTTGGATCAAATACGCCCTTTATGGATTTTTTTATGATAAAAAATTATTAACTTTAACTTTAGTTTAGGGATGGATTTTGATTAGTTTTCAATTTTGGTAAGGAAATGATTAACTTTAACCATAGTTAGGGACGTATTTGTAAATTTGGTCTCCAATTTTGGTGAGTAAATGACTAACTTTAACCCTAGGAATTTTGTAAATTTAGTCTTCAATTTTGATAAGGAAATGATTTGACATCCAACCAAAATAATTTAAAACCTCATTTGGCTCAAATTAACGATTGGAAGTTCTTAATGTCCAACAATTTGTAAGAAAATAATTGGAGATTTCCTGGAAAATATATTTGAAAGTTGTCCGATAACTTCAAATTTATTAATAATTAATTTAGGTCAATCATAGAAGATTTTAATCTTTTTATATTAAAATATGACGTTTCCTTGTTATTGCTTGCAAAACAAAGAGAAACGAAGCTTGACTTATGTGTGCATTGAGAAGAAGCTACTAGTCAAGGACAAAACTATTGATATCTCCAAAGTATTACATGTTTGGATAAACTTATAAAATTGTTTATCAAGATAAGTGTATTTTATCTAAATAAAATAAGTTGTAGAAAAGTAATTAATAACTGAAAAGAAAAGGTTTGTACTTGATTAAATTCATTTTTTTAAAATGTTTCTTTTATTATTTGATAAACGGATTGTGTTTGATAATATCTTTTTAGAGCTTAAAATTTATAACAATAAGTAGTAGTAGTATCTAAATAGCGTAATGAATTTTGTATATTTTCTTAAGAAATGTTTTTATTTTATTTTATTAGTTAAAATTCAAACCATAAATAAAAGGACAAGACATTGAAATTATAGTTGTCAATATTGCCTGACCCATCTCATCCGGATTAGCCCATACAAGTTTTGAAATTTGACGGGTCAGGCCGAGCTGATCCACTAATTTGGTGGGCTAGAAACCATCCCAACCCATCAATATGTGGGTTGTGACCCTTGTCGGGTCAGCCCACATTTTTAAAAGTATATTATTTTATATTTTTTAAGGAGTAAATTTTAGATTTAGCAAACATAAAAGTCATATTTGTATGTTATAGTTATAGTTTGTATAATTGCGCTCCATAGCAAACTTTATGCTTGCTATGGAGCATTAGATTTGTATAAATCGCTGGCAGCCTCTCATTTGTATAAATCGTTGGCAGTCTCTCATTTGTATAAATCGTTGGCAGCCTCTCGTTTGTATAATTCGATGGCAGTCTCTCAATTCAATNTATCGCTTTATACAACACAAATTATACATTAATTTGTATAATTTGTGTTTGTATAAAGCGAGAAAGAGAGAAAGAGAAAAGAGAACTCGGCAGGGGAAGATCTGTATTTGTATAATTATAAGTGTATAGGACGAAAATATATGTATTTGTATTTGTATATACAGTTTTCGCTCGCTTTATACAAACACAAACGCATTTTATACATTTGTTTTCGTATAAAGTGAGGGAGGTGAGGGAGAGACTAGCGAGCGAGAAATGGAGAGTGGCGAGCGAGAAATCTGGGGAGAGAGGCAAATGACAATTGTTTGCCACGGGTTACAATTAAATCAAACTGTGGTTATAACATTTAATTTGAATTAATAGTTTTTTATTTTATACAATTTCTCCTTTTTTAAAAAATTATAATTTAAAAATATTAACATAAATATCAATAAAACAATATTACATGTGTTAGTGTTAGTACTTGTTATACAAATCCACAAATAAAATAATATTTATAATACTTATTAAGTTTGATTTCAAGTAAAAATATAATTAGCTAAATAGAAATGTTGACCTATTTTTTTCAAAAAAACACAAATAAATATGACAATATTTCAACCAGTGAAACATGAACTTTTGAAAAAAAAAAATCATGAAATTATGGCATATACAACACCAACACATCAGTTTCGTCAAGCACATATGAATAAGGTTGAGGCAAGGTTGTCTTAACATTTTCATTTACAGTTTGTATGCAATATTAATTAGTTAAACTATAAAAATAATTAAATTTAAGAACTACGTATAATATTTAAATGTACACACAAAAATAGTATCAGCTTAAGAAAAATCATGCAATCAGTATCAAGTAACAACAAGTGTTTGAATATTTTCATGATGGATGCAACTATACTTGGTTAGAACACACGTCTACCAATGCTGAATGATTATTCTAATGATACAGTAGTAATAGAAATACTAAATACATCACGTTTGATATTCTAAATTTTAATATTTAGAAATTTAAATAGACTTTGAGTTTGAACTTATGTTAATTTTAATACTCTATTTTATTTTTATTTTTTAACTATTTTTCTATTTAGCCCCCGGGCCGGGCTAAAAAACTCTTTCTTAAATGAGATTCAAAAATCTAAGTCTTATCCTATTAAATCACAAGTTAGGTCAGGTCGGCCAAACGATCCTAGCACATATACGTCCTAAGTTTCATGAATTTTTTTTCAAGAGTTCATGTTTCACTGGTTGATATATTGTCATATTTTTTGTGTTTTATTGAAAAAAAATTATTTATATTTCTATTTAGCTAGTTATATTTTTACTCGAAGTTAAACTTAATAAATATTATAAATATTACTTTATTTGTGGATTTGTATAACAAATAGTAATCTAACACCATGTAATATTGTCTTATCGATATTTATATTGATATTTTTAAATTATAATTTAATTATATAAAAATTTTACGATCTTTGTAGGATAAGAACCAACTAGATATATATCTAAATAAAAACTACTAGCTAGGTTCATTAAGGTTACTCACAGATGACATATTCTAGATCTACCCCTAGGTTTGTAATACAGTCATTAATGAAACTAAGATCTTCATGTCAAACTATTATGCCTCCAATTATGTACTAAGTTTTAAGAATGAAATGAAATTTTTTGAAATATGTGGTTACAAATTGTATAGATATTTCTTGGAAATAAATTCTCATTTATGGTAAAATGTTAAATTTAAAGTTGTATTTTTAGTAAATATAAAAAATATTATTCTTTCTATTGTAATTTGTTTGTGTTAAGATCAAGCGTATATCATCATGTCAAAAGTTACAGCTGATAGCAAATGCGTAACTTTATTTCTTGGTTAAGTCCACTAAGTAAGCGTCATGTCCAATCATAACTTCGACTCGAGCTACTCTAGCCCATCGTGAGCCTTGTCATAGGCAGGATGTTTGCATAACCCAACAGCTTGTTTGATTTTGAATTGAGTTTAATAAAGGTAATGAAAAAAAATTGAATCTTGTTATTTTAAATACGGAGGAAATTTTAGAATTAAAGAGTTGTTATAAAGAAAAATAGATAATTTTCTGAAATGGACTTTGAAAAAAAGTAAAACAAAAAATTAAATTTAAGAAAACATTATTTTTGGCATATACTTTAAAAAAAAATTACTTAAATTGAGAGGTGGTTGGAATAAACACTTCACGAAATGATTTTTTTTAAAAGTATCTCTTTATTATTGCACCATTCTCAACGGAGTTCATTGTTTTTTTTTTATATAATCCGTGTAGACCAAGTAACTTTTCGTCGTTATGAGCAAACAAAATTATACACGACATTCCCCCAGATTTGTGGTCAACATTATCATCCTAAAAAAGTTGTTCAAAAACATTTATCGACTAATTACGTTCTTTACATTTTTTTCAATTTTGAGAATCAAATTTTCTATCTCAATCTTTTTATATGTTTTTCTTTTAGATAAGTTATAATTTTCTCTCTTTAAAAAAAAGAATGATTTAGTTTAATTTGACATGATGTTTAAGAAAATAAAGAAAAAAAAATAATTTTATGGTGCGAAATCAAAGTTATGACAAATGTACAAAAAAAAATATACTTGAATCTTGTAGTCTTAAACATGACACGTAAAAAACTGATATTAAAGTTGCCAAAAAAAGTGGTCATTTTTTTTATAAAAAAAAAACAGATCAAACAAAAGTAGTTCATTATTTTTTAAACGAAGAAAGTAATTATTATGACTTACAATAAAATAGTAGAGAGAAGTATTGAAAACATCTCTAAACTTCATGTAATTATTAGTTTCATCATCAAACTATTGACAACTTTAAAAACATCATTTACTTGACTAGCTAGACTTAAATATACCCCCGATCTTTTAACATTAGTGAAATACACCTCTAAATGTTCGCCAAGTTTAGAGATATTTTCAACACTTCTCTCGACTTTTAATTAAGAGTCTCATGATGCTCCTACACTACAACAAAAATAACTTTTAGATGACAATAAATAGACACATTAATAAAGAGTGCTAAAGTCTTTACCGGCATTAGCTAAGTGTCATTAGATTCAATGTTGCTAAAGGCTTTAGGAACATATACAAAGAGTGTTAATTGCCGCTAAAAATACATATTTAACGGCAATTGAGCAATATTTATCGTTAATTAATTGCCGCTAAAGATCATTTTTTATTAGTGCTACAAGAGTTTAAGACTACGTGCTATGTCATGTGCTAGATCAGAGGTGTATCAAATTAATTTAATTAGTCAAATAGAGAGATATTTTTAAGATTGTCAATAGTTTGAGGATTAAACTAATAATTTAAGCTAATTTCAAAAATGTTTCCATAGTTTTGATATATATAACTTTTATATTTAAAAATTGAATTCATAATAAACATTTAAAATTTTGACTCTCATAATTTATACTTCCCATGTTCCAATTTATATGACACTTTTCATTTTTCGAGAGTTAAACACTTTAAGTTTGACTGAAAATTTACGCGTGAAATCTTTAATTTTTTAAAATGAAATTTATATGTTTGTAAACTATGATAAAAAGTATTATAAGTCACAATAATTAGCAATTCAAAATAATTAAAAGATATATGAAAAATTTACGGTAAAAATAAACTTGTTTAAATCTCAAAATCTGAAAAGTGTCACATAAGTTGAGACAGGAAGTGACATATATAAAAAATGAGATGGAGGGACCAACTATGTGACAAAAATAAGGGGGGGAATAATCTTTCTTTATCCTTAGTTCTTTTATTCTATATATATTGTTTCCTCGATCAAGTGACAAGTAAAGGAAAAACTTAATCAACACAAAGAGAAACAAAGAAGAAAGTATGGAGTTAACAAAAAACAAAAAGTATGGAGGTCATATTTTGGCTCTTCCTTATCCAAGCCAAGGCCATATAAACCCTATGCTTCAATTTTGTAAACGTTTAGTCTCCAAAGGTCTAAAAACCACTTTAGCCATCACAAACTTCATTTCTAATTCAACACATCCAAATCCGGGTAGCGTCGGTATAGACACCGTTTCTGATGGGTTCGATAAAGGTGGCTACGCTGATGCTGATAGCGTAGCCGCCTACCTCGAACGTTTCGAGCAAATCGGCTCGAAATCCCTAGCGGATCTTATCAAGAAATATGAAAAATCGGAGTTTCCTATTACTTGCATCATGTATGATGCGTTCGTGCCATGGGCTTTAGACGTAGCTAAAAAACATGGTTTAATTGGGGCTTGTTTTTTTACTCAAGCATGTGCGGTGAACTATATTTACTATTATGTTCATCATGGTAAATTAACGTTACCGATATCTTCGACTCCGGTGAAGTTATCGGGATTACCAGAGCTCGAACTCCGAGATATGCCTTCTTTTTTTTACGTACATGGAACGTATCCAGCCTATTTTGAAATGGTGTTGAATCAATTTACAAATGTGGATAAAGCTGATTATGTATTTGTGAACTCATTCTACAAGTTGGAAGCTGAGGTTAGTTACAAACTTACTATTTATGGGTAATCCCCTAGCAACTAGACCTCTTTATAAGGTTTTTTTTTTTTTTTGTCTATTTAATGAATTTTAGCATAATTCAATTCACTTGAATATGCACCCTCCTTTTCTCCTTTTAAAGGAAAATTTTCAGTATTATAGAAAGGAGACAGAATTTAATTAGTTCATGTGTTTTGAATTATAATTATTTTTGTCTAGGTTTTTGATACATGATTTATACCCCTATTAGATGATTTTTTTTCTTAAGAAAAATTACTTAAATGTACGTCTTATTTTACCATAATTTCAAAATTTTCCAATTATTTAAAAAAAAATTGAAAATCCCTTCTCGGATACATTACTCCCCTCTCGTTGATACACCCATATCCCCTTCTTGAATACATCTCTCCCTTATGTATCTGGATGTCATATTCCCTCTCTAATACACTCCTCCCCTCTCGGGTACATCCCTTCTCTATGTATCCGGACGTCTGTTGATGTATGCGGAAGTCCAGTGATGTATCTGTAATCTATAAATTTTAAGAGATTTTTTGTAATTTTGAAAATAGTAGAAAAATAATGTAATTAGCTCTTAACACTACGAGATTTATGTAAAAAAAAAAATCTTAACATAAATATACAGTTTGAGTTAAAATTAACATGGATTCTACGGAACTCATAATTAAAAGGTTGGCTCCACCCTTAGTGGATGCAGAAATTTTACACAAATCTCATATTGTTAAGAAGCTAATTACATCTTATACCTATTATTTTCCAAATTACAAAAATCTCTTAAATTTGGTGAAATCCAGATACATCCCAAAATGTCCTGACACATCACGTCTCGGTTTCAGATACATCCCAAAACGTCCTAACACATGACGTCTCGGTTTCAGATACATCCCTCAACATCTCAATATATCGTGTCTCGATTTCGGATACATCACTCAACATCTCAATACATCACCTACGTTCTGATACATTGTGTAAAGTGATGTATCGGATTGATACATTGCATAAAGTAATATATCCAAAAATAGAAAAAAATAAGAATTTTTGTAATTTTTTCAAATGATAGAAAATTTTAAAAAATATAATAAAATAAATTGTGTATGTAGATAATTTTTTTCTTTTTTATATGATAACAATATAAAATTGGGTAAGCCAAATACCTAAACTAGTCCAATATTTCGCCTACCACTTAAACTCAACGTGATATTTTGGAGACCTTACATTACCTAAAATACACTAATACTACTTCCTCAATCTCTATTTACTTGTCAAATATTTTTTAATTTAATTTCTTTTTTTACTTATTATTTTTGACAAATCAAGGAAGGACAAATTTTTTTCCTTTTATACCCTAAATTATTAACATTGAGTTAATATCTTTGAACAACATATTAAGTAAATATGTTTGGAACCTATCAATTAATAGGGGCAAATGGTAAACTCACTATATTGTTTTCTTTATAGGAGTGCCAAATCAAAATTTGGCAAGTAAATAGTAACGGAGGGAGTAGTCAATTTAAACAAATCAATATCATCTCTGTAGATAAGTTAATTTTATTTTTCATTAATATATTTATTGCAGGTAGTAGACACAATGTCAAAAATCAGCCCATTGTCCACCATAGGGCCAACGTTACCATCGTTCTATATGGACAATAGAGTTGAAAATGACATTGAGTATGGTCTCAATCTATTCCATGTGGATTCTTCAACATGTATCAACTGGCTAAATACTAAGCCAGAAGGATCAGTTGTTTATGCAGCTTTTGGTAGCATGTCTACTTTTGATGACAAACAAATGGAAGAAATAGCTGAGGGATTAAAAGCAACTAATAGCTACTTCTTGTGGGTGGTTAAAACTTCCCAAGAATCGAAAATTCCCAAAAAATTCATTGAGGAAAATTCGGAGAAAGGATTAGTAATAAATTGGAGTCCACAATTACAAGTGTTATCTAATAAGGCAATTGGTTGTTTTTTCTCACATGGTGGATGGAATTCGACCGTTGAAGCATTGGTTTTTGGAGTGCCAATGGTTGTAATGCCACAATGGACTGATCAAACAACAAATGCAAAATTTGTACAAGATGTTTGGAGTGTAGGGGTGAGAGTTAAAGTTAATGAGAATGGGATTGTTGGAAGAGAAGAAATTGAGGAATGTGTGAGGATAGTGTTACAAGGAGAGGAAGGGAAAGAAATGAAGAAGAATGCACTCAAATGGAAGGATTTGGCTAAGGAAGCTGTTCAAGAAGGTGGAACATCTGATAAAAATGTTGAAGAATTGGTATCAAAATGCATTAGAAAATTTGATGGTCAGTGATTTAATCATTGCATTCTAGTTTGGGTTAGAAAACAAGGGAAGAATAAGTGAGATCCAAAAAAAATTATTATGTAGTCATCTTTTAAGTATATGTTTTCTCTATGGAATGCCTAGCATATTCTGTGTAGTTAGAGCAATGCATGTTGTATAACCTCAGAAGTTTATGTACTAAGCATGAAAATGATTCAATAAGTTCATCTTGTTGCACAAAGCCTGAGTTAAACATATTAACAATGAGACAATACATAGCACAGTAAAATGAAAACCACAAATGCAAATGACAGTAACAAGTACAGATTTAGAAGTGCAAGATGATACATACACGCTCGACCAAGAAAAGGAGAATACAGCCTTAATCTCCACTGTTTCTGATTAAGAACACTATATTTTCTCTTTTCCTTGCCCTTGTTGATGATGTGCAGCACCAACCTGCGCTCTTTTTCTCATTAACCATGAACCATAAACCATACCACACCACGACCAAAGCTTTAGGAAAAAGTGTTAATGATTTCAATTCAGGAAAAGGAAGAGTAACATAGCCAAGGATGAACTGCCGATTATCCATTTGTGTGCACCAATAAGAATGCATTTCTAATGCAGCCTGTATTGGCACAGCCACCATGGATAACACAAGTGTGCTGTCAGGTTCCAACATGCATGAAGTCTTCAGCTTCCTGCATGTGAAAAGGGAAGCCAGAGACTCTAAAATCTGGTTGCTGGAACATGTTGTCGCCACTGAAGATACTTGTCACATCAGAACCAGATTGGGTGGAAGTCCCCCAACTACCACTCTCTGAGTGCTGAACCATGGAACTAGATAAGTTGCCACCTGCCTGTCGCTTAAAGATATTTCTATCGTGCTTTGGAGATGAAGGCTTGGATTGCTGCATATTCTTTGTGTTCAAAAAGCGCCCTCCAGAACCCCTTACTCTCTTCATTGCGTGACGATGTCGAGACTCGTGAAGATATGGCTGTCATACAAAAGATGGGATAAGACCACAATTTCATTGTTAGCAAGTGCAAGAGCATTATACTGGATGGACGTACCTTTCTGTCTTTGACAAGCTTATTTTGAGCCTCTAGCTTGGCACGGACCTGTCGCCTTTTGAGGATAGCACTGTATTGTTTCGCATTCACATAAATGGGCAAGCTCTCCGTGCATTCAAGAGGAAGTGCAACTCTTGTAGAGGTGACACCAACCATTTGAGGATAAATCTAGTAAGGCCAACATCTAAAAGAGTTACATATTTAACAGCAACAAATGCATTTCCAAGTGAAACAAATTCTAGTTTTTCATTTAAGTTGAAATCAAGGATCTCCACAAAGCATTAAATGAAAAGAAGAGATCTTCATTTGTAATTAAGATGACTGGATGAATTGCTACACTCTGCTATTGAATAACTGGCACAAACAACTGCTAGTTGCTCGGAAGAGATGACATAAGTTAGTTGTGTGTTGCATTCGATAGGATTTGCAAATCACAAAGTTCACATGGTAAAAGGATGCTGGACATCATCAAAGAGACCTGTCTTGGTGCATCATTTGTTTCTCCACAGATGAGATTTGTTTTGGTTTCTTGTGCTTAAGAAAGATACTCTCATCTGTTTTGGTGCATCATCTCTCTCAATTTTGTGTCTTACTTTTCCTTTTAAAGTCTATTTAAAAAAGAAACGCTGGGTAGATCGTAGATTGCCAGGTATGAATTCGATTCTAAGTAGGAGAATGTTGTTCTATCTATATTAAGTAAGTTTTTGTTGAGTTTGCTTTTAGTTACTGCAGTCATTTTTTAACATAATAAGTTACCTAGCTTTAGGATGAATTTGAATTTTTAAAATTTTTTTAAAGTTCTTTTAATTGTTGAGATTATTTAGCCTTTTTTGAATTTTTGTTATACAGATTTTCTGCATTATGTTATCAAGTTGGCTATTTAATGCTTTATTATGCTTAATAAAAATAGAGAGATATTTCAGTCAATTCTTTTTGCTGTCCCATTTTTAAAAAACACCAACAGTTTTTTCCAATATTTCCATTTTTTTATGACAAGGGAACACCCAACCGCTACCCTTCAATTGCGCACAGAATAAATCTACTCCACTATGATGGCCGACAAACCACACAAGAGAGGTAAATTGCACTAGGCAAGTCCCTTGCGATGAGCTCGACCTCGACTGGGATTGAACCCTGGTCATCTGGGTGGATCTATTAGCTTGTACCACTGGTACAAAGCACCATTTCATACTTTTTATGGGGGCACTATTAATTATATTTAGTTTATGTCAGTTTCTCAAGATAGATATACATATATACATGATTTTCCCCAAAGTTAACGGGTGCACGTGCACCCCCACATTACCATGTGGGTCTGCCTCTGGTACCCGAAACCAGTAGCAATAAATGCAAGCATATTTACTTCCATAATCTCATCGGTTTTCTACTTCGCAATAACTCGAGATTTAATCCCATAGAAATGATAAATCTTTGGCCTGAATTCGATACAATTCAACAGAATCTAAGAAATGATCAAAATAGAAATGATTTTCGAATTTGATTCTATAAAAATTCAAGTTTCATTTTTGAATGAAGTTAGACTATACAGCTCTTATTAGTTTAATAGTTTACCCAAGAGTTACTCAAATCCTATTTGAAATGGATGGTATGAGTTTGTCAAATGCTCGACAAGCCGCTACATTAGAGGCGCATAAACTATGTTCGTCAACCAAGTTTGTTCGGTGGTCGTAAGCTTATTAATCTGACCCAAATTCAATGAATGAATATTACGGGAATGACATGACATTTAAGATCACAAGATTCAAATAATATTTTCCATTCTATTGCCATTTGGCACATTCTAAGCCCGGGCCCAACCATAAATTTATGAATATTTCAAAAAACTTACTGCTCTTACTCCTTTTTTTTGTGTGTATTATCAATTTGACACTTTCTATAGACTTCTACAATATTAAGTAGAAAAAGGTATCGAGAAGTTAAATGAGAATATTTTTCTTAATTTGTATATTAGAATTTTTATTTTTAAAAAAATCAAACAAATGCATGAATGAAAACTCTTCTAATTTCTATTTTACTGAATGTTTTGAGATTATAGTCTCTTAGGATCCAAGTTGAGCTTTAGCATATGTAAAATTAATTTCATTTGCTTCTCTAAATCAAACTCATATGAGCTAACTGATTTCTTGAACTTAACTATTTTATCCTAAATTATATAAATTATGATTATTTTGTATTTCGCAAAATATTTTAGGGATAAGGCACAAGTACCCCTAGACTATGACCGAAATCCCAGAGACACACCTTATCTAATCTAAGGTCCTCTTACCCCCCTAAACTCATTTTTTGTATAATTTTGTACACCTTTTGGCTTACGTGGCACACTCTGTGACTCCACTTAAGTGAGGCGCGTGAGAAATATTTGGAGGCCACGTAGGCCAAAAAGGTGTTCAAAATTACAAAAAAAATAAGTTCATGAGGGTAATAGGACCTTACTTTAGTTAAGGTGTCCATGGGATTTCGGTCATACTCTAGGGGGTACTAGTGTCTTATCCCAATATTTTAAGTTACGTTTTATTTTTATTTTCTTCAAATATCTTTACTTTCTCCTTTACCCATTTTATCTCTCATTCTGATTTTAGCCTCCTTTACCTATTTTATCTTTTATTCTGATTTTAAGTCTTTGATCCATTTGTTCGTCCATTTATAAATAGAAGTTGTATAATTATATTTAAATGATCCCAATAATGATTATAGTCAATTAACTCAAATATTGAATAATATTTGGGGTTAAGTGACGATGATAGTTTGTTGTCCAAAATGAACATGATGAACATTCAAATTGCGGCTATGGTGATGGCCCTGACGCATATTTTAACAATGAGGACGAAGATCTTCCAAACTTGCTTCATCAAGAGATGAATCAACCAGAGCAAGACGAATCTCTAAGTGTTTCAGGCGGAAAGGAAATGAATTTGAGGATGAGTGGATTGAAGATGAAGATGCAATGCATGATGATAATTTTTCAGACCAACAATATATTGAAGGCCTCGTTGTAGTTATGGTATTTGGCAGTGCTGAATCTCTTTTCACATTTTATGAAGAACATAGTCGTCTGACTGATTTTGGTGTTGTTAAAAAGAGTTCACACAAAAAAAGTGGTGAATACGCTAGGTATTTATCATTTGCTTGCGCTAAGAGTAGAAAATCAACCCCTAGGAATTCAAGTAAAAGGGTTGATTGCAAAGCCAAAATTAATTCCTTTGTGATGCCTGATGGTTCATGTCGGGTTACAACAATTGTGTCTGAGCACAATCATCAATTGGAAGCTTCTATGTCACATTTTTTTAGTTGCCACAAGTCTCGAAGCTCATGACATCGCAAGAATAAGACCATCAAAAAGCATAAGACTAAGACTGTTGGAAGTTGATGACGGTGGTCCTCATAGAGTGGGGTACACTCTCAAAGACTATCGAAATTACATTCTTCAACAACGGAAGATGAGGACATTGTCCAGTGATGCTGCAACAATACAAAAGTTCTTTTCTGATACGCAAATGAAAGACGATGAATTTTTTTATCTAATCAACACAAATAATAGTGCAAGACTTCGCAATGTAGTGTGGGTTCACACACATTGCAAGTATGCATATCGGGAGTTTCGTAAGGAGTTTCGTGAGTTGTTTGTTTCAATACCACCTACCTTGTGAATTAATGGCGCATGCCATTTGCATCATTCATTAGTGTGAATCAGCACAAACAGACCATTCTTTTGGGCTATGCTTTGATCACAAGTGAGGATATCGAAACATACAAATTTGTGTTCTCAACGTGGTTGGCGGCAATGGGCAATGCACCTCCAACGGCTATCCTCACAGACCAATGTGAGAGTATCAAGGCAGCAATTAGAGAGGTGCTGCCAGACACAATCCATAGGTATTGCATTTGGCACATCAAGACAAAGTTGCCTGCAAGGCTAAAGGGTGTGTTGGATTTTAAGGTTGTCAATGCCGAATTCAAATCAATATTTTTTAACATCACTATAGACGAATTTGAGGGAAAAAGGGTTGCATTCATCCAAATATGAGCTGGAAGAAAGACAATGGTTCCATACTCTATATTTGGAAAAGAAAAAATGGGTCCCCGTTTTTCTCACGCACTATTTTTGGGCTGACATGATGTCCACCCAAAGATGTGAGTCAATGCATGCAGTCTTTGATAGCTATATCAATGGACGAAGCTCTCTAAAGTAGTTTGTTGAGCAATATTAGATAGCCTTGCGATACAAATACGAGAAGGAACTACACGCAGAAGTTGACTCACGAAAGACACATTCACCACTCGATAGAGATTTCATTGGGATATGCTTATTCAAACTTACTACACTCGACATATTTATGATGCCTTCGTAGTGGAGCATTTAAAGACGTTGTACCATTGCGAAATAGAAAAACATGTTGATTTTGATGCAGTGGTGGGAGTTGAGAAGTACAGTGTAACAAATTTTTCAATAATGAGTGATTTTCATGGAAATCAATTTGTTATCGACCAGACAACCAATATATTGAATGCAATTGCACGAACTTTGAAGTGAAGGTTAGTGTGTTGCCACATTTTGAAGACTATATCTCACCAAAAGATTAAAAATCTTCACGATAGGTATGTTTTGTGCCGATGGAAAAGAGATGTAATTCGTCCACACTTGTGCAAATTCTTTCCAACAATGATGGACGAGTACAAAAAGTACAATTCCTTGAAGAAATGGTTTGATAGGAACTATGATGTTGTATTGGACAACGCTAAATATGTGGACTTCAAAAATGTTTTGAAAGGTCATTTCAATGCATATTCAAATTGGAATGACGACATGGTCGTCCGTTGGTGATCTAGACTCGAACGATGATGTAATAACATTCATCAGAAATTCGAGGAAAGTCCGTTCACGTGGAAGACCTTAGATGATCAGAAAAAGATCAGTTCGTGACAACATATTTAGGAAAGGTGGTGGACATTGGAATATATCTTATTATGATGCATCTCAAGAGGGTGAGAGTAGTCAAGGTAGGAGGGGTGGAGGTAGAAAGATTGGTAGAGGCAGTCGAGATGGTGGTAGGAGTGATTTGAATATTGATGTAGCAAGTAATCCTACATCTAATATATAAATCTTGCTCTTTTTTGTTTTATATTGATTTGATTTTGTTCGGTAATGTTCGATGTTCACCATCCTATAAATCATAAAAACGTAATTAGATTAAAAAAAAGACATAAATATCATCAACCAAATTTTCATTGACAAAAACATAACACCCATTCACCAGGTATTAAACAAAACACTTGCATTTTAAAAAAACAAAGTTAAACAAGTTTCAATAAAAGACCTGACCCAAGGTCCTTCGCACCAATGTGATGTGAACCAAAGATTATGCTGCATCCACCTACAGTTCAAAGCTCTTTGGCATTGTTTCTTGTGCGACTGTCCATTGATCGAGTCCCCTTTCCTCTACCACCTGAGTTGAATCAACTCCATCAAGGATGGCACTGTAACCTCGAGAGTTTACCGCGACAACCTTCTCATATAGGTCAAACATTTTTGTTATGAGAGGTTCATCCATGAGAAACATCATTTCAACCCAATGATTACTTTTCCAAGAGATCAACCTTTGAAGCAACTCACTCATTTCATGTTTCATCGTCTCGCAAAATTTCCTTTTTAGAAATATAATCTCTCCATACTCGCACTTCTCTATTAGTATTTATGAAAGAGAAAAAGATGTTGTGAATGTTGAGAAAGAGAATTCGCGATCTATTCATATTTATAAACAAATAAAATGAAAAAAGATTCGTGCTAAATAAATGTATAAAAAAAGTTTTTTAATTAGTAGCAAATGTAGTTATTTTAGTCTAATGGTAATGCGCTATGTTACGAACGCTAGGTTGCATGTTCGAATCTAATGTATGATTTTTTAAGTTTGGAAAGAAATTTTATTAAGAAGAAATAAATTAAAGAAAACTTTAATAATTACTTAATGTTAATTGTTTATTTAATGGAAAATATAATCTTACGTGACAACTCCTAAAACTTGTTACGCAAAAAAATCCGATAGAATTGGATTATTGGCTCTTCAACTTCACCAATAGTACTTGAGTACACCTACTAATACTATTTGAAAAGAGTTGAATTTTCTTTCACTCTTTTCAAAACAAATTAATTAATTAATGTAAGGTTAATTAATTTGTTTTAAAAAGAGTGAAAAAAAAATCAACTCTTTTCAAATAGTGTTAGTAGGTGTACTCAAGTACTATTGATGAAGATGAAGAGCCAATAATCCAGTTCCACCCATTTTGGTTTGATTTTTTTTTTAACGTAACAAGTTTTTAAGAGTTATCACGTAAGATTATATTCTCCATTAAATAACAATTAACGTTGAGTAATTATTAAAATTTCATTTAATTTAATTTCTCGATAAAATTTCTTTCCAAACTTAAAATCATAGTCTAGATTCGAACACACAGTCCCGCTTTCGTACATATAGCGCATTACTATTAGACTAGAATAACTATATTTGCTACTAAATAAAAACTTTTTTATATATAAATTTAGGTAGGGTGATTTTTTTTTCATTTTATTTGTATATAAATATGAATAGAGCGCGAATTCTGTTCCTCAACATTCACATCATCTTTTTTCTCTTTCATACATACTAAAAGAGAAGAGTGAGTATGGATAACCAATCACCCAACAACAAGCAAAAGTCACTGAGCTTCACCACCTCTCTAAAGGGGGTAAAGAAATTACATTTTCTAAAAAGGGAGTTTTGCGAGACGATGAAACAAGAGATGAGCGAGTTGTTTCAATGGGTGATCTCTTGAAAAAGTAACCATTGGGTTGAAATAATGCTTCTCATGGATTAACCTCCCCTAACAAAAATGTTCGACCTATATGAAAAAATTGTCGCGGTAACCCCAAGGTTATAGTGTCACCGTTGATGGAGTTGTTGATTCAACTCAGGGGATAAAGAAAGGGGACTCAATCGATGGACGGTCGAACAAGAAACAATGTCATAGAACTATGCAACTGTAGGTAGATGCAGTAGAGTCTTTGGTTCAAGGCATATTGGTGCGAAGGACATTGGGTCAAGTCCTTTTATTTAAACTTGTTTTAGTTTAACTTTTTTTTTTTTTAATTTTTAAGTGTTTTTGTTTAACAATTATTGCCTGGTGCATGTATGTGTTATGTATTTATGTTTTTGTTAATGAAAAATATGTTTGATGATATTTATATTTTTTTTTATCTAATTACGTTTCTATGATTTATAGGATGGTGAACATCGAGCACTATGGAACAAAATCAAATCAATATAGAACAAAAATGGGCAAGATTTATCGGAAGAAAATAAAAAATAAAAGTCAAAGGTGGTTATGTTTTTTGGAAGGAAAAATTAGGTGGTTTTGGAGCCAAAAGGGCATTCTTGTCTTTAGGCACAGTGGTGCCAATTCGTGACAAAATGGATTGTGCCAAATAGAACTTCTCTTAGTAATTTAGATGTGATTATACAGTAAGACAATATTGTAACTTCAATAATTCCATGCAGTCTAAATTACTTTCAGCTTGTTAGAGGCTGACGAATCTCATAGTATCAGGAACTCTAGGTTTAGTGAGAAAACAAAGACAAAATTAGTAAAAAAGAGTGTCCAAAGATACTTGATAAGTTGAAATGTTCAACCAAAAAAAAGATACTTGATTAGTTGATAAACTACAAAAACTGGAACTCAATCACCAAATGGCTATCTCCTACTCTACCCTGATCATTTTCAGGTTATTATAGAAGCAAGAGAAGTGCATCAAAGGTGACCAGTTTTTGCTTCACTATTCCTCTTAGGATGATATAAACATATTCACACGGAAAATGCAACAATTATCCGAACATGAAAAGGTGAGAATGTGAGCAACTAAAGTCGCAATGACATTGGCAACATCAAGCAGAGTCAGAGAGATAATCTGCCCCAAATTGACCTTTTTTTGATTTGGAGACCTTATATTTTGGATTTTGAATCAAAAAAGAAAACACAAAAGAGACAAGACAACAATCTTATAAATATTTGTAGGCAAATAACATGTAGTAAAGGTTACTTACGATGGCATTTGATCCATAAGCAGTCACGAGCCTTCCAAAGTAAGTGTCAGTCAAAGGGTAGGATACACAAGCCTAGAAAAAAAAGTGATTGATTAATTTTGAAAGTTATTTTGCTTTTGTAATCTTTTCATCTGATTTGCTTAATGCTAAAGTGCACTCCACATAATGCATCTCTTTTCTCCCCTCTTTTTCTTTCTTCTTTTTTTCCTTTAGCGAAACAAACTTAATTTCAATGAGGCGCAACCTATATTCACCAACAACAGAGCCACTTAGTAATTTACTGAGTTGTAGTGACTTGTAATGGTGAAAAATACTAAATTTAGAAGAATGGAGCAATTTCACTGAAACCAGATTTTTTTTATCACTCTCCTTCCTCTAGGTGAGGACACCAGAAGCAAGAACAGGAAAAGGAAACAAAAGAAAAAAACTTAAGGAGAGGGAGAGATGTTTTGAACTTCACAGTAATTTATTCCACACACACACCAAAACTCAAGTAAACACAGAGGTAGTGGAAGATAAATTGTAAAAAGGAAAAAAAGAGAGATAAATATCGCTGGATGACAGTAACTATATGGAAATGCAGGTAACAAACTGACATCAAGATATACCAGTGACCAGTCTACAAAGAAGATGAAAATAAGTGAAAGATTACAGACCGTTGGATGATTATGATGCACTTGCGGCTGGGGAAGAGTGTTGGTGTCACTTTCGGATGATCGGGATGCGTTTGTTCCACTCTCTGCTTGCACCTCATAAGTTCCACCCCAACCTATTGTGGAAGAACATCACATAACTGATGTTAGCCCGCCAGCATATGTATAAATTATATGTATCACAAATATGAAAGCTAAAAATTTCCTTCTAAAGTCTATTTGGGATTATATTGATAAGAACATTATTTGAGTTAATTAAATTCCGAGATTTTCACCACAAAGGTGAATAATTTCATCTAACATTTCTTATATGTGAGGTCTCAATTGTTAACTTGTGAGCACCCTGACCAAGAGAATTGAAGCATAAGAAGAGATTACATTCCATTTCATTCATTTTGTACCTGGATGAACTGCAACATTTTGAAGAACAGTATTGCTTTTTCCCATTGCGGCCTCCACATGATTAGATTGACCAGTTGACAGAGTAGACATTGAATCCTGATCTTGGAACTGGCATTCTGATTTCTTGATATCGGAGTGATGTTTCAATGCAGATTCCACTCCGGTCAGCACCTTCTTAGAGGGAGCATATTCTGGTTTGTTACTGGAGTTCCACATGGATGAGCAACTCACAAACAAAGGAGCAAAAGATTGACCTTCTTTTCCAGGGCCACCTTTCTTTGAGAAACTTAGCATCCTCTTCAAAACCGGTGCTCTAGAAGCTTTACACCAAATATATGGAAAACCTATATGCTAGTGTAGACTGTAGTATACTATAGCTCTCTAGACTGGAGTTACCTGTTTAAATGGGAGCAAAACCCACACATTGACAAGGAAGATTTAGGCAGACTATTATAATTTTAGAGGACATGGACATAACGATCACTCAAGGACAGGCTAGCAATAAGAAACTGAATATGATGACTTGAAGACTACTTATTAATGATAAGTGCTTCCGCCAAAATCAAAGAACATCAATAGATAGTGATGTCTAGATATTCTCCTTATCAACTAAATGAGCACAAAGTCAACCAATAAGAAATATTTGTTCCCCTCAACCAACCCTTTCACTACAACCCAATAAGAAGTAACAAGCAAATTAGTAGTCAACCTAGTATGTTGAATCAGCTCTTTGTATACTAAGGGCACGTATCTATTAGGCCATCAACTATGAGCTCACATTGCAAGAGAAATAGATCCAAGAGGAGTAGTGAGGACAGACGAGTAGACAGAACGCTGACTCATAATGTCAGAATTCCATTCTTTTCTAGTTGTTTATAACACAGAATCCCTCTAAACAGAAGCAAGCAACAGTAAACAAAGAGTACTAGACAATACAGAAGTAGAAACATTTTTTTTCTTTATTAACTGAATTTGTTTAATAATTAAAAAATGTTACAATGTACCAAGAATTTATGCTTAAGCCTCAGATTCAGATAACTAGAAGATGTGAGAATGAAAAGAAGCTTTCCACACTAGTTTCTTTAGCTTCATCCGAAAACTGCTTCAATTAATCAAATGACTAGATTTTTATTCCATAGCTTTTTTGTATTCCACTAAACCCAAGATACATGAGAAATAACTGAATAGGCTGAAGACTATTGCATTTGAAATTCGTTAAAAGAAAAAATCTGACTTTTGCAATTGAAATTTATATAACAAAGCTTTACATAAGATTCGAGAAAAAACTGCCAAAATCACCATTTCCTTAAGTCAAATGCAACAGCAAGCAAATGTACAAGAAAGTTTAACTTCACCATAGCAAGTACGAGAAAAAGCAGAGAGGTGTTGAATGCACAAAACATTAGCTTTTTTATAAGGTAACAATTTATTGATGTAGTAGATTTAAGTTCTGGTATAAAGAAAATTGAGAGCCTACACCAATATACAAGTACCAAATACTCATCTATACTAATAGGAACCTAATTGCTGCTCCAAAAATTGGATAGAAAGAGAAAAAAAAAACCTTATATCTTGTTTCTCTTGTTCAAAACCAAGCTCTTTTGCACCAAACAGTAGAATTTTACAAGTTTTGAGGAGTCAATTTTAGAAAAAATACAAGATCCAAGCAAGCAATATTTGACCTACTTTTTTGGGTTCAAAGATAATAACAATAGCAGGATGTTTGAAAAAAGAAAGTTCCATGAAAACTTGAATAGAAATATGAGATTAAGTTAGTGAAAGAGATGAGACCTTTTGGTTTGGATAATGAAAGATCTGCTGAGTTTTGATGCTGTCTGTGCTGTTTTCTCCCACCGGAAAAAGAATAAATGCGAGTATTACTGTACTCGTACTATTATACTACTAGGAGGAGTAGTTGGTACTTTTGCTTTCTCCAATTCTAAAAAAAAGTTAAAGAGGAAAAAACAAAAAACATGCCTTCAGTCATCACATGTAATACAAAGCAAGTTCCTATGCATGCCTCATCACATCCACCTTCTTTTGTTTTTTTTCTGGACATTGTTCTTCAATTTTGATATAGTATATGACTACACTACACTAGATCACCCACCTAACTTAATTATTAGAATTTATGACTTTCGAATAGACTTGGAATGATACTACTGCTAACTAATGTTCTCTCCCCCTAATTACTTCTTCACTTTTAAATTGACATATTTATTAAGAAAATAATGATAGATATAATGAATTTAACATTTTACCCCTATTAATTATAAAGCGAATGACTTAAAAACTTATGAGTTTCAAGAAGTTTTACATTTTTCAAAGTAATTAATTAAGGATATAATAGGTAAAAAAAATTGTCCTTTCTTGATCTGTAAAAATTGACAAGTAATTAAGAACAACTAAAAAATAAAAAATAGATAAATAATTAGGAACAGAGTGAGTACTTTATTATTTTAGATTTCATGTTACTTAAGAAATTAAATAAGTTAATTATTATTATTTTAAATTAAGTTTTTAATAAATGAATATAAATTAATTTATTTTAATTAATTAAATTGACTAATAAATATAAATTAATCATTTAGTTTTTCTATATTGGTCAAATTATACTTTCAAGACTAACAACTTTCAAGGATAAAAAGGAAGAATAGTGTTCTTTTATGTATTATTTTGTCCGTCCAATAATAGTTATCCACTATACTAAAAATAGTTATCCAACAATACTTGTCCAATTTAGAAAATCAAGAGATAATTTATTATCTAATACATTTTTCAAAACATTAAATTTAATAAAGTCAAGAGTAATATTACCCCTATTATTTATTGTTTCTTAAGAGATGTGTCAAGTCAATAGTAGACAACTATTGTTGGACAGAGGGAGTAATTTTGTGAAGCATCAAATATTAAGAAACATCTATTTTTAGTAACCGCAACATGTAAATAGGAACGGAAGGAGTATTAATTTTGGCCAAGTAAATTGAGATGGAAGGAGTAATTTTAACTATAAAACTCCCACTAATTCATATTATAAGTAACTTGTTGTAGTATGACATATTTTTAAGAAAAATAATTAAAGATATAAATGAAAGATAATTTTTCACTATTATTTTTTTGATTATTTTTAAATTATTTTCTTGGAATGGGTAAAGTATAAGAAGTTAAGAACCTCATTAAATGAAATTATGAATAATTCATTTATTTTGAACTATGAAAAAAATAACAATTCACTTACGGCTCCTTTAGAATGAGGGATAATGAATAATTAATCTTCAGATTAATTTTATGATAGATTTATCCCATATTTGATTGGGATAAAAGTACGGGATAATTTATTTTGAAATTCAGAAATTGTAATGTCATTTTAATTTCATATTGAAAACAAAATAACAATTTTAAAATAACTAATCACAAATTAATTAATCTTTAAGTTACTTGTTACTTAATCAAAAGGAGACTTTAATATGGACTAAAGAGAGTAAGAAACGGTCCCTTTATGGAATAACTTGTTGGTACACTAAGNCAAAATAACAATTTTAAAATAACTAATCACAAATTAATTAATCTTTAAGTTACTTGTTACTTAATCAAAAGGAGACTTTAATATGGACTAAAGAGAGTAAGAAACAGTCCCTTTATGGAATAACTTGTTGGTACACTAATAAATTATGAGATAGAATTGATTGAGGTGTGCTGCAAACTAATCAACACACCACGTCATAAGAAGTTTACCTCTTCATTTTTTCATTTTATATGTTACACGACAAACAAGTATGGCTTAGTGGTAAAAAAAACATACATTTTTTTAATATAAAAATGGACCAGGAGTATGAAAAATAAACTTAAAAATACCTAACTTTTGTGCTTAATTTAATAATGCAAACTGTTCAAGAGAGGGGAAAAAAGAAGATTCATTTAAGTTGAGTAGGAAGGAAGATAAGAGTTTTGGAAGAAACATAACTACCCAATTAAACCCACATTGAAAATGAAACAAGACTTTATTATAATTTGTCTTGATGAGGGAGAAAAAGGGGTTCCCAACTTCTAAAAAGAAAAACTTAGGTGCTCCAAACAAGATAAATTGATAATCCCAATTGTTTAATTCTACAAGTAGTTAACACTTTTAAGGGGTCGTTTGTTCGCTGATTTAGAGTTATGCAAATATTATTAGTAGGGTAGATATTAGTTATGTAAAATTAATTATTTATATATTAGTTATTTTGATTCATAATTTATTTTGAAAAGGGAGTATATGTTTTAGTTGTATGAAATAGTTTAATTATCAAGCAAACATCGTACCATTTTTATACATATTTAAAATTATATAAAAGTGTGACTGGTTATACCAAATTTAATACTGGAGAAATTCACTTCCTAACCAATCACCAAACAATCCCTTAAGGTTTTCCATATCTCTCTTATTTTTCTTTTCTTTTTTTAAATTTTTTTAATCCAGTGTCTGATACTTATATTAGATCCCGATTAATTTGAATTCGCTCCGCGCAGGGCTCCATCGAGGGGAAAACGCTCATTATCAAGAATTTTTTCATACTTAAGACTTGAACCCGAGACCTCTGACTACAGATTGAATATCCTCATCCGCTGCCAGGGGCGGATTTAAAGTACACCTAAGGTGTGTCACGTGACACGGCTTCGTCGAATTGTTTTGCGGAATATACCTATTTAAAAGAATAAAAAAAAACTAATAGATAAAAGAATTAAAAGGACACCCCTTGTAACAGAGTGCTCTTAGCTCAGGTGGTAGAGGCGCTGTAAATAAAGCTCAGCGTCTTGAGTTCAATCCCCACAGGGTGAGTTCTTTATCCGCCTTTATTTTATTTTTTTTCATGTTTCATTTTTTTTTCCTTAAATTTATTAATTTTTTGTTTTAAATTCAAAACAATTCATTAAAAACCTACTGACCCACTCTAATTCATTCAAAATCTAACTATTCTTTTTTATTTTTAGAATTAAAATAAAACCCAAATCTTTGAGTCCTTCATCAATTAGAATTATAGTTAAATAGTTAGATAAAAATTGTGTTGACTCCTATCCTTATATTTGTATATTTCTGACTTGTGAGTTTCTTCAATTTTCTTTTGATTCTTGTTCATCAGTCATTGTTATTCGGTATCTCGAATCTCCACATCATGTTAGTATTTTCTTGCTATTCTATTTTTTTTTATTATATGCTTGAATTTTTATTTTTATTTTTATTTGTTCATAATAATAATTTTATTAATCATTTATTTGCAATACAATTGGTTGAACAATGTTGTATAAAACTTTATTTAATAATATGAAGATGTTCATGTTTTAATTTAAAATTTTAAAATATTATCTAATTTAAAGAGTAGACAATTTTTTAAAATTTTTTAATTTAATCAAAATTTTATATGTTTAAGAAAAAATATTTTTTCATAAAGTTCACTATTAATGGGACCTCAAATTTTGGAGGCCTAAAATAAAACCTTCATTAATTTTCTTCTTGAGTTATTCTAGTCCCTTTTAATGATGACACCGCTTAGAAAAAATCTTGCATACGCCACTATCCGTTGCACCATATATATTAGTGGTAGGTTTACCATGTTTCAATCTTGAACTATAGTCACCCACTAAAATTAACAATTCTTGCAAACTCAAGCATCAAAATACTCTCCTTGTTCACTTTTACTTGTTATATTTAAATTTGGTACACCATTAAAAATATAATTGTCATGGTTATTTTACTTCCCTATCTCTGATGTTTAATATTAGGTCTTTAAAAATGATTTAGAAAATAAGTAATTAATGTTAACTAAAAATAAAAAATAATTTTTTTTAAAATATATTAAAAATAATAAACAAAATTGACAATTTATTTTTGAAATAATAAACTATATAAGTGTACAGAGAGAGTACAACTTTTTTTTCTTCTAGTAGGTAGTGTTCCTTTTCAAGAAAAACCATACAAACTATAAATTTAAAAAGACATAAATATCAATGAAGTTGCATTCACGCTAGACTACGTCAGCTCACAGAGGAAACTATAAAATATAGTACTTACCATTTTTTATTTTTGTAGTATATAGAATAATGATCTCAACATATGACAGCATATATTTGGCTTGCGGCCAGCAAAAATTCTCAAAAAAAAAAAAGAGAAGGAAAAAAAATTAAAAATAAAAGCACGAGATGAGTTATTTGATATTTCAAATCAATATTTTTTTTATTAACTAGAAGAATCTATTGTTGTCCTCAGAATTCGAACATAAATTATAATTCTTGTGCATTATGACCAATAACAACTATATGAAAGAAAAAAACACATAATCCATCATGTGTTTTGTTTTAATATATATTAATATTGTTTGTTTTTTAGTTGTTTATGAGGTGGTTTTATTTATTAATTAAAATTTAAAACTAAACAAGAATGCTAAAAGGTCTTAAAGGAAATACACTTACTTTCAATTAAAATTAATAATAAATAATACAGACAATACAAGCATCTTATCTTAACAAATGTTTGAAAATGCAAAAAGTTTTTTCTTAGAGAATAAGAGTGATCCATCTCCTTTTAAACTTACTTTACACCTTGGACCAGTGAAGTCTTTTCTTTTCTCATATATATATAATATTTAGGATCATAAAATTAAAAAAAATAAATTATTTTCTTAAACTCTGCCAAATCAAATTAGATTACAATCCTCTGTTTCAAAAAGAATAATCTAATTTGATTTCGCATAGAGTTTAAGAAAATAAAGATTTTTTAATTTTATGAGCCTAAATTAAAGTTATGTCAATTGTATCAAAATGTCTTTTAATCTTGTGATCTTAAACATGT
Organism: Solanum stenotomum; assembly: GCF_019186545.1. Classification (NCBI taxonomy): domain Eukaryota; kingdom Viridiplantae; phylum Streptophyta; class Magnoliopsida; order Solanales; family Solanaceae; genus Solanum; species Solanum stenotomum. The sequence goes on along the minus strand of NC_064291.1, from coordinate 34,883,293 downwards.
CACGTGGAAAGCGAAATTAAAATGTTATCAAAAAAAGAAAGGGACAAATTATTAATGATCCAGGACTCTTGAATCATTATATTTGACTTTCTGAGAGTCAATTTGACTAATTTTCAAAGCAAAATTAAATTAGATTAATTTAATATTTCAAAATTAAAGATAGGCTCAAGCTAAGATTCTGCTCGTGAGCATAATGGTACAAGTTTGACTGTAAAATCGATTGATCGAATAGAGATAAAAGTTTGTCATAGTGATTCAAGAGTCCCGGATCATTATATGAAAAGTACTACAAAAATTGCAATTTTTCTCAGATTAATTTGATGAAAAAATACATTTTAAAACATTGAACAAAATTAATATTATTTGACTCTCAAAAATAAAATCTTTTAACGAGTATTTTCTTGTCATCCTTGTTCCCTTTTAACCACCTGTCTTAAAAGATCATGAGATCGCTACAATTAAGTAGAATAAACTTGCACTAATGCACTTGTTAATTCTTGAAAATTTATTATGGCAATATAAAAAGGGTGAGCATAACAGTCCAAATTTGATCTTATCAACTCCTAACAAACTTATTAATTAAAGTACATCAAACTATTAAAGAATGGGATTAGTTTAATTGTCCTTTATTAGTTCTCAATGGCTGCCAGATTAAAGTATCTTAAACTAATTATTGTCGTGATGCTAGAATATGAATTTTAATCAGATGAAGGCCAAGTGTATGGTTATCAAAAATATTTTAAAGTCAAAAGATGCCTTAAATGATAGAGCTAATGACGTGCCTATTAACAACAATAAAAAATAATGTGTGTCACACTACACTATCAAATTAACGTTAATCTTTTATTATTAATAATAATAATTACATCTAATGAGTCAGAATATATTCCATCAAAGAACTCACTTAAATTGGGAAATTTCTTTTAAGAAAATCGACGTTTTATATCATGTTTAATTAATTTTTCATAGTTGAGCGCACAATCCACTTAATTTAACTATTAAATATTTTTTCTAAAATTTAAAACTAAAGTGACGTTCATATTCACTAATCTAAACTATACCCGAGCTATTTTAATTTTGTTTTTGATTTTTCACCCGGTGTCTGGAGTGGCTTTACAGCTTTGAAAAAAAAATTGCCTTAGGCACCAAAATTTGAGGGGCCTCATTTTTTTTTTAAAAAAATTAGGTTATAAGTATTATTTTTTTAAAAAAATATTGAATATTATTTGTAGAAAATAAAAACTTTTCATAAAAGAGAAAAGAAGTAATATAAGTTTGACAAATTATGAATATTATGTCTCAAGAAAGATAAAATAATGAACTATAATAAACTTCATAAAAAATATATATTCAAATTCAAGGCATCCATTCGGATATGGCTTTAGGCCACCGATTTATTAGAGCCGCCCCTAATTGCAAGGCCCATTCGAGGTGACGCTCCCAACGTGATTTTTTCCATACCCAGAGCTCAAACCCGAAACCTTTAATTAAGGATGAATCAGTCCCACCACTGCACCACAATCTATGTTGGTAGCCAATTTCTTCTCCTATGAAAGAACCCCAATGTTTTCATATCCCTCACCTTCAATCACCCCCAATTTTTGCTCTACATATAAAATCTCGAAGAGAATCAATTATTTTACTGAATATTCTCCTTGACCCGTCCTAATTTTAGCTCTTGAAATATAAACTTGATTTTTGAAAAGATGACTATAATTGTGTCTATTTATCCAAAAGAAAGTATTTTCCAAACTTAAGGCCTCATTTGTGTTCAATAAGATTAAGACGTCTGAATTTTAATGCACGTCTGAATGCAATTCTAGTTTTACTCCATATCTTTAATGCGTCTTGCTTGTTGAAAGGTTCCATTACAACTAATAAAAAGAAATGATGATGTATGTTTAATGTTTGGAGCTAGTGTGAAAGGGTTTTTTGTGTCTTTATAGATTTAACTAGTTCTGTGAACGTGCGTTGCACATTTTACCCCTATTATTATATTAAATTTATACAATCCTAACACATATTTCTAATATCTTTATCTTATTGTGTGACACCAAGCTTGTCCATTGAGTCTATGTAACCTACAAAATTATGCAATAATAAATTTTATAAAATTGCTTTAGAAAAACTTTATTTATAATCAGTTGAAGGTGTCATTACAGGTTTATTTCAAAAGCATATAATTCAGAATATGAAAGGCTAAATGTGAAAAATGAAAAAAAAAAATAAGAAGATAATATTAATGAGTAATAAAGTACTATAATGTAAGTTTTAGAAGATTGAAAAGAATGCAGGAGAGTTTAAAGATATTCATTTGAATAAATTACCTACAATTTAAAGTTAATATAATAAAGGTTAGTAATTTAAGATAACTTTCTAATATATAATTTATTAATTGTCAGTATTGATTTGATTTTAAAAGTTAGTAAAAAGTAATATTTTAATTAAGAAATAGAGAAGAATATTTTCGTAATCCAATTTTAAATTCAAAACTTTTCACTTTTACCATAAAAAAATACTTGTAATATCAACCCAATTAACACGAAAAGCAATAAGAATATAAGATGAACTTGTCATCGTATTATTCAAAATGAAAAAAAAAATTAAACAAAGCAATATATTAATAACAATAGAAAAGAATGACCAATAAATAAAAAATTACATAAGAATTTTAAGATGATGAAACATAAAAGTGCAGTGGAATGACATTTTATGTCCAATTTATAAATAAAGAAATTGTGTACATTAAAAGTTGTGAATATAAATACATAATTTTCCTTTGTATATCTAAAACACACATCAACTTCTATGTTTAAGAGCATATATATATATATATATATATATATATGGGGAACTTTNGACATTTTATGTCCAATTTATAAATAAAGAAATTGTGTACATTAAAAGTTGTGAATATAAATACATAATTTTCCTTTGTATATCTAAAACACACATCAATTTCTATGTTTAAGAGCATATATATATATATATATATGGGAAACTTTCACATATAGCCACTCAAAAATAGCCTAATTACTCTCCATAGCTATAGTTTGATAATTACAATTCGTAGCTACATGTTATATGGAGGAGAGAGGCGAGCGAGACTGGGAGAGAGAGGAGAGAGGCGAGAGAGAGGGGTAAGGAGTGGGAGAAAGGTGAATTGTATATGTATATAGGTTAGATAATTGTATATTATACATGTGCATTTGTATATATGGCAAGCGAGATTGGGAGAGGGAGGAGAGAGGCGAGCGAGAGAGGGCAGAGAGTAGGAGAGAGGTGAATTATATATGTATATAGGTTAGATAATTGTATATTATACATATGTATTTGTATATTCAGGCGAATTATACATATAGAAACGTGGCTAATTATACAAACTTGAAGTCAGCCCGCGTAATTAATGTATAATGTTAGTCGTGAGTGGTAATTATAGCAAACTATAGCTATGATGAGTAATTAAATAGTATAAGTTTGCTTAACCGCGTAATTTTCCATATATATATATGATTTTTATGTCATTAGAAGTGTGTACATATATATATATATATATATGATATACAACAAAGATATATCATTAAAAGTGTGTATGTATATATGATATATAATTTTTCTAAAAGAATATATAAAAACCACCCCACATATATATTTAAGAGATAATATTACGGGTTTTAAAGCTATTTTAAAATTTTTTTTGCTTATAACAATTTAATTACGGGTTATAACAGATCACATTTTAATTTTTAAAAAAATTACTTTATTAAATAAATAGTATTTAATTATTTTACATTTATTATTAAATGATATAAATAAATAATCTACCATAATTATCTTTTACACATTTATAGGAAATTTACCTTGATTCTTGTTCCTTTTTTACTTTTACACGTCAAACCCCCCTAATGTCACCATGCCTCTTCTAGTCAGTAACACACCACCCCCACATTCAAAAAGTAAAATTTTCCGTTGTAACAATTACTCATTCCTCTTTCACCTCATCAATCATCTTCCATTCAAACCGTTTCTACATCTCAATATCACCTCCCAAATCAGAAAATATTCAGTCTACAATCAGAAAGAAATGGCGATTTCACAATACTAAGAATCAAGTTTTCAAGGTTTTCATTAAAACATGTCGAAGAAATCAGAGCATACTTCTAGGAAGAGTTCCAGATTAGTAGAAGCGAGTTCTATTGTTGGAATAGAGCCTCCAACGTTTAACATATTGACTCAAACGCCATCGCATAACAAGAATGCAACTCCAGCAAAAAAGGTTGGTACTTCTCAAAATAAGAAGCAAATTACATGAAAGAAGAAGAAAACTCAGTTTATTTATGAAGGAGGCTTCGAAAATTCCAATATCAAAAAAGGGCAAAAAAGTGGTTAGGGTAAATATTTAATTTAATTTATTTTCCAATTATTAAATTTATTAGAATTTTTGTTATAACAATTTATTTATGCATATTATTTGTGGTGTGAATTTTGTTTTAATGTTTGACATGAAATTGTTGTGATATAAGCATACATATGTATAGTTACTATCATGGAATTGATATTAATTTGGTTATTATTTTTATTAAAAAAGGTATGAAGCATGTTTAAGATTGGTATGAATCTGACTTAATATTGGTTTATGAATGTGGTATGCAGTATGTTTAACATTTGTATGAAACTTATTTAATTTTGGTATGAACTTGGTATACCTTTTAGTAGGAAAGTTATCATTCAAAATCTCTTATTATGTCTATGAATGTGGAATGAAACATGAATAATATTGGTATGAAAATGTCTTAATATTGATTTAGGAATGTGGTATGCAATATGTTTTAACATTGGTACGAAACTGATTTAATTTTGGTATGAAATTGATACACCTTTTAGCAGGGAAGTTATTATTCAAAATCTCTCATATCTGTATATGAATGTGGTATGAAACAAGAATAATATTGATATGAAATTGTCTTAATACTTGAAGTCATGCATCTGACAAATGTGCCTCAACAAGAGACAAGTTCAAAGTATGTATTTCTATCTTTTAGTTGATTTCATCATAAAAATTAATTCACTTTATTTCTTAAAATTATTTTTCTTTCATTTTTGTTTCAGTGATTGTGGTATGTACACGTGTTTATTTGTTGAATACATCTGCAATTGAGTTTTTAATATGGGTTCTATTGATATCGATGCAAAGTATCATTGTCAAAGGTACGCCACAATCATATGACAGTATAGAAAAACAAAGAACGATGATGGTGCGATTAGTGAGAGTGAAGTAAATGGAACTGTTGCTAGTAAATTTGGTGGACCTCGCATAGCAAAAGAACATGCTCGGATACCAGCAATTGTCCTACACCAAAACCACGAAATCTAATTTACGATAGTTGATTGGAGCTTAGACTCTTAAGTATTAGAAGTTCTTTTAAGTTTTGGATGATATATATTTGTTTTTTCCTACTGTTTTAAGTTTTGGATGATATATAATATTCACTGTTTTCTTCCAACTATATATAATATGCACTGTTTTCTCAAGTTGGATACTAACAATACACAATTTGGATATCAACATTTTTATTGGACTTTAGTTTGAAAGGAACCTCATAAACATAGTACCAAATAATTCATATTCATGGTTAAACTTAACATATGAATTACAGATTGTTAACATTAAACAATTTTAGTTTTGGATATTAATTGGAAACCAAATGAACAACAATTTAGATTACATGAAATACGAGTGCCATAAAATTGTTATTCAGTTTGTATAAAATTGGTATCCAATTCATATATGATTGTTTTTTTTTACTTCATAATGATCTAAGACAAAAACTAAAAAAATCAAAAAATGTATGAAGTTGGTATCCAACCTGTATGAATATTCGAAGAAAATCTGACAATGTAAAACAAAAGAAGAAAATCTAGTTTTTGAAATACAAAAAAAAAAATCAAGGAGAGAGAAAAATTTGAATAAAAAAAGAAATCTGGTTTTTGAAATACTTTTAACTGATTAGAGTAAAAAAGGAAAACAAATATTCCTATTTTGTTTTGAATCTTCTAAATTTATGGCAATTATGAATTATCATTAATGTATTCAAATTAATTACTACAACTAATTCCGGTTTTTACTTTTTATTATTTTTTAAAAATTATTTTTTATTATTATTTTAAAACTTTTTTTTTTTAATAAACTGTTATAACTTGAAATTTTTTATTGTTACAACTTGAAAGTTTTATTATACTGTCATAACTTGAAATTATTAGTCTTATATATGTCATTTATAAATTTTTCACTTTTTTGTTTGATATATATATATTGTGTTCTTCCTTCCTTTAAGATAAGAGTTGAGTTTCTAAGATTTTATTCATAAAGGAAAAAAATATATAGTGTGTTTACAATAATAAATTTTATATTCAACAAATATATAAATATTATAAAAGTGAAACTGTAAATAACTAAACAATAAAGTAGAATACTGCTATATGAGCTTAAGGGAAGTTAGTAATTGAACAAGTTTTTGAAATCTCAAATAAGTATCTTTGTGATATACTGCTTCTTTATTTTCTTTGCACTATTATTATTGAATTCCTTTTGAAACTTGAGAATAAAATGTAAGTTAAGGCAAAAATGTATATAGTAGTTTTATGCAAGTTTTTTGGGAGAAAAATAAAGAAACCTCAATTCTTCTTTTTAATTGTATCGCAAGAAAAATATTATGCACATTTTGTGTTTATATATTATTATTTCATTTTTATTTTTTTTGTAATTCTTCTTTATCTATTTGGTCGAAACGGATGTATGCATTTCATCAATTTAAAATAAATAAAAGGAAAGTACTAATAATTTGCTCAAAATTATTTTAACTAAATGTTACATCATGCTACATAGAAAACTTTTCGTTTTCTATATGCTTTACATTCTTATTGAATTACTACATATTAGAAGAGGCTACAAGCAGGCAACACTTCGTCAATATGCCTACTTGTATATTAGGGGTAATATGATAATTTTAATGTTTTTGTTTTGTTACTTTATATAGATAAAAAAAATTATGTAAAAAGTATTATAAATCGCAATAATAATATCTTAAAATATTTATAAACATATAAAAGTTTCCGTTAACTTTCAAAATTCCATCTATACCACATAAATTGAGCTAAAGAGGGAAATATATATTATGTAAAATACAGTAAATATACAAGAAATCACAAAAATTACAAGTTAAATATCAAAAAGAACTTGGTTACCAAAAAAAAAAAAATTTGTAAAAATACATTAAAAAAATACTATAAATCATAACAATTAGCAACTTAAAATATCTAATATATATAATTTGGTTGACTCTCAAATTCACCTGTATCACTGAAATTGAGACAAAAAGAGTAACATATATCATTTAAAAATTACGTAAAACGTACTATAAATGGTAATAATTATGTTGCAATTAAAAAATTAATAGACTTCAGATTTCATATATATCACATAAATTGAAACAGAAAAAGTAAGATATATTGGGGCACGTGCTTGCAAGGACCTTGTATCTAGTGTCATATATACAAGTCATAAATATAACAGGGGAACTTTCGTGAATAGCCAGAATAATAAACTTAATGATGCTCCATAACTATAGTTTGTATATTTACGGGTTGTAGTTACAGTTTAAGTTGCCTCATTTGTATAATTCACGGATTTGTATAATTCGCAGGTTTATATAATTCGCGGGTACATTTATATAATTCAGTTATTTTTGTATAAACTTGAAACAACAAATTTATACAATTACAAACATCAGAAGTGTAAACAGTTATACATATTATATTATACAAATTCTGAATTATACAAAAATTATACAAATTATATCATACAAATTCCGAACTATACAATCATGCGAAATATATAAAACTAAAAAGCTGAGCCGCGTAATTATAGCTAAAAGTAGGTAGCAAATTGTGATTAAGATAAACTATATCTATGTTAACTAATTAACTAATATATGTTTGCTTATATGCGTAATTTTCCCAATAAAATTACTTCAAAATAATTAAAAGGCTTTAATTTTATGAAAAGAAGTTAATACATAATATGTAACTATTCTTTTGCACATAAATATCTTTGTTTATTGTATCACACTAAATGCATAACTGAAAATTGCAAGTGAGAACGGGAAGAATTGGCATAATTGATACATTTTTTTTGGAAAAATTTCAAACATACCTAATCAAATATAATAATCTTAACATCCTATAATAAAAATGATGATTATCTTTCTAGATTGAGTTTGGTTTATTGCTTTCCTTTTATCATGTCATGTTATAGATCCCATACTTTACTGATAAATCGATTACGAACACATTCAATTAAAACGTGAAAATAATTTATACCACACAAAAATCAATAATCAAACTAATCTCCTTTTTATATTACAATTAACTTATGAAAATGTTGTTTCTATTCTGATTAATTTTTGCAAGGGAAAGAAATGCAATGAAGATTCAATATATTACTTTCAATTATTTGACATAATAGTTAAATCACAAATTTCATTTTTATAAAATAGAAGCTACAAATAAAGTATATATTCACTTATTATAGTTGATTCAGACTTCTTTTCGATACTATTAAATTGTATAAATAAATTGACACAATGTGTTGACATAACAAAAAATGATCAAATAGAAAAAAAAAATATCTTCTTTATTTGGATTGAATGTCACCCATGTTAAGGAGCAATGTACGGACCTTTCAATCCAATTCTTATCATTATTTTATTTTTATCAGACTATGTTATATTCTATATAATATTTAATCAAAAATTTAATTAATATTTAACTAAAAAAGCTATTTGTCACACCCCAAAACCGGATGTGATGGCACGTGCCCAAACCCCACCGGACACGTAAGCCTAACACCCAAAAACCCGACGATGCGGAATTAACAAAACAAGAATAAGATAGAAAGATAAGCGGAAGTCTTTAAATAAACTCAACATAACCCCAGAATTGATTGTCACATGTACAAACTTCTAATACGGAATCTGAATAAAATATACAAGTCTCATAGTAAAGTTCTAGAATAGAACAGAACAGTAAATATAGATAACTTGAGGGCACGTCTGGAATGAACCGCTACCTCTCAAGTAAGTCTGGAAGCTCTAATCTGAAGATGAGTAATAAGCCGGATCTGATAGAGCTGTCAACCTACACAACTGTGTAGAAGCAAGGGTGAGTACCAAAAGCAACAGGTACTCGCAAGTAACACTAAACTAAGCTAAACTAGCAGCTACAAACAACTCCTTTCAATCCCAACCGAACCACCGAAACTTCATTCTAACAGCGAACCAACAACCTATACTACACAATTCATAATCAACAGATATATCCAACAGTGTCTCAACATCAACCTCATATCCTCATGTAAGAGCAAATAGATCATATATCACATGAAGAGGGGCAAATAGGTAAAATCCACACACCACAGACAAAGATGAAGTCAAATGCGATGCAAATGCAATAATGATGTCATGTAGTCGTGATGCATGTCTGTCCTACGATACACATCTGTTGACGTAATCAGTCCGCGCTGAATACTCAAATCAGAACCCATGGGGGCCACACATGGACCATGTATCACCGCCGGAACCAGATCCCATCGGCATCCAAATCGCTAGCCGGAGCTAGTCCATCTCATATATCTCTAGCCGGAGCTAGTCTCAACTGTGTCTCATATCCATCCATCCTCATATCAGTGTCTCAGAACTCATGCAACAGATAGTTCACACATGGGATGAATAATGAATATGCACATGTCATCAATCACAATCATATCACGATCACATCATAGTATTACACATCATCTGTCTCAATCACAACCATATCACGACCACATCATAGTATTACACATCATCTGTCTCAATCACAACCATATCACGACCACATCATAGTATTACACATCATCTGTCTCAATCACAACCATATCACGACCACATCATAGTATTACACATCATCTGTCTCAATCACAACCATATCACGACCACATCATAGTATTACACATCATCTGTCTCAATCACAACCATATCACGACCACATCATAGTATTACACATCATCTGTCTCAACATCAATGTCTGTATCAATCATAGCCTACTCATGCTCTTCTATCCCCTCAATATCAGTTATCACATGACTTATTCAACAAATTCAAGTCACATATAACACACTTAGCTCGTTTTATTCTCCATCTTTCATTTACAACAATTTCAATCAACAAATAAAACCCATCCTCAATCCCCATTACTCCCCAACACAATTAGGAAAGTAGTCATGTGTAGTCTAAGAGTTTAACAAAGTTTAGAAGTCACTTGCCTCAAAACACTTCAACTAGTAACTCAAATTTGAGTTTTACCCTTCCGAGCACGCTCCAAATCACCACAATTTATTCATAAATGGGATCTCACAATCAATACGAATCTAACAACACCAATATTGTGAAATTTGGAGAAAAGGGTAAAATGGTCAAAAAAATCTTGTTCTGAAAAATATTCTCGAAATCTGGAAATTTTTAGTGAAAAATGTTCCCCAAGAAATATAGAATCCAATAGTGAAAACCGTTTCGAAAAAGGAGTTTAAATGAGTTCACAAACTCAAATTTTTTATTAAATTCGGATTAGGCAAAAACCCCCAAATTTTTCAGTTGAGATCTAAAATTTTGATGTTAAAATCCATAAATAATCGATGGAAATCAAAGATATAAGTTGGAAATAACTTACCCAATGAATTCCTCGCGAAAACCCACTTGAAATCACCTATTTTCGAGCTCTCAAAGTCTAAAAATGAGAAATGGGTATTTTTCAAGTTGGGGGAATTTAGCTACTGATTTTGGCTTTTAAAAAAAAGGCAAGGAAACTGCTGTTACAGCTAAAATACACAGCAGTTGAAACACAATTATAACACCAAAGTTTAAGTCCCCGTTGGACCCTCGAGATTCGTTCGAAATCTCGTGCACACAAACTAAATATGTACCCCCACTAAATTTGACGTTCCGGACTCAATGGAACCGTCATAATTTGAATTCGAAGACTCCTTGACCCGAAAATCAATAAGATGCCAAGAAACTAGTTTAACGCCAAAAAAATTCGAAACTCAAACGGAGCGTCTAAAAATTCAACCAAGACTCATTCTAGACTTAGAATCGCCTCCCGAAACCAACGGTACTCTCGGAATTTCAATCTGAGCCTCGGAACCTCATATGTTGACCAAAGTCAACTCTTTATCACAATTTCACAACTTTAGCAACTTAGGACCTCAATTCTTCGTTTCAACTCCAAATTCAACTCCGTAACTTCACACAGACCCGTTTCGACATTTTTCTAAAACTGCCGGAATCGACGGAAATCCGATCCGAGTTCCGAAACTCCAAATAACTCGAAAAAGCACTTTTTAACCAACTTTAACTCATAAAAACTCAACTTCTCAAAAACTCAACTTTTTACCAACTTTTCCTCAAACTAACTTTACAACCACAAAACATGGGACTCGGGGCAACTACCGAAAGGGCAAAATAGTCATTTCCACGAAAAATTACCAAAATGACCTTTCGGGTCATTACACTATTTCAATGAAATCAAAATTTTGCATAAGAAATAATCGTATCTCAATTCATCATTCTAATCCACTTTTGAACATGGAAGAAATGAAATAATGAGTTTACTTTCAGTTCTTTGACATATACAATTAGCTTACAAATTTCAATTTAAACAATATAAATTACATCAAAATTTAGTTTTTAACATCTAGATCTGCCAAGTACGTTTGCTTTCAACCGAGATATATATTCCTTACTAACAAATGGTACAAAAATAAATAAAAATTATAACAGTTATGACAAAAGACAAAATTATAATGATACATACAAAAATTTATTGAGTTACTTCTACGTATGGCTTTATTGGCACACTGTAATAAAAGGTGTAACATATTTTTTCTCAAAATAATAATTAAGATTATTTATATCTTATAAAAAAATAGAAATAAAAATTATTCTTTATGTAACAAATAATACACAATTCAATGCAACACCAGCAACTGCAATGCAAATCAATTCCATACGTGATGAAGCAAACATACTTTACCATTAACAAAAGAAAAAAATTTCACAATTTCGAAAAGAATCTTAATTGAAACTCTGATAAGTCAATTGAAGAATTACGAGAAATTACAAGAATCAATAAAACAAACAAATTTCTTTATTACAAATGAAATAATATCTGATATAGTCTACGAAAGAAAATCAACCGCTTTAAAATTAGAATTTACTAAAAAGTAAAATTATAATTTTAGAAGTTATAAGTATATGTAGTAATATATTGGATTGGAAGGTCAAAAGTTTGAGTTTAAAATAATAATAATGAAGAGCCTGATCTCTTAAAGAAAAATGCCATAAAGGTGTTTACTTTGTTAATTGCATTTTGTGAATGCAAATGAACGGAAGTAGGTCGGGAAAATTTAAGATTTTTTAAAGAAAAATGTCAAGAATTTAAGAAAAAAAGATGAATGTCATTTAATTATCATTATTGATTTGATTTTAAAAGATAGTATAGGATATTTTTTAATAGAAAAAGTTAACAAAGGATATTTTCGTAATCTACTTTGAACATCAAACATTTCCACTTATAATAATATATGATGATATTTCAGATAAGTACTTTTAGCTAGGGGTGTACAAAACCGAACCGAAAATTGATTCAAACCGCAAATCGAGTCAAACAAAAAAAGACTCGATTAATGATTTGGTTTGATATTGGAAAATAAATCCGACTATACTTGAGTTGGTTTGGTTTTAACTAAAAAAAGTCAACCCAAAACCAAACCAATCCGACTTTATATATATAATTTTTAGAATTTATTTTATACATAAAAGTATACAAAATCGAACCGAAAACTGAACCAAACCGCAAACCGAGAAAAAAAATCCGACTAGTGGTTGGTTTGATTTGGTTTGGTATTGGAAAAATAAACCGACTATATTTGGGTTGGTTTGGTTTTAACTAAAAAAAACAACCCGAGACCAAACCAACCCGATATTATATATATAATTTCAAAATTTTATTTTATACATAAAAATATTTACTTTGATATAATTTTTAAATATTTCTTATACTTTTTCATAGTTTTTATCTTTTAATATATTATTATTTCAAGTTTGAAACTTATAATTCTAAATGGTTCAATAAAGATTATAATCCACAGATATTGATAATTATAATAAAGCTTAAATCAAAATTAAATTAATACTAAAGAAAAATAATAATAATCAATTCAACACTAAGAATGACAATAATATTGAATATTTGATCTATGGTTTTTACATTGGTTTATTCAAATACATAATCTAATTTTAATTTCTTTTAATATTTAGTCATGTAACTAATACTTATTAAACTTATTTTATCATGATTTAGTGCTTTTAAACTATGATCATTTTCATTATGACTTGTTAATTTGCAATATTTGTTTTACGCGATTTCATTATTATTATTTTTTGTTGGATATTTTAGTATCATTACTCATATAATATTTTGTGTTATTTTCTTAAGAAACACCTTAGATAGTTGTATTTTGGTAGGACTAAAGAAATATTTGAAGTACAAGTAAATTATATGTTTGTATGAATACTTTTCCGGAAAAAATCCGAAAATCCGAAAAACCCGAAAAAACCCGAAGTTGAAAAACCCGAGTTTTATTGGTTTGGTTTGGTTTATAGATTTAAAAATCCGACACAAATGGTTTGGTTTGATATTTGAAAAACCCGAACCAACCCGACCATGTACACCCCTACATAAAAGTATTTACTTTGATGTAATTTCTAAATATTACTTATGCCTTTTCATAATTTTATCTTTTAACATATTTTTTCAATTTTTTTGAAATTTAGAATTTTGAATTGTTTAATAAAAATTATAGTCCATAGAGGATCTGACCAATTGTTGAAGGAGCTGGCCAGTGACCGGAGCAACCATATTGGGAAGGGTTTAGGTCCTTTTTAATTTGCATGTCGAGAGAGAATGAGAGTGTTTTAATTATAACTATATTTATTTTTACTATGGATTATGATAAGATGTACTAGTCCACCGTGCTTTAAGGGACCGGGTTGATATTATCTTAGGAATGCGATGGAAGAGTCTTACGTGAAAACCTCCTTAGCTTGCTTAAGGGAGAAAAGTCACGACCTGTCTCACAAGATTTTTCAATTGTTTTCACTATTTTCAAGCAACAAGTGAATACAGACTCCAAGTGCACATACAGAGATCAAACTCTTGATCTCACAATCCTGTAATAACTCTATTATAAGAAGAGCCAAAGTAATACCTGTATTGCCCACTATGTTAGCTAGCTCTAGTCAACATAGACTTCAACAATACATCACACAACTAGCTCTAGCTATGTTCATCATCTACACAAAATGATTGAGGACATGATCTAAGATCTTTTATCTCTTAGGATTAGATCTTACAATGTTAAGACTCATTACACAACTTTCAAAAGAATAACTTAAAACATTTTTGATAACTCTATCAGGTTCCTTGCTGTTTTTGAAAGCTTGAGTTCTTCAAAGACAAGAATTTGCTTTTTAAATGCTTTTACTTGCTTGACTAGGTTGTTTCACATTTAGGGAGATATATTACCTTTGAACTAAAACAACCTAGTGCTCTATGATTGGTTGAGTAAATTTTCCTCGTTGCTAGTGCTCACCAACCGTGTCAGAGAAAACAGCTTTTACAGTTGTTCAACTATTAACTTCAGATACTTTGATCAGCTACGAGACCAGGTTACATGTTTGTGAGTATCATCTAAACTTCAAATTCTAACCGATTATCTTAGACAACAAATTTTAATTTTTTTTCTTGCTTAAACTTCCTGACCGATTATTACTATTTCACTTTACATTGTTTGCACTAGATATGTATGAGCTAGCTAGCATGGATCTGTATATTCAATTTAGCACTTAATCAACTCTAAATTAAATGATGACTCGATTAACGAATCATTATCAAAAAATTGTTTCTAGGGTAAATAATGTGGACATTTCACACTTTATATATATATCCTAAATTCCTAATTGAAGTGTATAGAGTTTTAACTACTCCTATATTAATATGAAGTTTTATGTACCAAAAGCAATCAAATTAGAACAAATCTCTATACAATATTTTCCTATAATAAAGTTAAGGAGTTTAATTATATTTGTAATTTTGGCTGTACGTAGTAATTCTAAGGAACTCCATGGGAATTGTCCTGTTTCCCAAAGTAAAAAATTGAATCCTTTAAGGTAAATGCCCGGTTGAGATGCAATATTTATGAAAAATTATGTATTTTAGTAAGATGTCCATCGCGATTACTAAGCGACAGGAGATGGCGGAGAAAGTGGAGGCCACTAATAATGTTTGGGTGGCGGCAGTGGGGACTTGTAATAAATATATGATTCTGGTGGTGAAGCTGATTCTTACGTGGTGGTGATGGAGGTGAAACATAATCATATCATATATTATTATGAGTGGGAAGAGCTTAACCTCAAAAGTTGAATTACGAAAATGTCCCTATATTAAATTAAAAAAGTAATAAAAATTAATTAATTAAATAATAATCATATATCATATTTTTATATTATTATACTAATGCTAATCATCATATACCTACTTGTTTGTTTTCTCCGTTTGTTGGCTTCTCATTTCCTTCCTAATCTTAATTATTCTCTCTCTACTTATAAATATTCACCTATTGTTATAATAATTATAATAAAGAAGGGGAATGAAGAGTTGCAAGGTCATTAATTATGAGAGAAATGTTCACTTTATTTCTATATAATTATGATAATAAAATATAAAGAGGATGAAGAGTTGCAAGGGTAATAAATTTTGAGAGCTATAATATAAAATAAAGAGAATGAAGAGTTGCGAGGGTAATAAATTTGGAGAGCTATATATAATATTTGTGTAGCAAAGAGGTGGCCAGCCGATGGTCATTATTTTTGCAAAAATGCATGATTATTAAATAAAATTTTTATTTTTCTCTAAATACAATAGTTGATTACTTATTACTTTCATTGTATTTTTTTGCTTTTTACAGAAGAAAAATGTGTATAAGTTCTAAAAGTTCATACGGAGCATGCAATGATGGAAATGGATATTGGAAATTTTCACGGAGGTTGAAGTCCATCTATTCACAAAGTTAGTTTTTAACATTATCTAATATATTTTCATATTTTGAGAAAATTCTCTTTTAATAATTAGTTTTTAGGTAATTGTCGGAGGAATTCAAATCGGTGCGTTCACTGATTTACATACTTTGGGTAAGTGAATTGAACTCTCTTCTTCCTTTCTTTGTCATTTTACATAACATAATATATATATATATATATATATATATATATATATATATATATATATAGTCGTTGCTTTTCTTTCTTCCATTTAATTTTCCACCTTATTTTGTTAGAGCTTAATTTTTTATGTTTCAGATCTGACCTAGCTATCATCTTTGGAAGAAAATTATTCTAGATAATAGTTTTGACCATATCTAATTACTATTATGTTGTTTACCTCACTTTGCTCCAATATTACTTTTTTGGTTCCTTTACACTAGATCTTCTAGGTATAGAAGAAAAAGAATATCATTGTCTTTTTAAAACTGTTAGGGATATTAGCATTAGTGTTGCATTTGGATCAAAGACGTCATCATATGTGATAATATTGATAGATAGAGAATGAATATTTGAAAGACAATAGATTTTATCACTATGTATGGATTAGAATGAAATAAAAATATATACTCTTTTATACACTAATAATTTTTATATTTTATTTTTTATTCTAATTGATGTAGATGAAGGATACATATCTCTCGAAGGTGTTTGGCAATGTTCCAAAAATTTAAATCTTGATTTTTTTCATGTAAATTGGTTCCTTTGTAAGTGATTTTTATATTTATTCTTAAAAATTTCTTTTTATGTTTTCAAATTGGATATGGGATCTACATGTAAAGTGCGTAATGAGAGATTATTGAGGATAAGTTACATCGACATATTTACCATTACATGTTATATTATCTTAATTAGCTTCACATTTCTTGCTTGATGGCAAATGCAACATTCCACTGTTATGATTATAAAAAAAAAACATTCCACTATTTTAAATTTTATTTAATGAATATGATGTAAATGATAAAGTTAATATTGTTAATTTCAATATTTTCTATATAATAATTCAATAATATGGGATAAACGTGTAACGCACGTTCCTAAGGACTAGTCATAATAAAATTGTCAGCATCCATTTTGATGAAAACATGATATTCCTCGCATGCATGCCACTAAACTAACGAATAATGTCACAAGTCATGACAAAATCATGTCTTCTTTTTGTTATCTATGGGCGAAACAAAACAGACCATGTTTTCTCCCTAGTCTATCTTATAACATGTATGTTCATACAAATTCAAACTTCTATTTCTGTCATTTTAATTTTTTTTCCTTAAATGAGTTTAATCACTTCACCAACATGGAAGCTATATAGTAATAAGACAACCAAGTTATTATAAGGAGATATTTCCTCCGCCCAATTGATGTGATATTGTTTGACTAGACATGGAGTTTGAGCTAAAAAGAAAAAATATTAAGACTTCATAAATTTGTGGTTTCAAACAAATTTATTCTATTTTTGTGTAGTCATAAATCATCTCATTAAGAGTAAAACTATAAATTTAAAAGTTATATTGGTTCTAAATATAAAGAAACATTCTCTTCATGATAGACTAAAAAGGAACGTTTTTTATCTGAGAGAGGAAGTAGTTCTGTGACGATAAATCATCTGTTATTTGTTCGGTTATAGGTTGCTAGAGCTACCATCAGTGTCCCGTGTAAGAGGTTTGGTACATGCATAATTTGGATCGTTCATTGANATTATATAGGGGTTAGGAAGGGGAGGATGGGTGCATGTGAACCCCCTCCCCTTCATGTACATACGCCTCTGGCTAATGCAACTGTGTAGATCCTTTTAAGTAAGTGCATTTGGGAGTGGGTGTGTATTTAGCTACCAGTGTATTATCCAGATTGAATTTTGAGATGATGGGTGTACTATTACGAAAAGATGAATCTAAGATGTAAATTTGATCGATTTAATCTCCTTCTTACAAAAAAAGATTCAAATTTCTAACCTCACTTAGAGAGGTGCACTCAATCATCATTGTACGACATTATATGATACTTCAAATGTGGGTTCACACATCTATATTTAAATACTTTTAAAAAAAATATAGCACTACTATATATGATTTCAGGAGGGGAGCATGGGTTCACGTGAACCCGGTGACCCCTCCTGGATACGCCTCTGTTATAAATGGTTAATTGTGCATGCATGAATGTATGTTCTGAAAAGGGAAGACTGCAAAAAGGAAATATTCTTCAATTCATGCGTTTGCAGGCACTCTTGGGTACTAGTGCTCTTAAAAGGATGATTCAGACACTAACCCTCATGCTGCTTTAAAGATTATATATGCAGAATAGCTTGAGAGACCCTTGTACCTGTTCTGATTTGTTATCCCGGCCCCTTTACTCCCTATAGTTGGAAAAAGTGTGTTATACACATATTGTGAGTTCAAAACACTTGTTTTGGTCGAGTTGAGGTGTCTGAAACTTCACGGAGTAAAGAGGACGGGATGACAAACTGGAACTAGTACAAGGGTCTCCCAAACTTTTTCGCCTAAAGATTATAATGGAAATTTTTTCAATTGAAGACTTATTAAACTCTAACCTGCCAGACATAATTCTGATGTTACTTCTCACAATATAATTTAGTGGACAAGTTGATTATTTCCATCAAATATCAAACAAACATACAATATTTATTCATGTTCTTGAGCCTTATGTTGATGATATCAAACCATCAGTATGCATAAGAGTGCCAATAGATCATGTGGTTTCTTGAGTTATCTGATTAGACCAAGACATGCATAACTCTTTCACATCCATTCCATTAATTAGTCGACAAAATTGACGTTATTTCTATACATGGTGTTGAAGTGCTGACTGAGATGAGATTAAATGGACTAACATGTAAAGTAAAGAGTATTCATATAGCGGAGTACCCCCAACGTGTTGAAAAGCTGATGGTATCAACTTGGAGGCATAAGAGCTGCAGCAGCGCCAATCAATCCTGTGGTATCATGAGTTATCTGATTAGGCCAAGACATAATATGCAGTCTAACACTTTCACTTCTTTCCATTGCTAAATTGAGAGTGTCCTTAATATCAGCATGATCACAGCAGTATATTAAACCTTCTGAGCTAACAGTTGATGGCAAAAGACTTTTTCCTTCTAGCCTTGAAATCACAAGATGGTGCTTGCTTTGGTTTGCCTCCTCAAATAAATGCACTAAACCGGCTCGTTCTGCAGCTGTCCCCTTTGCTACTGAGTAAATACTGACAAATCCCTGAAAAGAGATTAAAGAAAAAGAACATGTTAAGAATATCATCACTTCATAGTTACATTATTCAATTTGCTGTTTACGGAAAAGAGAAGGCGATGACTATTACTTCATCTGTTCGTTTAATGTTTATTCCAAATCTGGATTCTCCTGGTTCAGGTGTTAATTGAAGTGGAACCTCTGCAATTCCTGGTAGATACCATAGCCTTACACCTTGTGCGGATTGGTTACCAACATAGCCATCTAGTTGCCTACTACAAGTGAGATCTTTTCCACTTGTGTTTCTCCTCTCCTTAACACAAACAAAGCATGAAGTGGAACGAAAAGATTAGTTACCGATGCAACTGTTAGTTTGAGTGAATTCATTTAGTTATATACACTGATAGTTCAAAGGATTTGTAGTGAATTTAGGTGACCTAATGTTGTAAAGAATTATTTTACACTGTCAGTGTATAGAAATTAAACTCGGCCAGAAAAGGAAGAGAGGAATACCAAATTGTTGATTTGCTCGGTTTGAATGTTAACGAATACAAGAGGGATTCCTGAAGATACTGCTGCTGAAAACCAGGCCATGGTACGAACTAATGTGGCTTCTACTCTATACTCTCTTGTCAGTGGCATAAAAACTATGGAGCTAACAACTGTAGAATGAGAATCTGGTAGATAAGTTCCTATCTTCATCTTCCAGTCATATTGTAATCCCATTTGGTTATACCCGCGTGATCCTGAATTGACCATTCTTCTGCTCATTTCTGCATAATCAAACAAACAGTTAATATACAATAACGTTCCTGGTATACTGCTGCAAAAATACATAATAACCTGACAGTATAAAGGTGTTTAATGCTATGTAGTAGCGAGTGGAAAAGAAGAATCATATTCATACCCTGGAGTTCAGTGCAACGTCCCAAAGTTAATTCTGCTATAACAGCGAGATGTCTCTCATCAGATGCTGCTCTAACAACAAACCTTTTCTGGAGATTTGAACGTCGTTCAACTAAGACATATCCTCTGAGTTTAAGTGTACTCTCTCCCCTTCTAACCTTGAACCAAATGAAATGTCCAGCAATTTTACCAAGAAATAAGGTTAACTCTGACCATGCTTTGGCCTGAATAAAGGAGTCATCATCAGAAGCTAACTCAGCAACACCTTCTATGATGTCCCCGGGGAGTGGCATGCTCACATCCCATCCATCTGGATCTTTTTGCCTCACTTTCTTCACACCAACAACTTTCTCAACACTCGCCATCTTCTTCTTCTTGAAGATGGAACAATAGTATTTTTTAAGTAGCCGCAATAACTTCATATATATCAAGCACTGATCAACCCTCTTTGTTGATAAACTCGAGCACGGACATCTCAAAGTGAAGTAGATTTCTAGTTGTGAACGTCAGAAAGGTACTATGGTCTTCAATATTTTGCTTAGAGAAATATTCTCTGGTTTGATGTATCCGAAGGGTCATTTATAAAACAGGCCGGCTCTACGGATCCTTGTGAGCAAAAGGGCAACAAAGTGAAAAAAACAAGAAGCTGAACTAGAATGGAAGTCGCTCCACAACATGGTATATTCTGAGAATAAAACAAGCAAAACTTTTGTCCTTTAACTACTGGGATGTTGGCATGAGTACAAACAAAAATAACACGGAGAACAAAGCTGTATTAACTTTAAGACACTTGGAAAATGAGGGCTTATGCTACATAACAAACTTTATTACAGAAGAGAAATAATTCAAACTCTTAAGCTTTGTACATACACAATACAGCTCATTTTGTACATTTAAATCTGCCTTCAACTATAAATACAAGTACTAAGCTAAATCTGTAGAGAAAAAATGGTTGAAAATTACTAGTTACTTATAAGAAAACCTATGTGATGTCGTCATTGTATGGCTTCAAAAATGTCTGCAAGTTCCTTTTCCAGCTTCGTTATGTCAGCCTTTGCACTCTTCCTTTCTCCAGCATGAATAGAGCTTAAACTCTCTTGTCGCTTCGATATCTTCCTCTTAATGCTATTAATCTGCAATCATTTCCAAGGCAATGTGAAAATTCCGTGACCTCAATTATCGAGGCAATGTAGAAAATGAGGGGCGCGCGGGATGTGGGAAGGGAAACAAGAAAAAGACCTTTCTGGAGGGCCATCTGCGCAAGCCATCCCTTCGGCAAACCCTTTTCATCACAGTAGGACATACGTTCAATTTGATACCTGCTTCCTGAATGGAAAGATGAAGATAGTCTTCAAAGTCTTTCACGTTCATCAGCTTAGTTCTTCTCCTCTGCTCTATCAAAAAAAAAAGGTGATCAGAATGCAAAATATATCTCTACCAAAGATAATGAACAATCAAGTCCATTTTTGATATCATAGTAATAAGCTCTCCGCGTGCAAACTACAAACCTGTTCTGAAAGAGAGATCTTTCCACGATTCACGCCACAGCTAGTGCCCTCATTTTCGTTTGCCATTTCTTGCTGTTCCGTTTGAACATCATCTGCTCGGTGATACAGATGAGAGTAGTAAGCAAAATGTTGTATCCTTTATTCAGATGAAAGGACTAAGCAAAGATGTATGTTACTTACGCGAAGTTGTTGGAGATAACTGAAGTAGATTATTAATGTCATTAGTACGGTCACCAGAATGAACACTTAAAGTTTGATAGAATTCAGAGAGTGTATCTTCGATCACTATGTAACCATCCTTCTTACAACCCTCGAAATATTGAATTAAAAATTGCTTCACTTTTCTTATACTGTAATTGCTAAAACTGTTAAATCAGACTAGAGTTAATTTCGCCAAACAAGTGAAAAGAGTAGTACATTATTAATTCGAACAAAAGAGAAGGATCCGTACTCAATTGTATCGGTTGACACATGATTATCCATTGTGGATTTCTCAAGACTTGCATGACTGATCCTTCCTATTGTTCCAAATATTCCAAGCTTAGATAAGATCGTGCCTATAATAATAAAGTAATTAACCAAACCAATCAAAATTATTTCACTCGTACACCCCCCAAAACAAATAGAAATTTAATAGATAAACAAACAGTCACCATTGCCATGAGTTATTTCTCTTAGAATTTGGAAATTATTCTTCCCCGGAACTTCACCCTCTGAATTGGTACTATTCCCAACTAATCGATTCCCACTTTCAAATGAAATTTCAAGCAAAAATGGATCAGAGTATGAATCATAGTCGGGGACATGACGTAAACCAGAATTCAAATTTGTTGTATTTTGATTAATGGGTCCTTGTACAATGGTTGGGTAATTTTCATAAGTGGGTCCTTGGTAGTTGTTGTCGTTATCAATGGTTGGGTTTTCA
The DNA here is from genome assembly GCF_019186545.1 of Solanum stenotomum. Classification (NCBI taxonomy): domain Eukaryota; kingdom Viridiplantae; phylum Streptophyta; class Magnoliopsida; order Solanales; family Solanaceae; genus Solanum; species Solanum stenotomum. Next base: position 34,860,504 of record NC_064291.1, on the reverse strand, counting down.
TCATCAAAGAGTGAAAGAGAAAGTCCGGTAAGAATATTATTATCATCAAAAGGATCATGATAAGGCACAATGGATGTATTAAAATAGTCCATTATTTATGCGACGACGCTTGGCTGGCATACACCAAGCGGCGCCACAGATAGGTTGAAAGAGAAGAGAAAAATAGAGAAGAAGATAACAGATTTGAATGGAATAGTATATTTATAAGTACAAGGGGCGGGAGGGAAGTGGAAGTTAATAACCGTTGCATTCTTCACTTTGAATTTCTAGTGTCGCGATGCACCACGGAGAACTTGTTTAATAAACGACGCCGTAGTTAGCCTTTTATATCTCTTTTCCTTTGTTTTCAAAAAATAGAATCGAATCAATTATGTAGATTTAAAAATTATAATTACACACACTTACCGACAACATATTTTAAGTCATTTACCAAAATTGACAAAATGAAGAGTATTGAAGATGAGGATTAGTTCATCTAATTTTTTAGGGAGAAAGAACATTCATCCTAGGAAAGATGACATATTAGTATTCAGATTTATTTTAATTTACGGGAAAAATTAAGTACTTTATACTAGAAGTTTGACTCATTCATGTTCGATAATAATATTAGCTCGAAATTGCCTTCAATAATTAATAGAGGGGTCATAGTTGAACCAAATTTGTAACCACAAGTACAAATTTGAACATTTCCGTGTTACATAGAGTTGGTGGTTAAGGTATCTAAAATATATATCATGATTTTGCATCAAACTGAGTTCGAGTAAGAAATTATGATTGATTTACTAGAGACATCGTAACCTGACAGAAACTTTGCGATACAGAGTGAATACAGACCTTACTGTCCGCTGGAATAAAATTTTGATGTAAATTATGATTGATTTACTAGAGACATCGTAACCTGACAGAAACTCCGCGATACGGAGTGAATACAGACCTTACTGTCCGCTGGAATAAAATTTTGATGTCCAACTCTTCTTATTTAATTATTTTTTGTCCTAAAACCTTTAGGAAGTTATCTAAATGACCCTAAACGTGTATGAAATAAGTTTTTTGATAATTAAATCCTCTCATTCACTCCTAAATTTCTACGCTCAAGAACTTCAAGAAACACTAAGGGTAGGGTTCATCTTCCAAAAATTTTCTTCAAGATTTTACCACTAAGGTACGTAAGGCTACTCATAGTGATGGACTAAGTTCGTCCTCATACTCTACATCTAAAATTCAGTCAGTACGAGTTAAATCTAAGATTTTTACCCAAGTTTTCATGAACTTTGAATTGACCTTTATTTCTTGTTATTGAATTCTGATTCTTATCATTGAGATTATACTACTTCATGTATTTTGATTCTTAAATTGTTGTTCGTGCTTATTTTATCACATTAACTCTATTTAGTTACGGATTGTTGAAAGCAACATAGCTACTTTTATGCATTGCCCTATGACTAAAGTAAATTCAAATATTTTAAGTTATCAGTTGAGAAAAGTTTTTAAGGGAATACTAATGGTACAAATGTACTATTGTGTATTGAGAAAAGATTGTTAATTCAAGAAGAGCATAAATAGTTTTAGAAGAAGTTTTTGATAGTAAAGTAAAGACCATTTTTTCCTAAAGAGACCCTTTTGAGTATTAACTCAACAAAAATATTAATATGAGAATTATTGCATGTTTTGGGAGTAGTATTTGTTATTTTTTAAAAAAATAATTTAGACTGGTTTTAGAGTCACCACTTAAATTTTAAAAAAATAATCAAGAAAACTACTTTTTCAAAAAGATTGAAAACAGAAAATCAATTGAAAATATTTAAGGGGGTTCGAGGGATCATATTAGCATTTCGGAAAGGGTTTGAAAGCACCCGAAATGCCCGCTAACACGTGGTTATCCGGTAATTAACTATTTGGCTAATTGATTTTAAAATAAAAACATGCTTGACAAGTTTAAAAAATAAACAACTTAAGACTTGAATTAACTTTTTATGGGAAAGGGAGATAGTATAAGGGATTTACTTAAATATAATATTTTGCAAAGCAACTTAGGTAGTAAAACAGATATGATTATTTAGTCTTTAGAAAATCTAGAAACGACTATCTTTTTGGGGAAATTGAATTAGGACAACCTTAAAATCGACTAGCAAATAAACAATTAAACAAATACGAAACAGATAAAATAAAGAGAAAGAGAGTTTGGGCCCAAGTCTGGTTATCTGTCCACCTGGGCCAGTACTTGGGCCTAATTTCAGTTTTGGATCCAAAGGCCCAAAACTTAGTACATGTCCTAAACTAACAAGATGATAATTAAAATAAAAGGGCTTAGGCCCAACAACAAAATACAAAACTGAATATAGGGCCTTTAGGCCCATTTCCGTATACACTAGGTGTATACTAGTGTATGCAATTCTCTGACATCAATTTTTGGGGACTTGTTTTTTGATTCCATTTGGCTAGCCGACTTGGAAGGAAAAGGATTTGAACATAGAACTCATCAATGCAAATGGCGATGGAAAGAGTNCATTTGGCTGGCCGACTTGGAAGGAAAATGATTTGAACATAGAACTCATCAATGCAAATGGCGATGAAAAGAGTCCATGAGGACTCATAACGGATGTCACATGCAACACAAATGAATAAAATATATAAGTATAGCTCATTAACCCCTTTCTTAAAACAAAAAATAATAGTTTATATATATATATATTAAAATAGAGCATTATGATAGATTATAATGCATACAAGTATTATGCATCAGTGGACCCACAATGACTCGGTATACATGTAGAAAATAAATTGAAATCTTGAAGGAAATATTCCTAAATGAACACTAAACTACAGAACATGTATACTATAAGATTGAAAAGATATCAAAGGAGGGACATAGTTTAAAAATACCAACAAACTATGCTACATCAAATATAAATAAATAAAAAGAAAAGCATAAACAAGATAGTGTCTAGAATTGATAATGGAAAACTCTTAATTTTAACAAAGTCTTAATAAGCATGCTCACTAACAAATCTCTATATTTTTTTTTACTACACTTGGTATTAACAAAAGGCTCTAATCAAATTAAAAGAATCTAAACTCAAGGTTAAGAGACCATTTTAGATAGAATAAAATTATGACAAAAAAAACAAGACATGCCTTTATTAATCAAGCAGTGCATAATATGAAATAATCGGTCAAAATATTAGAAGAAACTACCAGCCCAATACAATATTATGGAAAGCAAAATGATGAACAAATAATGACAACACTCAGGTTCGTAGAAGGCAACAAAGCTCAGACTTACTCTTGACATGATAATAAGCTAACATTAGCAGAAATCTGTAGCTACGAGTCAAATAGAAAAGCAATCGAAAACCAAAACTACACAGAAGATAAAAGTCACAATAAATGATTCATGCCGCACAACAGACAAGCTCAATATCAAAATCCAAATAAGTTTTAAACCATTTCGAGTAGAATAAAGCACGAAATTAGCCGTTTTCGAAACAAAATAGGCCCATATCAAAGTCAAGAAACTAATCCAACAGCATTTCGCTATTCACACGGCAGCCCGTCACTATTAACTCAAAAAAATCGAAGGGAAAGCAAAAGAGCAAAGGAACAGGTACCTTCTCTGGAGCAGCGAACTCAGATGAATGAGTAGAAGTGAGCGAGCTTAACACCACAATGAGAACTTTAGAGAGATCCGACTAATTCTTTCGCAACCCACTAAGAATCGAGAAAAAAAATGCATTCGAAGTGTATTTTCTGGGCGATCTTTTATGGCTTTGGAATTCTCTATATAATTTCTTGCCAACTTTTCCCGATTTTTTCCAAAACGTTAACAAAGAGTGAAAAAGAGGAATTTATAAAAGAGGATTAAGGCTAAAATGGGGGGAAATTCGGAGGGATCTTTTGAATTCGAAATTCAAATTCCTTTTAGAAGATAAGGTTGCCAACTCGATTTAGTACGAATTCAAACGAATAAATGAAGGGAGTCGTCCAATTCTCGAGCAAGGACGAGTGAGATGCGGAGATCGTTCCACATGTTGATTCGAGTACGATCTTTTGTATGGAGAGAGACGAGAGACGCGAAGCCGGGCTCAGGTTGCTGGATCGACGATTCTGGGCTTCGATTTTTCTGCTGGACTCACAATTTTGGATTGCTTGAGGTTCTGGGTTTCTTCGTGTTTACTGCGTGAAGAAGAAAACCAAAGTATAGGGGTCATTTGGTACTGTTATATATATGATGTTGTATTGCTGAAAATTTAAAAAGTTGGATATTGGTGTATTGGGCTGAGGTGGTGGGTTGGGTTACTTGCTATAATATTGAAATGGGTTTCTAGTGGGCAGAGTTGGCATGCTGGAAATTGCCAAATAAAAGGCCCAAATTTTGGTCCTTTAGTGGGTTTAAGAGATTTGGCTAATAACTAAATAAGATGAATTAATATAAATTAATTAACGAGTTTCTTAATTTCTACGAAATAAAATAATTAAGTTACTTATAAACCAATTAACTCAAAAATGTAAACTATTGATTAACTAAACTAAAACCAAATATTCAAATAAAATTAAAATTTGATGATTTTCAAATACTCATAAAATGTATATTATTTTAAATTTTTTTTATAAAAATGACAAAATTACTTAAAATGACTTGAAAAAAATATATTTTGAATTTCATGAATTCAATTATTCCAAATCGTTTGGAATTGAGGAAGCTTGATGATTAATTTATATTGTGGAGGTCCAAAATTGGGTGTCAACAACTGTCCCTCGTTTGACTTAGATTGATGAAATAAATCCTAGGCAAATGAAATTGACAAATCCAATTTGACCAACCACATCTTCATCTCTTAGAAAAGAGTTTAGGTACGGACTTAAGGAATTATGGCTGAACCCCGGTATTCGAGTTTCTTACAGATCTCAGGCTAAATGAGAACTCAGGCCACTTGTAGTTCGATACGCTTGATTTGATGCACGATTTTGAAAGAATTCAAAATCATCCCGATATCGAATCGTGAAGACACCGAATTCTCGGGAGTAGGATTTAAGAGAGAATGTTGGAATACAGATATCCCTCAACTTAGGGAATCAGGATGCTTATAGTTCGACTCGATCGATTGAAATTTTTTTTTATTATGCTAAGATAACCTTCAATTGGGAAGAGTGACAAAATAAGTCGAGTATGAAAAAGAGGCTTGCAACCTCTTAGTCATGAATCTGGTGCACTTCACACCCATAATTAAGAACTTACACGGACATAATTTCCAAAGCTCTTGGTGCATTGTCACTCAGATTGGAAAGTTTCCTCCGGTGAAAACTATAATTTCCCGGATGCAATACTGGAACCGATAAACCCAAAGAAAAACCCATCTGCCTTCTGATAGGGGTGTGGTTTAATTGTGATGGAAGGCGCTCCTCAGCTCGCGTCCTAAGAGTTTGATACTCCTCTTTGAACTATGTCCCAATTTGCTGCTAAGAAAAAGTTCCACGTTGTGCTGCATCCTTTTTTATGTCGTCCGCACCTGTGATTTGTTTGAGAATTCACCCTCTCGGATTTTGGGACAAAGACTGAGATAAAATTCATTAGCATAAAAATGTAATTCAAATAGAGAGATAGTGTCTTTTACCATGTCGACACTTATCGCTCTCCTTGAACATTTAACGTCAATTCTTTCATCTTGACGTTAGGTCAATAAAACCTGTATCTCATATTTGTAATATAATTTTTCAAATGTACTCTTCCTTTGATATTGAAACAATAAAATATAGACTGGTGTAATATGTTGATGTCTCTCTTGATGACGATCTTGCAAATAAAAATAATAATAATGATTCTTCATTGGTAAGATGATGATAATAATGGGATGATGTTGCTCCATCAATAGGATGATGATGATGCTACTATTCCATCGATAGGATGATGATGATGCTAGGACAATATTGCTATTCCATCGATATGATGATGATGATGCTCCATCGATAGGATGATGATGTTGATGGTCCATTGATAAGATAACGATTCCTCATTGATAAGCTGACGATAATGATGGGATGATGATGCTACTCCATCGATAGGATGATGATGATGATGATGATGCTTCATAGATAGAATGATGGTGCTACTCCATCGATAAAATGATGATGTTGATGCTCCATTGGTAGGATGATGATGTTCATTGATAAGATGATAATGTTGCTCCATCGATAGGATGATGATGATGCTCTATCGATAGGATGATGATGATGCTTCATCGATAGAATGATGGTGATGATGATGCTCTATCGATAGAATGATGATGATGCTTTATCGATAGAATGATGGTGCTACTCCATCGATATGATGATGATGTTGATGCTCCATTGATAGGATGATGATGTTCATTGATAAGATGATAATGTTGCTCCATCTATAGAATGATGATGATGCTTTATCGATAGGATGACGATAATGATATGATGATGAAGATCCGTCGGTAGGACAATGTTGATCCATTGGTAGGATAATGCTTATCCAGTAGATAATGATAATAAAGATCCGTTAGTAGGATGATGTTGATGAAGATGAAGATCCGTCGGTAGGATAATGTTGATGATCCATTGGTAGAATAATGTCGATGATCCATTGGTAGGATAATGATAATGAAGATCCTTCGGTAGGATGATGTTAATGAAAATGAAGATCCGTTGGTAGGATGAGGATATTCTATTGATAAAATGATAATAATGTCCCTCTGGGTGATGGTATTATCTCATTTGATAAAACTTTAGGAATGTCTATTCGGGTGGTAAAAATAGATGTCCCTCGTGGTAGTTCACATTACTGCGTTTGATATCAACGAGATTCGTGAATAGTCTTCAAACGCTCTTGATGCTGAAAAGTGTAATCTCGTGTCATCGAAGATGCTTGTATATGTTGAGAGTGATGCTTTCACTTGTTCCCATTTTGAACACTTTATTTTCGTTGTGACGTATGCTTTGTTGGGAATTTAAACGAGGTGTTGTTGCTCGTATTCTAAACTCTTTCTTTTTCTTCTGAAAAACTTAAATGACTTTTCGGCATCCACGGAAAAATTGTTAGTTTTTAAAACAAACTGATCTATGTTGACTTCTTTAATCACTTGCTTCTTGTCTTGCTATCTTCAGTTGATCGCTCTGATCTCTTGCTTCTCGATAGACTTTATGCAAAAATATTTGAAACATATAGATAAAATTTTTAAGAAAAGGTTTTCAAAAAGCTGTAATTGAAAAAGGTCACTGCCAAGTGTCATGTCATGTGAAACTTAAATGAACGTCATTGGTTCAAAACTGTGGTGTGTCCGATAGCTTTTTCTGGAGAATTTCAAAAATCCTTAAAGCTTGGAAATTTCTGACATGGTTCTCTCGAAATCTACTATAATCGGGAAGTTTTGTAGTTGACTCTGAAATTCAAAGGTGTCGGAGATTGCTGCAGTTGACCATGAACTTTAACGATGCCAGAGATCATTTGAAGTTAGTTTTAAACTTCTAATCATGCTCAAAATATTCAAAATGGACTACAAACTTCTAGTGATGTTTGAAGAAATTTTTGAGGTCATCCTAAAAATTTCTGTCCCAGTTAGATGTCTTGGAGTATCTCAAACTGTTGATAGATGACTTGTAGAATTTTTTAGACCTTCTCAAAATTTATGTCCCAGTTGCAACTCTTAATGTATCTCCAGTCTCGACTTATTGGAGAGATCCTCTTCTTGAGAATTTTTGAGTCCCTCTAAAAAATTTTGTCCCAGTTTCTGTTATAAAGAAGAATAGAAATCTTAGGGAGATATGATCGAACCGTTATGGCGCCTATGTATCCCATTGAGGCAAGAATCAGGTCAAACGTAGTTCACCCTCGAGGATCAATAAAAATAGGAAAATTTAACTAAGGAAACGATCGAGGCAGACATAGGCCGCATACGTATCTCATTCTTGAGAATTCAGGTCGAACGTAGTTCAGATAAAAAGAAAACACATTAAAAGGGATAAAGGGGTGATCGAGGTCGACATGGGCCGCCTACGTATCTCATTTTTGAGAATTCAGGTCAAACATAGTTCATTACAAAAGGATAAATTATAAGCATAAACGATTACAAGCAAATAAAGGCAGTTACAAAGGAAAAATAGAAATCGAGTCTTCAAGCATGGTATCTTTTGACACATTTAAGTAGATTGATGACTTGTGAGATCCAATGTTCATGCTCAACCTTGTACTTTCATCAAACAAATGTATTGATGTGTTTTTTAAGCAAACTGAAGAGTTCTTTCTCCTGTGCTTTTGTCAGTTAGGCATCAATTTTGATTTCTTCGATGCATCCATCATGTTCCTGATTCACCATTTTGATCTCTTCTGAATTTGGCTTATCGTGACTTTCGAACTGTATGAATTTCTCAACCAGGTGTTTTGGTACCATGATCATTTCATAATAGTCCTCAAATTCGTCTGCATCTATCCCATTTTGTTCATTCAGCCATGACATGCTATTGGCAGATTTGAAATTTTTTTCACTGAAATCATAGAGAAATACTATTATAAAGCAAGTAAAACAAATTTTCGCAATAAATGAGGTTTTCATTTGAAATGAAAAAAAATAAGAACGTTGGCCATGACGATAAATCATTTTGTGTTTTTCAAAATATGATGAGGGAGATTAAAACATAGTGAGGCAAAAATAGAGTAAATGATGGGTCTCGAGCCTCATTCGAAACACCACCCATTTTAGAAATAACATAAAAATGTTTATGTCTACCAAGACGAGCGAGGAATCAAGAGCGAAGTAGATGTCCAATTAGACATTTTCTCCTTTGACTCGCTATCTGGTATGACTGGTGTCTCGATCATCTCTTTAAGCACAATATCACATTCTTTGAGACAATTTTCTATTCTTTCCCCCTGACCATTTTGCATTGTAAAAAGCCGATACAAGTGAGGCAATGATTTTGGAAAGGCTTGATCGAACTTCTGCTTGTTTTGATCCTCCTTCGACACTAAAGCAAAAGCTTGATGAGGTGCCNTGGTATGACTGGTGTCTCGATCATCTCTTTAAGCACAATATCACATTCTTTGAGACAATTTTCTATTCTTTCCCCCTGACCATCTTGCATTGGAAAAAGCCGATACAAGTGAGGCAATGATTTTGGAAAAGCTTGATCGAACTTCTGCTTGTTTTGATCCTCCTTCGGCACTAAAGCAAAAGCTTGATGAGGTGCCATGATCACAAATTTGGATTTCTCTCTTTTGGTTGGAGGGGCTACAAATTTCTCAAGCTTTTCAAGGTTGGCTGAGATTATAACTTTCTTCACAGTCAGATCTTCTTCAATTTTAACCATATTAATAGTTACCCCTCCATGATTCGGCATGGGGTTACTATTGGCATTATGAGTGACAGTCTGAAGAGTGACCACATTTTGATCTATCAAGTCTTGAATTTTATGCTTCAAGTTGATACAATCCTCAGTAATATGTCCAGCACCTCCTGAATGGTAAGCACAGTGAAGATCGAGTATATAAAGCTTGGAGTTGACATTGATATTTGTTGGATCAATTGTCTGTACAGGCAAGCTGATTTCAATCTCTCAAAAAGTTGTGTCCGGCTCTCAACCAAAAGAGTAAAGACTCTAGAAGGTTTCTTCCCAACATGTGGGCAAAGAAGATTGTAGTTATTTCCTGGATGTGAAGGTATTTGATGGTAGTTTGGAGGATTTTGGTGAGTTAGTGCATGCGTTTGGAAATTTGGGTATTATGGAGCTCGATAGCTAGGAGGGGTGTTTTGGCAGTGCGGAGGTGGAATCTGGTAAACAAGAATTTGGTAACTCGCTGGTGGAGTTTGGTAATTAAGAGGTAGAATTTGGTAACTCGGTGGTGGAGTTTGATAACCTGATTGGGTATAACAAGTTGGATATGAATCTCGTGGAGCTCGATGATAACCTTTGTAAGGTGAGGATTTTCTGAATGTCTTTTTCCATCAGATGTGCAGAAAATAGAAGACACGTCATCTCTCTTCTTTTTCAACAATCCTGAAGATTCGGTTTGGGCAATAGCGTGAGAAATCTTTCCAGTTTTAATCCCATCTTCGATAGCCTCACCTACTTTGACTATCTCCGCAAATTTTTCTCCAATAAGCAACATTATCCTGTCATAATACTCTGGCTCTTGAATGCGTATGAACACTTCAACAATCTCTTTCTCAAACATAGGAGGTCGAACCCGGGCAGCCTCTTTCCTCCACCTATACACATATTCATGATAGCTTTCAGTGGATTTCCGCTTAATTCTTTCCAAAGAATAGCGATCAGGAACGTTCTCCACATTGTAAGCGAACCGTTCGACGAAATCCTTAGCTAATGCATTCCAGCTAAACCATTCCAACGCTTCTCCACTTAAACTTCGGCTAAAGAGCCACATTAACAAGACTTCATTCCTGCCAACTCCTATGAGTTGGTCACAATAGGCTCTCAGGTGAGCCAAAGGATTCCCTGTTCCTCCAAAAATGTCAAATTTTGGCACTTTAAACCCTTCTGGGAGGTCAAGATTCGGATGGATACACAAATCCTCATAACTCAACCCATCTACTTCAGGAATACAATGCAACTCCTTCATGACTTTCCTGATATGTTCTTTCATATTCAGCTTGGCTCCCTCTTCCTTTGACCTCCACTCTCTCTCTTGTTCCTCATAGTGATTAAGCTCAGAACAGTTCACATAGGGTTCATTTGGAATTGGAATTTGAAAAGTAGTCTTTTGAGGCAATGGCGGAGCAATGGAAGGACTCTGGGTATTTTGAGTAGCTTGGTAATTTTGGGGGAAATTCTGGGGGTTGGTATGCTGATTTTGGTGATAAGGGAAGGCTTGGGGATTGTTAACATTTTGATTTTGAGGGGGAAATCAGACTTGCGGGTTGTCACTCTGATGAAGAGGGAAGGTTTGGGGGTTGGTACCTTGAGGAGGACGCGGCACTTGGTAAGAGACGGAGGTATGATGGGGATTTGGGGCGGTTAGGTCGATGATTGGGGGATTTTGAGCGGAGTTAGAGGGTGGATTCTGAACTTGTTCCGCGCTTGGAGGAGGAAAGTGGAGTGGAGGTCTTCCATTTCCTGGAGGGTTGAAAGAGAAAATCGGATTAAACAGGTCTTGTCTTCTTTGCATTTCAACCCTCATTTCGGCAATCTGTTGCATCAATTGCATAATTAATTCATTTTGATCAGCGACAATGGGCTGAGCCTCAACAACATTAGTCAGACCAATTTCTTCAATGTTATCACCCATTACTGTCTTTTCTTTTTGCGAATTTTGATCAGGGAAGAAATCTTTGGGAGCCTTAGATCTTGTAAAATAAGGGTATTCAGCCAGCTTATCAACACATACCAGTTTTAAGTACCTGACAAAGAAAAATAACTCAAAAGATAAACGTGTTAGTCTATGTAGATGATAAATAATACAAAATATCACACATATGACCACAAACACATAAAAGTTGCTCCACTTGAAGATAAACTAGCCCACGTATCTAGAGAAATGACTAAATAGACAGAAATTTGTCTATTTGATTTTGAGCTTAGTGAATCAAAAATGTCAACTTGCGTCAAGACAAAGTTGTTTATATTGTCGTACTTTTGATTTTCGATTGAGATGTTACTCTAATTTCTTTGCAAGAGTTGGAAAGAATATAGTTTCTCAAAAATGGGGACCGAGCCTTGAAAGGCTGCCTACGTATCTCACGAGGGAGAATTCATGTCCTACGTAGTTCGACCAGCTTGAATCTCCTTCGATTTGAGATAAAGGGTTAATTTCCTTTTTTTTCTTTTTTTTTATGAGAAAGTAAGATTTGAAAAATAAAGTTCGAATTTTATTGTGAAACTAAAGACTCGAATAGTATTTGGACGCATTTTTGCTAGTGACTTTATATTTGTGCTTAAAGGGTTTTAGAAAATAATTCGAAGAGGAGTGAGCTAGAATATCTTCAAATAAAGCAACATATTCACATAAGCAAATATTGCGCGTTCTAAACAAATATGTGACCCTTTTGTGCCAAGGGTAGGCCTTGCGATTCAAAGGATGTATAACGTCATTGGAAACATTTCATTGCCCCCAAAACCCAAATTTATACAATATTTATGAATAAACTGAATGGGGATACATAAATGGGAATATGGAATACAAATAATCAGTCTCACGCAGGGGTACAATTTTAAACTATGCTTTCATAGAAGGTCATTTGTCCTTGATTTCTGGTCCTTTCTGAATGTCCAAACTTTTCGATGGAATAGTAGCTTGTACAACTCTTTCTTCAACTAGAACAAACTAGCAAACTCCTAACCCCCCAACAAACAATAATTTTTCAAACAACGTATACATCCTTCAAATTTAAACACATAAGTAAGATCGTCCGTTTAGGTCATGGGCCGTTTTGGACTCAAGGTGGTCTTTCTAATGGGGCCAACACGCCTTGGGTGTTGGGTCATTTTAGTTCCATGCGCTAAAAGGGATTTGGTTTCACTCTACGCTAGTTGATTAAGAGTTGGTTTAGACAAGACCTGGTTACCCGAGTTGGACAAACTACGAGGTGAAGTATAATAAACGATGTTGGATTACCACAAGCCAACTATTTGTTTATCACTTCAAAGAATTCAAGGGTGTTTCTGAAGGACAGTCGCAGAAAGCCACGTAACTGCCTTATTTTCTAATGCAAACTATTTGCCATTTGGCGGAATCGGATGCCATGAATGTCATAATTCAATATATACGATAAATAAAACAAGTAGACAGTTAAAACACATAGCCAAATAAATTAATTTTACGGTTAGAACCATTCAAATCCCCAGCGGAAGTCGTCATTCTATTTTTAAAAGAATAATAATTTAGACTGGTTTTAGAGTCGCCACATAATTTTTTAAGAAAAATCAAGAAAATTACTTTTTCAAAAAAATTGAAAACAGAAAATCAATTGAAAATATTAAAGGGGATTCGAGGGCTCATATTAGCATTTCGGGAAGGGTTTGAAAGCACCCGAAATGCCCGCTAACACGCGGTTATCCGGTAATTAACTATTTGACTAATTGATTTTAAAATAAAAACATGCTTGACAAGTTTAGAAAATAAACAACTTAAGACTTGAATTATCTTTTTATGGGAAATGGAGATAGTATAAGGGATTTACTTAAATATAATATTTTACAAAGTAACTTAGGTAGTAATGATTATTTAGTCTTTAGAAAATCTAGAAACGACTATCTTTTTGGGGAAATTGAATTAGGACAACCTTAAAATCGACTAGCAAATAAACAATTAAACAAATACGAAACAGATAAAATAAAGAGAAAGAGAGTTTGGGCCCAAGTCTGGTTATCTGTCCGCCTGGGCCAGTACTTGGGCCTAATTTCAGTTTTGGATCCAAAGGCCCAAAACTTAGTACATGTCCTAAACTAACAAGATGATAATTAAAATAAAAGGGCTTAGGCCCAACAACAAAATACAAAACTGAATATGGGGCCTTTAGGCCCATTTCCGTATACACTAGGTGTATACTAGTGTATGCAATTCTGTGACATCAATTTTTGGGGACTTGTTTTTTGATTCCATTTGGCTGGCCGACTTGGAAGGAAAATGATTTGAACATAGAACTCATCAATGCAAATGGCGATGAAAAGAGTCCATGAGGACTCATAACGGATGTCACATGCAACACAAATGAATAAAATATATAAGTATAGCTCATTAACCCCTTTCTTAAAACAAAAAATAATAGTTTATATATATATATATTAAAATAGAGCATTATGATAGATTATAATGCATACAAGTATTATGCATCAGTGGACCCACAATGACTCGGTATACATGTAGAAAATAAATTGAAATCTTGAAGGAAATATTCCTAAATGAACACTAAACTACAGAACATGTATACTATAAGATTGAAAAGATATCAAAGGAGGGACATAGTTTAAAAATACCAACAAACTATGCTACATCAAATATAAATAAATAAAAAGAAAAGCATAAACAAGATAGTGTCTAGAATTGATAATGGAAAACTCTTAATTTTAACTAAGTCTTAATAAGCATGCTCACTAACAAATCTCTATATTTTTTTTTACTACACTTGGTATTAACAAAAGGTTCTAATCAAATTAAAAGAATCTAAACTCAAGGTTAAGAGACCATTTTAGATAGAATAAAATTATGACAAAAAAAACAAGACATGCCTTTATTAATCAAGCAGTGCATAATATGAAACAATCGGTCAAAATATTAGAAGAAACTACCAGCCCAATACAATATTATGGAAAGCAAAATGATGAACAAATAATGACAACACTCAGGTTCGCAGAAGGCAACAAAGCTCAGACTTACTCTTGACATGATAATAAGCTAACATTAGCAGAAATCTGTAGCTACAAGTCAAATAGAGAAGCAATCGAAAACCAATACTACACAGAAGATAAAAGTCACAATAAATGATTCAGGCCGCACAACAGACAAGCTCAATATCAAAATCCAAATAAGTTTTTAACCATTTCGAGTAGAATAAAGCACGAAATTAGCCGTTTCCGAAACAAAATAGGCCCATATCAAAGTCAAGAAACTAATCCAACGGCATTTCACTATTCACATGGCAGCCCGCCACTATTAACTCAAAATAATCGAAGGGAAAACGAAAGAGCAAAGGAACAGGTACCTTCTCTGGAGCAGCGAACTCAGACGAACGAGTAGAAGCGAGCGAGCTTAACACCACAATGAGAACTTTTGAGAGATCCGACTAATTCTTCCTCAACCCACAAAGAATCGAGAAAAAAAATGCATTCGAAGTGTATTTTCTGGACGATCTTTAATGGCTTTGGAATTCTCTATATAATTTCTTGCCAACTTTTCCCGATTTTTTAACAAAGAGTGAAAAGGAGGAATTTATAAAAGAGGATTAAGGCTAAAATGGGGGGAAATTTGGAGGGATCTTTTGAATTCAAATTCCTTTTAGAAGATAAGGTTGCCAAACTCGATTTAGTACGAATTCAAACGGAAAAATGAAGGGAGTCGTTCGATTCTCGAGCAAGGACGAGTGAGATGCGAAGATCGTTCCACCTGTTGATTCGAGTACGATCTTTTGTATGGAGAGAGACGAGAGACACGAAGCCGGGCTCGGGTTGCTGGACCGGCGATTCTGGGTTTCAATTTTGCTGTTGGACTCGCAATTTTGGACTGCTTAAGATTCTGGGTTTCTTCATGTTTACTGCGTGAAGAAGAAAACCAAAGTACAGAGGTCATTTGGTACTGCTGTATATATGATGTTGTATTGCTGAAAATTAAAAAGGTTGGATATTGGTGTATTGGGCTGAGGTGGTGGGTTGGGTTATTTGCTATAATATTGAAATGGGTTTCTAGTGGGTAGAGTTGGCATGCTGGAAATTGCCAAATAAAAGGCCCAAATTTTGGTCCTTTAGTGGGTTTAGGAGATTTGGCTAATAACTAAATAAGATGAATTAATATAAATTAATTAACGAGTTTCTTAATTTCTATGAAATAAAATAATTAAGTTACTTATAAACCAATTAACTCAAAAATGTAAACTATTGATTAACTAAACTAAAACCAAATATTCAAATAAAATTAAAACTTTTTTGAGATGATTTTCGAATACTCATAAAATGTATATTATTTTAAATTTTTTTATAAAAATGACAAAATTACTTAAAATGACTTGAAAAAAAATATATTTTGAATTTCATGAATTCAATTATTTCAAATCGTTTGGAATTGAGGAAGCTCGATGATTAATTTATATTGTGGATGTCCAAAATTAGGTGTCAACAATATTGAGCACCGATTTAAGTACAAGTATAAATAACTCAAACCCCATATAACCTGCGCCGCCAGCGTAGATAGTTGTATCATCACGAGTCTCATGGTGATGGTTGTCGGTTAGAGAAACTCCCCAAGAAAGTAAAGTACCATTTTAGAAATTGATATGCATTACCTTATTCAGATGTAAAACTTTACTTGTTATATTCCATAGCATGTTTTACTTTCAGTCAAGTTATTTTCAGTATTCTTTCGGTTCAGATACTTTTTCATTCAGCTTTATTACATACCGTACATTCCATGTATTGATGTCTTTCGATGCTGCATCATTTATGATGCATCACTACTACGTCAGCCTTTGGTGAAACCTCCTTACTTTCGGAGGACTCCATTCGTTATGCTTATTAGTAATTATAATAGTTAGATAGTACTTTTGAGGTAGCCGTGGATCTTGTCCCGACACCTACCCGCAGTTTAGTAGAGGCTTCATGAACAAAGTTAGAGAATCAGTTCAATATTTTTCTTTCAAATGTTTCAAACAAATTCATTATCTATATTCAGTATTTTCTGGCAGTACATGAGAATTGACTAAATGTTTTTGAATGCTCCTCATTAAAGTTTTCATATGTATGTATGTAGTCTTCCGCTAAGTAGTCAACCAAGTCAAGAATTTGCTTGAGACCAATAATGATTTTCAACTGTCGGTCACACCTAAGGGATAGACTCAGGGCGTGACAACCAAGGACAAACCTTTTTTCGTTTTATCAAACATGTTAGTTTTACTTAAATTTATCTACTTTATCAAATTTTACACCGCTAATTTCAACAACAATTCATATGAATTCAATCTATCACAACAATCACATTCTAATTCATAACAAAAATAATGACAAAACAATCTACCAAAATGAGAAATTTTTTAAGACTTTAACAAACCCATCAATTTAATATCAAAAAATAACCATGAAAATTCGAAATAAACATACATTATACTCTCAAGATCATCACTATAAATGTTTAGAGCTATTTAATCAATGAAAATAATTCACAATTTACTACAATCATATAATGTTATAATCATGAAAATTTGTAACTTTTAATTAAATTCACAACAATTATTTCAAAATAGACAAGATAAGAAAGTTGGAAAATAAGCATGGAAGGGTGAAAATATAATAAGGGAGTAGTATTTTCGTAAAATAAAAATAAAAATAAAAATACCATTTTAAATACTCATTTTCTAACTAAATATATAAAAATAAACTAAACACCACAATAAATTTAAAAACTTAAGAAATATAAAGGAAGTAAAAAGGTGAAAGTTTTAAAATTTTTTAGAAGAAAACCAATAAAAAAGACAAGGAGTAACAAATTACAAAATTATAAAATCCTCTTAATTGGTAAGAATCACAAATTGATAATTTTATTCGATGGAATTAAAGTTTGTGTTTGAGCAGAAAATGAAAGAGAAATTGAAGTTGAAATGAGACTTGGATTCCTCTTCTTATCTTCTTCTTCTTCGTCAGTAGTTGGATCCTCCATTTCTCGGTCCATCGTACGGCCTGCACCCTCGCTCCTGCTCCATCGTCCCTTTCACTTCATCCCAAATCGTACAACCACTAACAGCAACCGATTCCAATTTTCACCACGTACAACTCTCACTGCATCAGCTTCTTCCATGGCTTCCACTTTCAAGCCCGAACAAGCTAGGGTTCCTCCTGCTCTCCAATTGCCCTCTCCTCCCATCACTAAGGTATCCCTTTCCTTGTGTCTACATATTCAATTTATTTGAGTTAGAAGTTACAGGTCAAGTTGAGTTGTGGACCAGTGTAGAAATAAATAGTCAAAAACTATGATACTTATAGTGGAACTCAAACTAGTTCGGAATTGAGGCTAACTTGATCTGAATTTTTCTTTGAATTATGTTTAATCCGTTTTTGATTTGTGAACTTGATGTTGAATGAGCAGTTTAAGATTGGGCTATGTCAATTATCGGTGACGGCAGATAAGGAAAGGAATATTGTTCATGCGCGAGCAGCAATTGAGGAGGCTGCTGAGAAGGGGGCTAAGCTTGTTGTTTTGCCTGTGAGTTTAGTTATAAATTTTTCATCTAATGCAGCTGTTTCTTTTCCTATGCATAGAGCTCTAGTTATACTCTGTCTGATTGCTAGTATTGAACCCGTTTGACGATAATCTTTTGTGTGCACACAGAGTTCAGTCTTATTGAGCAACTTAAGAGGTCTCAATCTTTTGTTCCGTTCAGTTATAAAATCAAATATTTCAATCAGCTAATAGTGAGATATTCAATGTAGCTGTGAAATATCTGTGCATCCAACCCAAAATTTTTAAGATAATGGGTAGAGTAGGCAGTGTAATTTTCTTAAACACTTTATACCAGGGGCGGAGCCAGCCCTCTGTTAGGGGTTCATCCGAACCCCCTTCGGCGGAAAATATTACTATTTATATATGGTTAAAATTATTTTTTATGTATATATAGTAGATGTCGAACCCCCTTCGATTAGTTCGTGTGTCTAGTTCTTCAGATTTTGAACCCCTTACTAAAAATCCTAGCTCTGCCACTGCTTTATACAACCAACACGTGACATTGTGTATACTAGGTGATTTATTCCTATTTGTTTAACACTTGGGGGACATAGTTACCCAATACGTGTGTTGGTGGGAGGTAGCATATACCACTAAAATTAGTCGAGGTGCACACAAGCTGGAATGGACACCACGATTATAAAGATAACATGGGACATTGTGTATATTTTTAACCGTTGCTAAATGAGTTCCAGATATTATTGCCCCTTCAATCTTAAATTAGCCTCCCTATTAGCTGCAAAAGCCTATGAAACCTGCACTTCTTTCATGTCTAAATATATTTGTAATCTTTATACCTTTTTGTTGTTGTTGTTGTTGTATAATTTATACCTTTTTGCTCCCCTGGTGTCTGGAACTTGCAAAGTAGGGTTGGAAGTGAGGGGTTTTACCATCCGAGCAACTTCCTCTTGTCTGACTTAAACTTATAGATTAGGGATATGAGACTAGATAGTGAGGCAACAAAGACATGTTCTGTTATTTTGATTTTACAACCTGAAACAGATCTTTCCGCAATAGCTTGGCTATTACCTGCCATTGAAATTTACAGCAGTTGACTTTAGCTTACTATTGGGCTTTGTTTTTCGCTAGGAAATATGGAATAGTCCATATTCAAATGATAGCTTCCCAATTTATGCTGAAGACATTGATGCTGGTCCTGATGCATCCCCGTCAACTGCCATGCTCTCTGAAGCAGCTCGACTTCTGAAGATTACAATAGTGGGAGGCTCTATACCTGAACGCAGTGGGGACAAGCTGTATAATACTTGCTGCATCTTTGATGCTGATGGAAAGTTGAAAGCTAAGCACAGAAAGGTAATCATACATCTCTCTTGTTGTGGTGAGGGCAGGTAGCTAAGCCACTAAGTTCTAGAAGAAGCTAAGAAGTGATGGTAGTATGCTTGATCAGTTATGTAAACTATAAACTTCAATAGGACAAGGTTATCACTTCTCACAGTGTTCAATAGTTTTTGGATTCAGAGATTGAATGATGTTACAGACTGTAGTCAGACATTCATTTCTTGATGTGCAGATCTGTGAGTTGCTTACTTGTTCCAGCTTCTCATAATTTGCCTTTAAAACTACTGCTAACTTACACTTGACAGATATGAGGGGTCTGTTCCTTGTATTCTTTTTTGCTTTTCTGGGTTGGCAATAGCATCTTGATAATGTCATTTTACACTTAGTGTGCTGCCAATGGTCCGAATTGAGCAGATGATTGTCAGGTTTAAATTAACGAACTTTGAGACAAAAATATAAGAGAACAAACTAAGATTGTTCAAGTATTGCTTATTTTCTGCACTTGAGGATTGCCAATAGATCTTATTTTTATTTATCTTTTAAAATCAAATCTCCTTCAGATTTTGTGACTGATAGTTTAATGGTGGTATTATTAAAAAGGCTGGGAACTTATAATATAGACACATAGATTTTGGGAGCCAACTTATAAACTGTCTGGGGTCATCCATTTGTAAGCCGTGTTGATGTTAATTGAAGTATTTCTGCAACTGTTCACACAGAGTTGCAGGATTGCTGTGAAATAGTGGAAATAAAATGTCGGTCTTTTGCTTTGCATGATGGCATCATTGGCATGTGTGCATTAGCTAACTAAGTTCAGACACCAAGGAAAAGGAACATATCTAGTAGTTTGTGGGAAAATCAAGAAAATGGATACTCTGCAAAATATCTGACAGTTTGATGTCTTTGCAGATACATCTTTTTGACATTGATATTCCTGGTAAAATAACCTTTAAGGAATCACAGACGCTTACTGCAGGAGAGACTCCAACTGTCGTGGATACAGGTATTCTCTGCTTCTTACTTCCCAAACATACATCGATAATAAATGAACCAAGTTACTGCTAAGGAAGTGTCAAAAAGACTGCTCTGAAAGTTCTTCCAGTTAATATAGTTACTTTAACTGAATCCTTGTGTTCCATATTTTGCTAGATTTGAGTTCATGGGATTTTGCTTCATTGAATAGCTTGAATATCTTCCTTTTCTTTTTTCTATGTTAATTGATATATCAATCCTGTGCTTTTGAGAAATGATCATAACTATATTTCTGCAGAGGTTGGCCGAATTGGTATAGGGATCTGCTATGACATTCGCTTTCAGGAATTGGCCATGCTATATGCAGCAAGAGGTGTGTATTTTCCCTTATTTGATTTCTGCAAATGATTGACATTTCCAATCATGGTGGAGTTATATATTGCTGACTGCAGTTTATATATATATGTCAACCTCTTTTAACCTAATAGTTGATGTCAACATAATGTGTTGTGTAATATTTACACCGTAATGCTAATGAGCAATGGCTTTGCTTTATTAGCTAGAAAGATTCTGTATGTTTATGACCAATTTCTACCATTGCATCCTTTCTGAAGTGTATGCATGTGGTCTAGCAGAACGTGTAGATAATTTGATGATACAACCTTTTTTAAAATAAATAAATAAATAAATTGGGGGTAGGGGAAGGGGAAATGGAGAGGGGATTACAATGTGGGGAATCGAACCCTCACCAACAAGGTGGGAGTTTAGGTAGCCAACCAACTGGGCTACTAAGATTCCCCATTTGATGATACAACTCATGTTTCATAATGAAATATGGTCCAGTGTTTTTTAAAAAGGTTCAGCGTTGTGCATACTTTTGAGAAATACAAGCAGAAGCTTCCAAATCGTTTGCCGAAGGGTGAAGTAGAGACTTAAACTAAAATAGTTTGTACATCATCCGGAATTCAGAACCAACTCACAAGACCTCAGTATTAACTTCTTAAAAATGAGAATTATTCATGTGAGAAATATAGGAAAAGAATATTATTGAATTGTTGTTGTGTCTACATTATTACATTGAGACCCTATTTATAGACCCTAGAATACAATCCTTTACTAAGTAGAATACTATTTAGTATTCCTATTTCTGTTTCTATTCCTATTCCTATTCCTATTCTAATAGGATTGTATAAACCTATTCCTATTCTTATAGGATTGTATAAACCTATTCCTATTCTAATAGGATTGTATAAACCTATTCATATTCTAACAATTCACAATACTCTTCAATGCAACTGCTCAAAAAGAAAAAGAAAAATGTTACTCTTGAATGTCAATTAGGTCAAGAAGGCAAAGGTTTTGACAATTTTGGCAATATCCTAGGTCTAACTCTCATGCACCAAGTGATAGATTAAATACATGCCATACCTTTGTTCAGTGCAGTATGGTGAATTTTAGGTGTAAAAAGAGGAAAATCACCTATTTCCAGCTAACTGCCGAAGGTCTTGGTTTTGCATAGTTTTACAGCCTCAATACGCCATATCCCACATATGATGGGAAAAAATGACCTAGTGCATAATTAGTGTATCAAGGTGAAGATGATCTGGATTGGAGAAGCATTTACGTCAGAGTTAGACAACTTAATAGTGTAGTGTAAACCAAAAGTCCAATAGAGAAGAAAATGAACTGAACCAATCAATTTCCCCAATTTAATTATGTCATCAGAAGAATGTAAATTGTGGGAAGCCCATTGTAGATGAAGGTTTGCCTAGCCTTAGTATTAACATGATAAACCTTGCCAACAATTTTGTTTGGCAGTTTGGCGTGGCCTTTATCCAAGAAGAATCTTTGAACCATGGTAATCGCACCACCTACTGTGATTTCTAAGATTCTACACTTAACTAAGGATCAACTTTCCATAATTGAAGTTAGAAACAAGAGAGGAAGTTTAGAAAGAAAGCATTCAATTTCAACACACAATATTTTACAAGAATTTGAGAGTGGTGCCCCTCTTTGACTGAGGCCCTTTTTTTAACCTTCATTACATTGCTTGAGTTTAATTGGACTGACACTTGAACTTGTAAAACATGTGAACTGAAAAGCTCATCCGGAACAAGACACTAAAAATCAAGACACTACTAAGTGATCACTAAAGATCACTTTCTTCAACCTAGTGACCACTAGGAATCATTAAGGAGCACTTATTTTAACATTGTGGCCACTGGGGCCCACCTACTTTGTGCGTAGTGAGAAATTTCAGTGAATATATTGAAGGACTTATAAAAGTATAAATATTCTCAGTCAATAACTTATTCGCTTTAGGGCTATGATAAGATTCCCTGTATTATTTTTGCAACTGCAATTATGGACTGTACTTGAACAATGCACTTCTTGTAGATTGCTTTCTTGTGTACTGGCTTCATCTATCCACCATTCTTCACAATAAATTACTTTGAACAACACCTCATTCCTTTCTCTTCTTTTCTTTGATCTTGTGAAGCAAGTATTTTTTCTTTTAGCTGGTGATTCTTGCTGTGAGACCTGTGTGAGAAGGAGAGCCTATCATTCTATTGGTCAAATTTTCTGGTGACTTTTCTTGTGGGACCTGTGTGATCAGGAGTCTGTTATCATTCCACTGGCAGGAATTTGTAGATGGCAGATCAGGTTCTTGTGCAAGTTGAACAATCGGTTTTGAAGCCCAACTTTCATTTAGGGCTTCTTTGATCCATTTTTTACATTTTTTTTTTAGAATTAGTACTGTTGTATTCTTCAAGGAGTGCTGTGTCACCTCCAAAAATTACAAGGTAGTAAGGTTAAACTTTTAAGCTTTATAGAGCACCTAAGAAATCTACCTGCTCATCTACTTCCTCTATACAGTTTCCTTACACCAAGAGAAACAAGACACTAAACAGTAAACAGTTCCATTTCACATCATGAATGGACTTGATCTTGTCTTCAAAACATCTGTCATTCCTTTTCTTCTACACTGTCCACCATATACTTGAAGGTATTATCCTTCACCATTTTTTCTGACTCTTGTTACCCCCTCTACTTATCTAACAACTCAGCAAATCTGCAGTATGCTGTATGCTAGGCATTGTCCATTCAGTCTTTACTAGACTAAGGAACATGTTCCACAGTTGTGTAATGAACTTGCAATGCAAAAAAATATGGTTGTTTCTCTTCCCTGTTCCATTGCACAAAAATATACTCCCCCCTTCTTTGTAGTACCTCATGTGTAAGACCATCTCCAACCCACCCCTATTTTGCTCTCCATTCTCTATATTTGGAGAGTAAAATAGAGAATGGGCACTCCAACCCTCTTTATTTTAGCCTCTATCTTTCATTTTTAGAGAAGTGAATAGTAGTTCTCGAAATTTGGAGAACTACTATTCACACTCTCTATTTTACTTTTTCATTATTTTATTATTATTTATATTATTTTGTAATGAACATATTATTTTACATATAATTCCATTAATTAAATATCTAATATTCATGTTTTTCTTTAAATGCAATATAATGTTTTAAAAAATATATTATTTAATATATACTATTTTCATCCCGAATTAATAATATATATTTTTTAATTTTCTGTCACTAATAAAATTTGAAAATCTCCGGTTTGAACAATTTTTAGCTAGACATAAAAAAAGTAAGGACAAAAATGCTCATTTTTAACTCCGTAATGCATTAATAGAGCGTTTATGAGAGCAACGTAATAATCTTGAAAGTTGAGTATTTATGTAATGTTTATGTAATGTATTTCATTAATGATTTCACTTTTATTTGAATTGTCCATTAATTTGTATATTATATAATATTTGCTTGCAATTTATGTTATTTAAAATTTTAGAATAAAATATAATTTTATATTAAATAAAGAATTTGAATAAATATTATATCACATGAAAATTATATAAAATGATTATTTGGAAAAAAAGAAGAAATGATATATATTATGAAATAAGAAAATAAGAATGAAATAGAAATAATAATATAATATTGAGGAGAGAGAAGAAGATTCTTTTTTAGAGAGTAAAATAGAGAATTGGATTGGAGTTGATTGTCTGAAAAAATAAAGGAACTTTATAGTTATAGAGTGTAAAATAGAGTATTGAGTTGGAGATTCCCTAAGGCATGCTCTCTTCACCACTAACCAGGTGAAACATTTAACCTTGGTGGAATCCATGTTCTTCCAGATGTTTGGCATTCTCCTTGCATCACACTGTTATCCTTGTACATTTTATTCACATAGATAAGGCCATCCCTTGAATGTCTCCATCTCAGTGTATCAGATTGTATAGTAGTGCCAGGAAAATCCTCCACTTCATGTAAAAGAGTTGTCACCCTATCTATCTCCCGGTCACTTAAATGTCTTCTAAAACCTAGATTCCACCCTTGATTATCAAAAATGGTTGCTTCACGATGACTACTAAGTATCATAAGATCCGGGTAAGCTTCCTGCAAAGGGGCTTGCCCAATCCAATCTTCCTTCCAGAACAAGCTATTGGTACCATCTCCACCCCTGATACTGGAATTGCCTTGTAGTTTTGGCCATAGTGATCTGATTGTCCTCCAAACCCCCATCCCATAAGTACAGTTCACCCTCATTGGACACCATGGGCTAGATTGTCCCAACTTGTGGGATACGACCTCCTTCCATAAAGTAGATTCTTTTGCACTAAATCTCCATCACTACATCATTAGACTGTTATTCTGGATTCTCAAGTTTCTGATACCAAGACCCCCTTAACCTTTGCTATGTTGCACCACCTCCCATCTGACCAGATAATATCCCCCCCAACCCCCACTTTCCTTGTTGCCTTTCCATAGGAAGTCTCTACTCTGTTTGTGTAGCCTCTTGATCACAATTGCAGGTATAGAAAACAGAGACATCACATAGGTAGGGAGAGAGTTCAATACTGAGTTGATTAGTGTGACCACCTTTCCTCCTAGTGAAAGGTATTGTGCCACTGCTTTCTACTGAGCCAACCCCTTCTCACCTTTCGTCAGAATGTTGTTCTGAATCTCCACATCCTTGTGTCTCCTGCCTAAAGGCATCCCTAGGTACACTATGGGCAGATAACCCATGCCACACCCAAGTATGCTACCAAAAGTCTGAATGCTAGACACTTCTTTGACAGGATAAATGCCGCTCTTCCTCCAATTCACCCTTAAACCAGATACAACTTCAAACACTACTAGCAAGACTCTAATGAAAACTTGTTCCACTTTAGGTTCACGGATTAAAACAGTATCATCTGCATATAGCAAATGGCAGATCTCCAAATCTCCTCTCTCACCTCCTCCTATGTTGAAGTCCCTCAGTTATTTTGTTGTGCTCTCCTCATCATACTATTGAGACCTTCCATGGCTAAAATGAATAGGGAAGGGGATAGAGGGTCCCCTATACTGAGTCCCCTATCAGAGTGAAAAAGCCCAATAGGTCATTTATCAGAATGGAGAACCTAACAGCTTTGATGCAGAAGTTTATCCATTTCAACCATTTGTCCCCAAATTCCATCTATTTAGAGTGTTTAGAAGGTAGCCTAATTAACATGATCATAGGCTTCTTCAGTGTCCAATTTATCGATCATTCCAGCCACTTCCCCTCTAGATCTGGTATCTATGCATTCACTTGCAATTAAGGCTGCATCCGTAATTTGTCTCCCTTTCACAAAAGCCATTTGATGTTTGTTTACCAGTCTGTTTATTACTCTCTTCATTCTTTCTGCTAAAACTTTGGCATATATCTTGTACATCCCAGAGATCACGCTAATAGGCCTAAAGTCTCTTGACTCTACTGTTCCTTCCTTTTTTGGGATAAGGGCCACAAAATTGGCATTAAAGATCTTTTTAAACACATGGTGTTCATGGAAATAGTGCAATATTCCCATGATGTCCTCCTTAACCAGAGCCCAAAATGTCTGAAAAAAGTTCATTGTGAAGCCATCTGGGCCTGGATCCTTGTCAATTGCACAAAGGCTTAATGCTCTCCCACACTTCTTCCTCCTCAAAACTCCTCTGTAACCACTAATGATCTTCTGTGGATATCACTCTTAATCCTTGGACGTTAAGATCCAGGTCTCCATGGATGATTTGATGTGGAATGATTCCAGCTTGCTAAAGGACACAGCCAAATTACTTTTGGCCTGCACTTGTTCTCTTGGGAGATAAGCCTTTGTGTTTAGAAATATTCTTCACCATCTTTCAAGACTAAGGCTCTTGTATATTTAAATATACTGGAATGAGCCATGCCATAAATAAAACTAATTGGCTTTTGTAACCAAAAAGTATTATAATTCTTTATTTCCCTGGCATGTCTGAAATGATGAATCCAATACCTTTTTTGGATGAACCCGAAATAATTCTTTAACCATGGACTGAGTTTGTCAATCAAACTCGAAATTTGGACAAAATCAGTTGCTATAAGTCACAAATTACGATATGAGCTTAGCCATGCGATTAAATTACCCTTTGGACCTCAAATGCACAAATGAGGGGTCATGTTCTTGATTTTTCTCTGGAAATGCAATCTATGTTGTGAATTCCATCAGTTCCAAACCACCTGGAAATCTAACTGAAATTTGTGGACAAGTCTAAAATTATCATACAAACTTGTTGGAACCTTCAAATCATGAATCCTGGCTCGTTTATTCAAATATTTGACTGTGATCAACTCTTACTATTCTTTCATTTTTATAACCATGATGTTAGGGCAAGCTTGCGTGCTCCTCAACTAGCTCTGCGTGATACTTGGCACCTCCCGCTAGCAACTGGTGCTAGGTAACTCTATCTACCAAGGTTAGGATAGATGAGAAGAAATCACCTAGTATTTTTGTCTATGTTGGGTTTCAAACATGAGACTTCATGGTTCTCAACCCACTTCATTGACCACTAGGGCGTCAACTCTTATTCTTTGAAGTGGGAAACAAACATGAAAGAACTATGATACAATGATTTTAAAATGTGTCATCATAATCTGATGCAACTTTCAAATTTGTTGGAATACATTGACGTCCCCTTGAACTTGCCTATAAATTTTATTTGGACACTCAAACTACGATCTGTTTCAATTGAGCACTTGAACACATGTTAAAGTATTCCTATTAGACACTTCATGCTCAAAATTTTGAAAAGTTCCCGCACGTATTCTTAAGTGCCCATTATGTAGATTAGTTAATCACTTTAAATGTCACCTCCTTTAGTTATATGCATTTGCCTTATTAGGCCGTAAACCGTCAAGCATGTTTCAATTGAAGTTGATGTGTATAACTAAAGGATGTGACATAATTTATGTGGTTAACTTAACTACCTAATAACTACCTAATAGACTCTTGAGACGTGTGCAAACATATTTTCAAAATTTGAACCAAATGTGTCAATAGGATCACTTTATCATGTGTTCAGATGTTCGATTTGAATGGATCATAGTTTGAGTGCCAAAGAGGTTGTTGGTGTATTAAACCTTCAAACTTTATTTTAGTTTAAGATATATCATGCATCTAATGTGCACTTGGTGAACATAATTTATGTGGTTAACTTAACTACCTAATATAGACATTTGAGAACTAACGCAAAATATTTTCAAAATTTGAACCAAATGTGTCAATAGGAACACTTTACCATATTTCCAGATGCTCGATTGGAACATATCGTAGTTTGAGTGCCTAAATGAAACTTGCTTGCCAGTTTAAGGGGTTGTCGATGTATTAAACCTTGACAAAGCTACTTGCACACTTATGTGGAATTCTTAGCATACCTCGTTAATTGTTTCCGTCCTTTTTTCATTGAGATTCTTAGCATACCTCGTTAATTGTTCAGTCCTTTTTTCATTGAGACACTAACTTGTGCTAACTCAGCACTCTGTCTAATAATAGTGGTTGTTTGTCAATAGTTCCTCCACTATCATTATCTTTGTCAGCGAAGTCTTTGAACCTTTTTAAAATTGTGATTACCAGGGGCTCATCTGATCTGCTATCCTGGGGCGTTCAACATGACTACTGGACCACTGCACTGGGAGTTACTGCAAAGGGCAAGGTCTATGCATGTCTTTTTTTGGGTGAAGTTGTTTAATTGTTCAACATCTAGGTCATTTGACTGAGTAGACAATTCATGGTTGCATCACTATATTAAATTTTGTTTATTTAAAATCATATCTATGTATTATCATTTACAAGTCCAACTCCAATATCGCCACATGTGACATCACTAATCTGTACCTTTTTCTCATCTGCAGGGCAGTTGATAATCAGGTATAACGGAATGCATGTATAATCACTTTCCTTTGGACTATAAAAGGTTTAAAAGTGAAGGACCTGAGATGCCTCTCACCTTTTTGGTGCAACACCATTTTATTCTGATACCTTGAACTATTTTTGCCTTGTAAGCATTGTTTTCCAAATAAACCGAGACAGTGAAACCTAACCATATGATGCATGAAGTATCGGAGGGAAGGATGGAGAAAGATGAACAAAAACAGATGTTTGTCCAGAATTTGTAGATTTCCTGTCATTCTGTGACTTGGATCGTCTCTTAACTTTTGTTTTGGAAATGGGTTTTAAAACAAATAAAATGGGAGGAATTAAGTATAAAGAATAGGGAAAGGATACTACAGTCTACAGCATAGGTATAATCGACGAGTTAACTGGAAGCTAAGTCTAATTGTAATTACAATACCTACCAGTACCATTCATAAGAAACAAAATGGGCTTGTTTACGAGTGTCATGCATGGAAACTTTTAGAAAATGCATGAATTTTCTTTTGTATATTTTTCATATGTTTTGAGGTAAAAAAAAATGAATGTATATGTTTCAGCTATATGTTGCAACATGTGCACCTGCTCGAGACGTTGGTGGTGGATATGTGGCTTGGGGGCATTCCACACTAATTGGACCAGTAAGTGAGCATATTTTATGTCCTTATGATGTGAAAATATACAAAAAGTAAATCATCTGATTTGGGTAGGAACAGTCTTCTCCATTTACAAAGAGAAGGGGTGCCATTAGTTGTAACGACAACTCTGATTAATTGTGTGTATATATGGCAGTTTGGAGAAGTGCTGGCTACAACTGAACATGACGAGGCAATTATCATCTCGGAGATTGACTATTCACAAATTGATCTGAGGAGGTGAGATGACATGTACCTACTATGTGTTTCCTTTTTAGATTCTTTGTAGTAGAAACTATTAGGAGACCTCTTCACTAACATATGAATCATTTGACATCTAGGACAAACCTTCCATTAGAGAAGCAAAGACGAGGTGATCTTTACCAGTTGGTAGATGTACAGAGGTCGAGTTATCAGTAAGGCTAGTTTTATGAAATAAGGAGTCTGATGTTAGTACAGTGGTGGAGTTCCCAGAATTGAAGATCCATTCAACAGAAACTGGGATCAGATCTAGAAAATAAGAGGATTGTCCATTTTTCGATAGTGGTTGATGTTCAGCATTCTATTCAATCATCCTTAATTTAATCTCCTAGTTTGGGTTTGCAAATAACAACATAACCTTGTGCAGAAGGTGGATTTAATGCCTAAACGAGAATGACATCTAGTAATCTGTTGCAACTGTTCATGTATTATCTATTACACTGGTGATTGGTCTGATATCAACATCAATCTCCAGTTAATGTTATAAACAGGAAGTTAAGATGAAAAGGAAACTTGTTCCTGAACTTGGAACAGTTAATAATCTCCAGGAGACATGTGTATTCAGGGATGTAACAATGTTATTGTTCTTTAGACATTAGTGACCCTACATGCTGGAACATTTCATCTTGCTAGAAACTTCAACTTTGATCAAATGAAGTGTCATTTATTTAGGGATATGAGGTCTTCTCCAAGTGGATTAGTTCTAAAAATATCCATGAAAAACCTATCATTTTCAACATTAGTTTCAAATTGTGAAGCAAGATCCTTTTATGTGAGGGTAGACATCACATACTTGTACATACTTCTCCTTTAGGCATCTCATATACTGATTGCACTCTCCATCAAGATGTGTTTTTTTTTTTTTTTTTGGTTTTCTCCTTTCACTTTTGGCTTGTCGGCCGATGTTAACTATGAGTCCCAACTGAAATACAAAAAAAAAAAATGTTGATTCATTTGTACTTAATATATTGGAAATCTTTAATTAAAATAACGGAAAAGGGTTAAAATTGCCCCCGAACTATATGAAATAGATCATTTATACCCTTCGTTACATTTTGGGATCAAAAATGCCCCTGCTGTTATCCTAAGAGACAACAAATACCCTCAAGAGTTAACACCTTAAATTTTTGTTGATGTGGCAAGCCACGTGGGACTAATCCTTCCACCTAAGCGTTGCCAACTAGGATTCACTACAAAAGAACTAGACCTTTAGCGGCAACAACAGTCGCCACAAAAGCCCAGAAATTCGTCACTAAAAGTTTTTAACATTAAATTCTAATTTTGTGTTTTTTTCTTCATTGTTTTTAAAAAACCAAATATGATATCGATTAAGTAGGAGTTTGAAGACACTATATGTTTTATTTTTATGTCATATGTAAATGTATAAAATGTACAATGATGCATTATATATATATAGTAGGAGATTTGAATCGAGAAATAATTTTGATTATTTTTCGTAATAATATTGAATGTTTTTACTATGGATATTGCAAATTATTTATTTTAGAAAATTAGGTCGCAATCGAAAATTAATTATCATATTTTTTTGTTGAAAAAATAGGTTTTACTAGCGAATGGTTGTTGGAGCCTTAGTCGCCACTAAAAATCACTCATAACCTTTATTAGTGGCAATATTTTGGGAAGTCAAGTTCTTTTGTAGTGAATCTTAGTTGGCAATGCTTAGGTGGAGGGATTAGTCCCATGTGACTTGCCACGTCACTAAAAAATTGGGGTGTTAACTCTTGAGGGTATTTGTGGTCTCTTGGGATAACTGCGGGGGTATTTTTGATCCCAAAATATAATTGAGAATATAAGTGGTCTATTTCGCATAGTTCAGAGGCAATTTTGACCCATTTCCCTTAAAATAAAAGTAGTCCATTTGTTTTGGGGGGGATTTTGATGATAGAGAAAAAGAAGGGGTGTAAGACTGTAAAAGTGCACGTGAAGCAAAGAGTAGAAATAGAGACAAAAGAAGAAGAAGAAGGAGGGGAGATTAGTGGTGTAAGCTTTTGTCTAGAAAAGAGTTGATTGGTTCCATATTTGGACCTTCATTTCTTCCACCTTGGGATCTGTACCACGTCTCTTTCCAATATTAGTAGAGTCTTGCTTTAGCTTTTTCCCTTTTCTCTTTTTCTTTTCTCCCAATGTCCCTCATTATTTGTTCACATTAGTTATTTTTAATTATTTTGTTCATTTTGACAAACAAGAAGGACAATCTTTTTTACCTATTATATTCACAATTAATTACTTTAAAAAATGTAGAGCTTTTTAAAATATTTAACTTTTTAATTCATAATTAATAGAGATAAAATGATAAACTCATTATATCAATCATTGTTTTCTTAATATATGTATCAATTCAAAACTGGACAGAAAGTACTGGTACATGTATTGTGAATATCAAGAGAAACTAGTTGAATCAAGTGTTCTGCTTAACACCATCAAGCCAAATTTAATTTGTTATAGAGTTAAATAGAGGTCATGCTTACTATAAAGCAATTAAAACAAAGATTTGGGACCCAACTTTTTAGGGGTTCTGTTTTTTTCTAAAGTTAGATCTAAATTTTATGTATTGTTAAATTGGAAGAGGAATTTTTAGGAGAAAGTACAATAATTTATATCTTTTAATGTGGTGATCGTTATAATAATTGAAAAATAGAATAGTTTTTATATAATTGTATTATTCTTTCTTACTTGAATACTTGAAAATTAGAATAATTTTTATGTCAATTGTACTATTCTTTCTTACTTGAATATCTACTCCTCCTTCCACCTTTTGATCTAAAAATATCTTCTACCTTTGTTGTGATTAGAAAAGATATCCTTCCTTTTGGATTAAAAATACCATCAAATCTTATTATTGACGTATGTATAGTCAATAAGAAATTAAATATTTAAATTTAAGAAAAAACTTCAAAAGATACTAAATTTTTCCTTCCCCATTCGTTCGAAGACGTTCCCTTTATTTTAATTATATGTAAAAAAATAGATCACCAAATGACTGACTAAAGTAAAACAATATTTTTCAGTTCTGTCAAGGCTCAAAGCAATTACTAGAACGTTTTAAAGGACAACAAATCGTAATTATAATAAATTAAAGAGAAGTGAAAAAGCTCGAAGCATCTCATTTCTGAAGTATGGGCCCAGTAATGACATTCCATA
This sequence comes from Solanum stenotomum, assembly GCF_019186545.1. NCBI lineage: Eukaryota > Viridiplantae > Streptophyta > Magnoliopsida > Solanales > Solanaceae > Solanum > Solanum stenotomum. Next base: position 34,828,018 of record NC_064291.1, on the reverse strand, counting down.
GATTTAAATCACATATTATTTATTATTATTTTTTTTTCATTTGATATTTGATATTTATATTGAGGTTCAATTAAGTTTGAATTGGCGTCAAAAAAATTCAAATTAGGAAATGAAGTGCTCTCTATTCCTAGATATTCTATATATGAATAGAGAGACTTAAATTTGAGACCTCTAAATAGGAATGAAGAAAATTAAAATTTTATTTAACAGTAATAGAGAAGAAAAAAAACCTTCTATCCAAATTACGTCACAAGTGACGTGCCACACAGGTTGAAATGAAAGGAATATTATTTTTCCCATCAAATAAAACAATTACGTATCTTTTTTTTTTTGAGATTTTGAAAAAAAAAAGTGATCATGCGTATGCAAAATGTTCCTCCGTACAATATTTGGACCGACATGATTGCAGCAATGTGACACGTGTCAACAGATCGATCGAATTGTGTTGGTAACTTGGAGGAATTTTGGTATAACGCTGGGACCCACTTCCACGTGTCAATATGTACACGTGGCAATTTAAATTCCAGGTAGACTAGAGGGGACCTTACAAGTTATTGAAGATCATTCCTCATTATTGTTACCACATGTCATGAAATATTTTTGAATAAGCACACGTGAGAGTAAATGCAAAGAACGGACACAATTAACTATTTAATACTATAAAATAATCCTTTACATAGTTAACAAAGACTTTGTAAAAAAAATAAAATTCGTATGAATAACTGGTTCCAAAGGTATTATATCGTCTTCAATTTTATCAATATTATTTTTTTCGATGGTATTCACAATTTCTTTTGAGCTCAGGATCTCTTAACATGTATCATTTTCACCAGGATAATAGCAGGCTATTGACATTCATACACTTTATTGCGGTAACCGATATTATTAATCATGACCTAATATTCGTGAATGTTGTTTTCACAAGAGGATTCATTTAAATTCCATAATCTCTAAAACACTCTTTAAATTTATAAATTTTAATTTATCAATGAAATAATATATTTTCAAAATAATAATATTTTATAATTCCGATAATATTAATTTGGATAGATTTTACTTTATATATGAAATAAAGTAAATTTGCCTTCCATCTGAATTTGATCCCAAATATGTGTTACATCATAGAAGAACTTGCTCAAATTAGCCAATCGAAACTAATGAAATTCACTTCTCTTATTTTTTCTTCCTTTCAATCAACCATTTTATGTTAGGTCGTATAAGTTTATTTAATTTCTATTTTGTAGAACGGTGAGAGAAAGAACAAAATAAAAAATAAAAAAGGAAAAAAAATAGTATAACTTAGACATAGTGTAATTAACAAATTACATTCTATTCCTACTCTTTCATTAATTATAAAAATCCCTTGAATTTCGGATACATAATTGTGACGCCTGATACATCAAATCTGATACCATGAGTATCAGTTTGTTGCGTCAAATCAGGGATTAAAAAATTGAATCCCACCCATTACGCTTACGTTTCTTATTTCAAATAATCAGGCAGTGGCAAATTTTAAAAGAACAACTAAATTCAATTTCAAATTATTTCTCCCTGTTCATAAAAAAAAATTACAAAATTGATTCAAAAATTTTTTGTAACAAGTTCACAAAATTCAAAATTCATTTTTTCATCTTCTCTATCAATTCAAAATCGTGAAAAACTCCAAATTTGAAATCTAACTCCCTGTTGTTATTATCATCTCCCTTTTTTTCTTTGCAATCTAAGTTGTTTCCCTCGCCAATCTGGAAATCATCATCCTTTTCTGTCTATACTGTAAACGTTGGTTTATCTTGATTTTCTAGAGTCCCTGTTCATTGAAGAACCTTTCTCTGATACAATATAAATTTGTCGATCTTGTTGACACATTTCGAAATCCGAAAAAGTGAGTGAGGTATGAACGATACAAAAGTAATGAAATTGTTGTTCCGATATGTAATGGCGAAATATAAAATAGAGCACAACTTCAATTTCAAAGTAAAGAGATCTGATAAAAAAAAAACGGGTATGGAATAAGTTGGTGTGTATTGTGAATTGTTATTTTTCAATTTTTGCTACATAAAAAATCGTGATACATTGCTATATCTAAAGGTATCTGTGAGTTTGTTATCGATAAATTGGTATCTAGTCTTTTTAATGTATCATGGTTATAATTTTATTTTGTCGTTTTGATGTAAATATGTAAGTCATGATACATTATTAGTAAAAGACACGCTAGTATTGTAATTGTGTATCTGTAAATTATAATGTGGTCATTATTTTGTACAACAAACAATATGGGGGGGGATAAATACGTTACGTTGATGCTACATTCATCAAAATTGTGTGTGTCGAAGGTTAAAAAAAAGACACTGAAGCTGAAGATGTGGATATGTAAGTCATGATACATCAATAGTAAACGGTGACCATGTACTTTAATTTTGTGAGTTACGATGTGGTCATTATTTTGTATCTGACTGTATGTGATACATGTAATAAAGGGATTAACAATTGAGATGTATCAAATATATTTATATAACGAGTGTGTGTATGGCTGATTTATATAAAATGTATCAGACTAATATTGTGTATCTGGTAGACAATATTAATAATGTAACAATTAAGATGTATAAAGTACTTGTTGTGATCAAGAAAATATATGGATGATTCATTACTATGTATCAATGTTGGAGTTTTTGTGAATCACTGAATGATGTGGTATTACATATAATGTATCATTGATTTTTTTTAATGTTTCCAGGTTGTACCACCGTCTGAATTTATTTTTTCTGTTTATGAAGTTAGAAGAAGATACATTATTTGCCTTGAGCAAAAAATGTGTAATTGTGGATATTTCAACTAGATGAGATACCATGTGCACACACAATTACTGCTTTAAAAAGCAAGAATTTTTATAATTATAAGTGTCGCTATAAACAATTTGTGACATGTTGTGTTTAATAAAATCAAATTTGAATGTATCACATTACAATAAAGAGTTTATGTGTATTTGATACATTCTAATAAAATAAAATTTGAATGTACCCATAAAATTGTGTATGATACATTACTTTTATAACTTTAACTTTAGGGTAAAAAGATTTGATAACGAAAGATATGAAATTACATGTTATATTGTGTAGTCGATTTTTTAATTTGTGATCTCGAGTTGGATATATTACTCATGATACATTACTATTTCTAAAATATTTAGTAGATTGCTAAGTATTGTAATCGTACATGATACATTAAAGTAGTAAAGAATGCTCATAAGGTGTTTGATTTTAGATCGATACATTAATTGACAAACTTCAATTTCCCGTTGTTTTCTTCACATAAATTTTCCGGCGATGTCCACGGCAACAACCGCCAATGATAATATACCTAACGTCGACGTTAGCCCAAGCGACAGTGTCGATATTGTAGATTAAAAAGCTAAACAATTCTTTTTAAAAAAACGACAATTGAAGAATTGGAATGAAAAAATTGATGAAGAAATAATTCTACCTCTTTAGGAACTTGAAATCAATGAACTGGAGAGAGAATATATTTAAAATTCAAAAATGGAGTGATGGATGTAACTGCCGATATATGAGAGTGATTTTAGGCGTTAAAATAAGAGCAAAATCTTTGGGTTGGAAGGGTTGTGAATAATGTATCCAGAAAAGGAGAGAAAAAGATAAAAATGGGATTTTTGAAATATTTGAAAATGGTAGGAAATTTTAGAGATTATGGAAAAAAAGGTTGTGTAGTTAAGTAATTTATATCTTAAAAAATTCTTACAAATCAAAAGGATAGAAAATATTTTCTAAAAATTCCTTTTTGCTCAAAGAATGACCAATGATTTTTTTCTTTCAGTTTCTTAAAAAATCAATAATTCTTTTTCTACATGATTAAAATCATATGCATAAATTAAGTTCAACAGAAATAAAATTAATATTATACTCCCTTTGTCCCTAATTACTTATCCACTTTTGAATTGACACAAAAACAATTATTGACATAGTGAGTTTACCATTTTACCCCTACTAATTATGAAGTGGATGAAAAATTCTACATTTTTCAAAGTAATTAATCATTTAATTGAGGGTATAATAGGTAAAAAAAAATTGTCCTTTCTTGATTTGTCAAAATGGACAAGTAATTAGGGACAACTATAAAAGAAAAAGTGGACAAGTAATTAGGGACAGAGGGAGTATACATTTGTTTGATACGAGCACAATATATTAGAATCTGATTTTTTATTTGCAGTAGTTCGAATTAAAAATTTTTGGGAAAAGGGGTCGAAATATATCCGAACTTTGACTGGAATTGTTGTAACAAATCCAAATTTTGGGTAGGACCTATTACCCCTGCACTATTTAATAGTGTGTTTTAAAGGTATATATGTGTCCATGTGGACAAGTTACTATTTATAATGATGCAATATTTATGATATCCACGTGTGCACATATATACTTTTAAAATACACTATTAAATAGTGCAAGGGTAAAAGGTCCTGCCTAAAGTTTGGGATTGTTACAACAATTTCGATCAAAGTTCAAATATATTTCAGACCATTTTTCCAGACTTTTTTTTATTTCTAGTATATGATGAAAATGAATCCTTTTGGCTTCTCTTTCTTATTTAGGATAAAGTGAAAGTAGGCACTACAATTAACAAAAAAAAATGATCTATATCATGAAAGTAAGTAAGGCAAGATCCCATCCATTTGAAGTAAAAGCATAAAGGGCATGCATGGAAATCTTTTTTTTTTTTAGGGATAAACTAAAGAGTTGAACTAGAGAATGTGTAAGGATAATGTTGCTTTCATGATCAACAAGTGCAAAAGACAATATGTAGATGAACAAGACAAAAAAGGGTTGTTAAGTTTATGGTTGGAAATTGAATGGAATTAGAAAAGCAAGAAGAAGAAAATAAAAAGGAAAAGGAAAAGTAAAAGAGGGTGAAAACCAAAACAAGAAAGTGATAAATATATTGTGGTCCAATTAAGTGTTTGTGGGGTGGCTCTTGATCCAAGAACACTATTGAATATGCCATGATTCATGTTTATTGATCAGGTGAAGTTTCCATGCCATGTCTCCTACATATTTGAAATATGACTCATCCCTTTCAAAGTGGACACTTGACACTATTATTCTTTGATTTCTTAAGAAAGTGACATATATATACACTTATAGGTGAAGACATATTAATTTCTCTCTTACCCATTCACCTACACTATTTAAGTCTAAACACATGACTTAATTCAAAGATGGGGGCCTCACTTACACAATGTTTGTTTTTGAGCAAAGTTCTTTGAATCAAAATAATTGGTTTAAATTCAGTTACTAAAGCTTATCAAATTTTATTAGGTTCAACTTTTAATTAATTAAGTATGATTTGTACAGCTTATTTACCTTGATCATTGTGTACATTTTAAAACTCAATTGCAAAGCAAAAGGTGTCTGCTAATTAAGAGAGAAGGTGGGAAGCATCTACCGAAGATCTAACTATATATGTTTAATTTGCTTAAAGATGCATGTTCTTATATTAGATTTTTTGAATTTGAGCTCTAAAAATGAAGAAACTCTTAGTTGGGAGCATTTTTCTTTAATGAGTCATATGCAGTCTGAATGCAAATTATAAGTGTTGAAAATAAAAAATTCTTAATACAAAATACTTTTTCAATATTGATTCTCCCGATTATTTCGAGTATTAGAACTTATTTTTTTCTACTAAATGAGACTTCAAGTAGGTTTATTAGGTGTGTGTTTTAGAGAATAAAATCAAAACTAGAAATTTATAGTAATTTTTTTTACATAAAATCCATAATGTTAAGAGCTAATTACATTGTATCCCTATTCTTTCTCAAATTACAAAAGTACCATGTATTTATAAAATCTCGGATACATCACCTAAACCTGCAGATACATAGCTCACGGATTGCGAATGTTACATTACTTAATGGGAGAGATGTATCCGAGAGGCAATAGTACTGATGTATTCGAGAAGGGATAGGGATGTATCCGAAAGGGAATTTTGTAGTTTTTTTAAATGATAGAGAATTTTAGAGATTATGATAAAACAATTATGTGTGTATTATTTATGTAATTTTTCCAAATTTGTAAACTTAAAAGTTGATCAAAGCCAACATTTAAGATTAATGGGCTTGAAATTGAGGTTTGAAAGTCCCAATTGGTCTAAATGATGTTTCGAGACTTGAAAACCAGAGAGAAAGATATTAGAACTACAACTCCAAAATTAAAACTAGAAATGATCATGTAAAAGTTCGATTCTCCTTCCTAAATAACCCTACAAAAACGCAAAAAAAATATTTATAATGATCCAGAAATTCGGAATCCTAAAAATATTAAATTGCATTTCGATACTCGATATAATTTGCGAGCCATTCTACGGTCGTATATTTATCCATGGTTCTTGGATTGTCTTTAAGCTTGCCATCAATTGCTACTTAGGATTTCTAAATCTTACTTCGTGGATTGAACTACGAACCATATATTGATCCACGGTCCATATGTTAACCCGTGTGGGTCCTTCCGTCAGCTTGATCTTTCATGCATATATATCCATGTCGTGAATGAGACATATAGTCATACTCCCCATGTCTCATTCACTACATGTATAGACAACATATTGTTTTAAATTCTTGTATTTAATTACTTTCAATCTTAGGTGCTTTTGACTTATATCATCAAGTCTTTAGAGGTGATTTAGTTGTATTTTAATTTTGCTTACTTGATATATATTCATACTTAAAAACTTATCATCAATATTCTTGTATTCTTTCATTATACCTGTTAATAAGGAACAAAGAAAAAAATCGAAATTTATTCACCTATCATGTTGGGTGTAGATGTCATTACGATATAAGAGAATTTTGAATCATGACATTTATTTCTTTTGTTAGTGAATTGTCTGCCACAATTTTTGATTAATCAGACCAATAAGCTTGGAATCATAAATGATCAAACCAAAAAAGCAAAAAAGTACATGTGTCTCACTAATTAAATCAAAACGAATATGATATTTGCTAATATCAAATTAAATGTGATATGTTTGAGGGATATACTAAGATCACACTTTAGAAATACTTAATATCTATATCAATTAAAGTAGAGATGTGTAAACAGGATTACACTAAAGATGATATGTTGTCTACTATTTAGGAGGATGAAAATTACTTTAATTCAGAGAGGAATCTCCCACTAGTGAGACCAAACTGCCAAACTTTCTGCTGCCAATTGGGATAAACCCTTCTTTATCTTAACAAGTGAAGGTGCATAGATAGGGATAAATCAAAACCCCAATATATTTTCTATGAACCAAAAAGGGAAAGCATGTGATATTTGCTTGGATAATTGAAGGCAAACTACCTGTCAAACCAATGAACCTAAATGTATATTCATTTCATGTGTTTCTTTCTAAATATGTGGGGTGGGGGTGTTTAATTATATACATAATATGTACACATTTATTTATTTTTATATACAAACATGAGTCCAAGATATCACTTTCAATATCTTTATAATGATGAAACAAGTTCATTAACTATCTTATATATATATATATATGGTCCTTCATGTGATAACTCAATTGCTTCATCCCTTTATCACGTGCCCCTCCTAACACATTATATATACAGTGTTCCTGTCATTTTTGGGGGGCAATTTCGTTGTCTACATTAATTATCACAAACGTCGGAGAGAGGTTACTACAACTAGTTCAAGTACATTATTTAAACTGCATTTATTGATCATTACAAATGGTTCAGAAATATCCTCCTTTCATATATTAGGTTAAAAATGTGCTTAACATATTAGAAATGGTTCAGAAATGTCCTTCTTTTAATTGTCATGTTACGCTTTTCGAAATTTTCCAAGTTAAATTAGATTACATTAATTCAATATTTTTTCTTTAAAAAAAAATATTCAAAAATTATATGAAAAGTACTATAAATTGTAATCTTTTCGCAATTTAATATGATGAAAAATATATCGTAAAATGTTAGTCAAAATTCTTATAGTTTGGCTTTTAAAAAAAACCATGACAGTTAAAAGTGGACGGAGGGAATACTAAGGAACATCTATTTTTAGTAAGGACGACATGTAAATAGGCACGGAGGGAATACTGTATTTACCCTAAAAAAATCAACGAAAAAAATGATCTTTTTATGGGCATACATAAGATAGTTGTCCAGCAATACTTGTCCGGTTTGAAAAACTAAGAGATAATTTACCTTTTTGTATCTATTTTATCCTTGGTAGTAAATACTATTCAATATCTAATACATTCTCAATCATTAAACTTAATATATCAAAAGGGTAATATTGTAATATTATCCTTTTATTTTTTGTTTCTTAATGTGTGTGTCAAGTCAATAGTGGACAACTATTATCAGACAGAGAAAGTAGTTTTTAACAGTAATAAATATGCATATTAACAAAGTGTTCTAAAGCTTTTACCGACATTAATTAATTGTCATTAGATCCAATATCGCTATCAGGGGTGAACAAAATCGAACCGAAAATCAAGTCAAATCGAGAAAGAAAAATGACTAGTGGTTTGGTTTGACTTGATTTGGTATTGAAGAACCTCCCC